>NW_005370755.1:1661611-1726823 GCF_000412655.1 Myotis brandtii
TTGCAACTGAGAGGCCGGCAAGTGAGGCGGTGAACGTTGGAGTCTGCAGCAAGCAAGCCTCCCTGCTCGCTTCAGTGCCTGGCTGCCGGCCGCCTTCTTGGCTGACAGTTAATTTGCATATACTCACTGATTAGCCAATGAAAAGGGTAGCGGTCGTACGCTAATTACCATGTTTCTCTTTTATTAGTGTAGATATGCTACCTCATTCCAAATGAATAACTGAAGATATTTAATAGGATCTAATTACATGCCAGGCACTGTTGTAAGAGTTCACAAACATTATATAATGTAATCAGCAAACAACCCACTATAATATGTAACATTATCTCCATTTACAGATAAAGACACTTAAGCCTTAAAAAATTAAGTAACTTAGGCAATTCTTATAATTAGTAAGTAGCCAACTCTTGGTGAGTAAAGATTTGGAAAGAAGAAAAACATAAAGATGGGGGAAGGGGGGAGAGTATCACACATAAAAGATCTGCCATATATGTTAGCAGGAAAGTTCATACATGCTGTTCTAATGCCTGGCAGCTTAGACCTCGATTACACTGTAAGGAGGTTCATAATTGCACTACCCGAGCCTTCTGGCTCTCCAGTCCTTTGGTTAAGAGTCAAGATCTCTATCTGCATGTCATAGAAAAGAATCTCAAACTTCAGCTGTTCAAAAGAGAGCTCTTCACTTCAATCCCCAAATCCACTCTTCCCCCAAGCCTTCCTATGTCAGTAAATGACATGCTTATTCACTGTGTTGCTTATGCCAAAAACTAGTAAGCATTCTTGACACCTCTTTTTCCCTCACATGCCACTTCTAATCCATCAGCAAATCCAACAGGTTCTACTTACACAACACATCTGAGCCTTCCCACCACCTCCACTGCTCTTGCTCTGGTTGGATCCACCACCATCCTTCACATAGATCACGTCTACACAGGCTTCCTTAACATCACTTTGCTTCTACTACGGCTCCCTTTGTCTACATGCCAGAGTATTCAGAGTGGCCTTTTTCAATATATCTCACTCCTACTATTCTTCTCATTCACACCACTATAATCACACTTGCTGTTTCTCAAATACACCAAATTTGCAAAGTTTTACAATTCTCAAGAATGATGCTAACTCATCTTAATTTAGTAAATCTAGTGCTTTATGTAACAGAACATTTTTGGCTAACAGATATGGGGCCCAAAAGTAATCTCCACTCTTCAGCTCCAAATCTGTTTGTAACTGTCCACATTCATGAGAACCTTTATTCTGTAAAGGGCAGACGAGGTAGGAAAATGAACTAAAGTAACAATTATGGAGGTGAAAGGACAATCTGGTATCTGTTTGTCATGGGACAACTTACCTGAGATTAAATGCTTATAATACAGGGTCAAAATATGAGAAGAGACTAGTTTATTAAGTGATCTAGCCTTTGCTCCTTAAAGATGTCTCTGTTAATGCAATAGGAAGAGTCTAAACGTAATATTTTCCAGTACGCACCTATTTTTTTCAAAAACAATTTCATAATACCAGTACACTTAAAGTAGTAATCTTAGGTTTTAAAACAAAGGGTAAGGGAAGTGAAATCAACGGAAAACCTGAGCAAATAAAAGTTCTTGGTACACAACGTATGGATGGAATTGTGTTTCACAAGATAGAACTGTGTTTCACAAGAAATGAAATTCTGGAAAAGCGATTATGGTCTGAAACGGCATTCTGGCACTATCAGAGTTTCGTTAAGACCCAGATGAGCCCTAGCCAGTTGACTCAGTGAGTAGAGCGTCAGCTTGTGGACCAAAGGGTCCCGGGTTTGATTCTGGTCAAGGGCAAGTAGTTCAGTTGCAGGTTCCTCCCCAGCCTGGGCCCTTCCACTCTCTCTAAAATCAGTGGAAATATCCTCGGGTGAGGATTTTTAAAAAAGACCCAGATGATATGGCATGGCACAGGAAAATCTCAGAAGCCACATATGGCATCCTTGACATGAGCACTGGCTTTCTCCTAGGTAATGATAACAGAGGGTCTTTGTCAATGACCTTCTTGAGCTGTAGATGTGAGAATCTGGGAGTCAGAGGAGGAATGGCAGGCAGTTTGTCACAGTGTCACCTGAGAGAATGACTTCCAGACATATGTGAGGTGATATAGACTTCCAGGGACAACTAGAAACTGTGAAAACTAAGAGAGCTAATTTCCTTGTAGGGCTGCTATTAGGGATCATGAACTACCTTAATCTGCTCACTAGAATATACATGTCTGTATATGGAAGTCACAGGCTTGTGAGGTAAAAGTACATGAGTTCAATTATAGTCATTTAGGTTCTGCCTAGAGGTGAAGTCCATCTTTCTCATTTATTCTAAACTTTCTAAACAAACATGACCTACTGTGTCACCAGCCCTAGGCTAATTTGCTTTGACATTCATACTTTTATTTGATGCTCTGGCCATACACAGAGAGAATTTTACAATGAAATAGTTTTATATCATACTTCATTTATACCAAGAAACAAACTAATTTAAAAATTAAATATCCTTTAAAATTGCAGATGCAATCAGTTAATATAAGGTATGAATGGTATCCGTCTAAAGAGGGGATAGAGGGGAGATTTGAATGCAGATATGCCCATAGGAAGAAAGACGTGAACATGAAGGCAAAGGTCAGGGTGATGCATCTACAAGCCAAAGGATGGCAAAGATGACCAGCAAACCACCAGCAGCTAGTGAGGAGGCATGGGAGAGTCTCCTGACAGGCCTCAGAAGGAAGCAACACTGCTTACACCTTGACCCGAGAGTTCTAGCCTCCAGACTGTGAAACAATAAACTCTCAGGGTTTAATCATCCCAGTCTGTGGCACTCCAGCTCAGATGACATATATCCCATGGACTTAAAAGGATATGTAGAAATGATCAAGAAACTACTTCAAGAACCCGTTGAAATACTTCAGAGAAGAAGAAAGGTGCCAGAGGTGGATTAATGTTATAATTTTTAAAGGCAAAGGATGTGAACTCTGCAAGTCTCAGATAAGTAAGCTAATATGAACCCCTTAAAATTAGTAGGCAAATGTTTGTGCAACAACTTTAATAAAGGTTCCAATAGGGTTTCACTAAGAATATTATTATTGTTGATTCAACTATTAGATTGGGAGATAAAGAAAATGTGAACATTGTTCATCCTGAACTTAATTACACATTTGAAGACACCTCTCATGATATTCCTGAGGTCAAAATGGTGAAATATGCAGGAAATAATATAAATTAGGTACATTCATAACAAGTTGAACAACCACACCCAAAGAGTGCTGATTCGTGAGAAGATATTAACTTAAAAGAGAGGTCTCAAGTTGTAAACCATAGGACTACTTTAACAAGACTGGGGAAAAAAGCATGCAAGGCACGTTTATCAAACCTGTGGATGACACATAGCTGATAAGGAAACCTGATCCTCTAAATAGCTGAGTCTGGATTCTAGAAATCATCTGAGGAATCAATGGAGAAATTACAGATGTTTAACTTGGAGAGAAAGAACAGGAAAGTAGATATGGAAGCTCAAGGCTAGATCTGTGGAAGATGTCAAATCAATGAAGGTCTTGCTGAAAAGACCTGAGATCTTAACAAAAGAAACAATACTTCATTTAGATCTATCACTATCACTCTAGTTCGAATCAATCTGTTTTACTTAACTATTACTGGCTTCCTTATGTCCACTAGTTTCCCCATTTTCCCCTTGCATTTCCAATCTATTTTCTAAAAAAGCAGGTTGAGCCATCTTCTATAAACTATAACCTTCATGACATGACCCATCATTTCAAGGTGCAATTGTGGCCATATTTAAATGTTTACTTTAAATATAACTGGTTGGAGCCCTCATTTGCCCTAGAAGTACATTCTACGTGCCATACTTCAAGAAGGAGTAGGAAGCACTAATTAGTATGCTACTCCCAAGGCTACTGGTCCCTTACCACCCATCAATGTTGTCCTATTTGGCTCCCTGTTCAAGCCACACAAGCTTGATGATCTGGTTTCACTTGGTTCCTCGCTCAGGCATGGGTTCTCTAACTCTACAGTTTGCACTATTTCCAGATGCTCTTCCCCAGCACACAAACTACCCTGATAATATCTATACAACTTTCCAGCATCAGCCCCAAGCGCTCAAAAACTTTTCTGAGTGTTGGTTCTGCCCTGAGTTCCCCCTTTCGTCCTCAAGTACATTTTTCCTAAGTTAATTTTTTTCAGCACTCTCATTGCTTTTTTCCAAGACTGTTTTTGTGGGGATTTTTTGGTCAGGGCCACACAGCTCCATCAAAACAAAACAAAACAAAAATAAGCACAACAACAAACAAAAACAAAAAACACAACGGGTATTAGTTTCTTCTCTCCCCCAAAACCCTGAGCATCTTATGTAAAGTGTGGCCTCCTCCTCCCCAGGAACCAGCTTTCCTGAGTGGAACACACCTGCATTCTCAGGGAGTGGCAGCCTTTTATTAATGAAGTCAGAAATCTTTCTACTGGAAAAAAAAAAGGCTGTGTACTTGCTCTACATTTCCACAGCTAAGAAAGTCATTCAAGAAGTACAGAAAATCAGCCTTTCTATATTTAATGACCTGCCCCCCACCAGGAAAAAATAAATTCAGCCAAGTCAGTGTTCAAAATTTTCCAATAGCTGCTCAATGCACTGAGATAAAAAGTCAAACTTCCTTCTATGATCTACAAGAAAATATATATCATATGGCTCCTTCCTACATTTTCAGTCACATGTCCCAACCTTCATCTTTTTCTCATATACAAGGCCCACCTGCCTTCTTTCACTTTAAGAAAGACAACATTGTCCTAACTTAGGGCCTTTGAACAGATACATATATTAGTCTCTCATACACCAGGGCTCTGTGAGTTTCACCTCCTTCCTTACTCTTCAGATTAAACGTTACCTCTTCTAAACAGTCACTATATACTAAGCCCTAATGTTCTTTTGCTTTGTCCTCTGTTCTTTTCCTTCACAGCACTTACCATAAGTTATTACTACACATTCCTGAGTTAGAAAGAAACATCAATTACATTAACTTTCTCTTTCTGGAATACTGCATAAGAGATAGGCTGCTATTTGGATTCTAAGAAGAAAGGGTCATTATAATGTGGGATGTTGGCAGACGTTCATGAGGAATTATCTCAAGATAGAACTGACAGACCTTAAAGGAAATGTTTGGCTTGGAATGGCACAAGACAGAGAATCCAAAGGCGTGAAAATGAGCAAAGGTAAACTTAAAAATGGAAAGGAGAACATCTTGTATGAGAAGATCAATCTGACTTCACTTGAGAGAGGCATGGAACAACGGGTGAAGCAGCAATAGTAAGGTGAGTGATAAAGGATCTGAACTGAGATCCATCTCTTAGTCAGAGGCATAATGGCATTAGGAAGGGTCATCTAGATATGATGAATATGTTAGAGGAAAAGGTAGCTTAAAAGGTCAATAGGAGGTTACTTTACTAATCTACCATAATAATTATGAAGCTTGAAGTCAAGACAGGAGAGATATTCTACATATTTAATTATTACATAAATTGCTGCACTACAGAGAGGCTGCAGTTCCCATGGGCAACAACAGGGGAGGGGTGGCAAAGGAAGCCTATTGTTTCAGGAGCCCAGATGGGTACTCCGTGTTTGCTGGTGAAGAAGGGTTACCCAAGGGTCTTGGGGGAAAGGCTATTTCTTGACGCTTTAAAAAAAAGCATTTTAAGTATTTTAGTAACCAGTACAACTATACCTGTGAGTGCTGGGTGGATATCAGCCTAAGGTAAAGGAAGCCGAGATGAGACAAGGAGCAGTCAGATGGAAGAGAACAGATCTAATTGAAAAAAATCTTATGGAAAAAAATATATAAGAAACCAGAGAAGTGACTACATATGAGAAACAAAGAATATTAAGTAAGCAATGATGTCAAGATTTCAAGCCTGAAGAGCCATAGGAGTAGAGTTATATTAGTAACAAAGATAAGATATTTTGGAACAAGAATAAGTTTGAGCGAAGTGGCATGTGAGAATTCTGAATTTTTAATCTGCTGAGCCTAAAATGTGTAGTTATAATCATTTCTAAACATTCTAAAGGCAGCTACAAACATACATTTTAAATTTACAACCGAACTCAAAAGTTGCAGACTTTGGGGAAAATCATATAAATGTGATTACTGTAAATAAGCTCTTTAAGTAAGTGAACATTATAATAAATGACTGATAGAGTTCGTTTTTAGGATAAATTAAAATTGACCAAATTATACCATTAGCTTAAAAAGTAGAATGTTATATAATACTGCAACACACAAAACATTCAATAAACCCAAGATTTGCTTAGAACAGTGATCCTCAATCCAGGATGCACAGTAGAATCATTTGGGTAATTTAAAAACATACAGTGATTGCTATGGACTACATTGCATCCTCCCCCAATTTTTTTGGTCAAAGTCTTAACCCCCAATGTAATGGTATTTGAAGATGGGGCCTACTGAAGATCATTAGGATTAGATGAGGTCATGAGGGTAGGGCCCTCATATTGAGGTTAAGTGTCCTCTTAAGAAGGGACACCAAGGAGTTCACATGCACAGCTAGCTAGCTTGTGTGTCTGGCCTCACAACCCACCCCTCACCCCCCGCTCCTTCCCTCCATTGTGAGGGCACAGTGAGAAGGTGGCTGTGTGCAGCTTGAAGAGTCCTCAGCAGACCCAACCATGCTGGCAGCATGACCACAGACTTCCAACCTCCAGAATTTTGAGAAAATAATTTACTGTTATTCAAGTCAACCAGCTTATGGTGTTTTGTTATGGCAGCCCGAGCAGACTAATACATTGATGCTTGATCAATTAAATGATTAGCAATGGACTAAACATAATCTAATTTTGCAAAAATAACTATATCCAATTTAGTCACCCAACTAATTTCACTGAAATATTCTACCAGAAAGATTTGTGACCTAAGTCTATTATATAGTAAACACCCTATAAATGTTGTTGCATGAACAAACGTGAATGAAAAATTCATGCATATCTGACTGAATGAAATTTTGTCAGAGAACATATAAAGTCAACATAGTAAATAATCATATCTAAAGAGTTAAAGTAAAATTCCATCTCTGCTATAATTACCAAATAGACTCTAAAAAAACCACAACTAAAACAAACAAACTCTACAATTAAGCAAATAGTTACACCAAATAAGCTGAATGGTACCAATTCTTTCTCAGGACTTTTTATTTTTTATTTTGCTATGTTTACTTTTGCCTACAGAAAATGTTTTAAATCGCAAGGTTCATCCCTGATTTCATATTTTTATGAAACTTCCATATTTAGCCTTTATGTACAATAAATGACTTACTTAGATTACATTTAGTATCAATCATATCCATGATATTCTATGAGTTAATGAACCATAATTAAATCTAACTAGCAAACGCTTTAAGTCCTGATTTCTTCACGTATAAGTGGGTTATTGTATTATAGAACATGGCACAGAGCACACAGATATGCTCAGTTAACATTATTCCCTCTCCCTTCACTCGCTTTCCCATCCTTCCCTCTATCAGTATATAGCTGCTGGAAAATCAATTATTTATTTGTAATTAAACATGTGATACAATATGATAAAAATTTTTAACAAAGTGCACTAAGAAGCAAAATAGAGACAGACTCATAGGTAGAGAGCAGGCTGACAGATGTGGAAGGGCGTTGAGTGCCTGGGTGATGGGGTTGGAGGAGGATATAGGAGGGATACATGATGATAGAAAGAGACTTGATTTGGGGTGGTCAGTGATGTGGGTGAAATTGTGCCCCTGAAACCTGTATAATTTTGTTAACCAGTGTCAGCCCAATAAATTCAATAAAAAAGGAAAAGGAAAAAAGAGCCCTGGCTAGTGTGGCTTGGTTGGTAGGAGTATTATTCCATACACCAAAAGGTCGTGGGTTGGTTTCCTGGTCAGGGCACATACCTAGGTTGTGGTTACCGTATATCCCCAACCCTAATCAGGGTGTGTGCAGGAGGCAGCTGATCAATGTTTCTCTTTCGCATTGATGTTCACTTCTCTGTCTCTCTCTCTCCTTTTCCCTCTAAACAAATCAATAAAAATGTCCTCCAGTGAGGATTTTTTAAAAGGAAAAAAATATATATAATTACATATTTATGATACCCATCACAAAACATGTTTACACCTTCTTTTGGTTAAATGTAATCTGCCCAAATAAAGGACTATATCAAAAGACTCTTTTCGAATTCAATATTGAAAAACAAAAGACACTATGTTTTACAGAGTTCTTTTTGCAAAGGCACAGTTAATATGTATTCATTAACTTCAGAAAATCCTAAAAGATAGGTCAGCTATATCATTCTATATCTGTGGTTCTATACCTTCATTGTGCAGCAAATTTACTTAGGGGAATTAAAGAATCATTACAGATGCTTGAGCCCCAGTCCCGAAGATTTTGATTAATTTGGTCTGAGGTGGAAGCCAGTGATGAAGCTGAGACTAGAATCCAAATCTCCACTTTTAGAAAAGATAAGACTCTAGAGTCAATAGAGGTTTCAGTGTATGATATTAGATAACCTGGAAATATTTAAACACAATATTGAGCACATTTAATCTGCATTCAACCTTCCACCAAATGCTGATAGTCAACAAAAGGTCGCCCTTCCTACTGCCACAAATGGCCTTTCCATCATAATTCCTAATTACAAAACTAGTATTTCCCTTGCTTCTTCCTCTGAAGAAAATAAAAAGACATCAAAGTCTAACGTGAAAATGAGCAATTACTTTTGCTACATAAAGAGAAATAAGTCTTCATAACTAATCTATTTGATGTATAAACGAACAGAAGCAGAAAAAGATGTGAACAGAATCACTGCCTCAGGTGATGTGCAAAGTCCCTAAAGCAAAGCGCTCTCTCTGTGTCCTGGTTAAAACCTGTTTGTCTGGGGATTGGCTCAGCTGTTCCAGTTCCAGCTTCCCAGCCTTCCAAGGTGTTGACATGACCTCAGTTGTCTCTTTGCTGGAGCTGGATCCAATTAACAAAATCCAACACATGCAGGCACTTGTTTCTCCATTATCCAGTGCCTTCGAGGGCAGCAGAGTCAGTCACCTCATCTAGTCTTGCCCTTGATACTTTTATCCTTAATCTTTCAACACTGTCTAAAGCCTATCAGGCCGATGGACACATCAATGATCAGTGGTAGAACTGACTAAATGAAGACAAACAAAATATAAACCCAAATGAATATTAGCTGGTTGAATTATAGTATTTTAGAGAAGGAAAAAAATCAAGTAAACCAACGGAGTGTACCCAACAACTAATGAAGATCTGAAGGCTTACTTGGTTGTGGACTCTACATAAGTAAGGGAAGTCACCCTTCCTCTCTTTACCACCATCCCTCCCACCCTCCCTTCCTTCCTTTCTTCCTTTTTCTCACTTGCCAATATAAAAAAAACACCAGATTATCAAAGAAGTTTGAGGAGAAAAATATCATAAGTATTACTTTATTAGCTGCAAATATTATATACTTGATTCCTAAGAGTTGAGTAGGAATAAAGAGTAGGAATGCATTCAAAAATCAAATATCTTCTCCTTTTTGGAAAGAAGGATTCCACCTTACAAACAGTATCAACTATAACTTGAACGCATTATTCCTAAAAGTTTGCATTATCCATAAATGCAACAGACTCTATAACAGACTCTGAGGTCAAAATCAACATGTGTGATGAAGTGTCACCTTAATCTCTCTACCAACTTCCCACTGAAGATTTGCAAATACTTCAACCTTCCTCTTCTAACTCCAACTAGCTCCTGATTTTAGAGAGTAATACATATAAAACTACTAAAATCTACTCAAATATAATATTTTCCCTCCTTCTATTACTAAAACAAAATAAACTCCTAAAAAATCTAGAATGAAAATTAGAAAACACCATCTCCTATCCTAACATAAAAGGACAGGCTGGGAGAGGTCAATAGGGGTAGAAAGGGGACCTATGTAATACTTTTGAAAATAAAAATTAAAAAAAATGTACAAGTATAACAACCCCTCTCCATCTCATCTTTAAAAAAGGCTAAGACAGAACCAACCCAACCCCCTGGTACTTTTATAGCAATAAGTGAGATAAAGCAAACCCGTTGTACCTGGCACTTAATAAATGACATTTAGGCATAGGAGTAAAAGCTCTGCTGCTTTAGAGAATATGAAGAGTTGGCTTTCATTTTCACTTTAGTTTCCTTTATAAAAATCATATGGTTATTTACGTAAATATAAGCTGGTTAGTAATATAAGTTGGCTTGGGATATGTTTATATTATAAGGTGTAGCAGTTAAGACACTAAGCACATAGCTGACTCTCCTTAGGTCTTCTAAAGCAGTGCTTGTCAACTGTGAAAAAAAATCACATTTTAATCTAATTTCCAATTTGTTAAAAATAACTTTTGTATAATATAATAAAAGTGAACTTTGAAAAACATAAAACACAAACTCCCAATTTTCATTATTGTCAAATTTTTATAAAAGTTTTAAATATGTGCCTGGCTGGTGTGGCTCAGTGGTTGAGCATCAACCCAGGAACCAAGAGGTCACTCGTTCGATTCCCACTCAGGGTACAAGCCCAGGTTGCAGGCTTGATCCCCAGTAGGGGGTGTGCAGGAGTCAGCAGATCAACTATTCTCTCTCATCACTGATGTTTCTTTCTCTCTCTCCCACTCTCCCTTCCCTTCTCTGAAATTAAAATAACACATTTTTTAAAGTTTGAAATACTTCCTAAATTTCTATATTTATCTCAAGGCAGACAGGTAATAAAACACTACGCAGTCCACAGACATTTTTAACACTGTTACAAAGAATGCTTGATTTTAGGAATGAATGAAGAGTGGCTGTTTTGTAATAAAATAAACTGAAATTAAAAACTAAAAATCATTCTCTTACTAATGATGTTCCACTTACATTGATCTCAACTCAAATTAGATATTAATTTAAAAATACCAGGAGTCCTGCCAGGTGGCTCAGTTGGTTGGAGCATTATCCTTTACACCAAAAGGTTGCAGGTTTGATTCTTGGTCAGGACACATAACTAGGTTGCAGGTTCAATCTCCAGTGAGGGTATATATGGGAGACAACCTCTCTCTCTCTCTCTCTCTCTCTCTCTCTCTCTCTCTCTCTCTCTTTGGTGAGGATAAAAATATAGACAGGAAAATAGCCAGTATACCATATTAACCCCTCATAAAAGCCACATATTTGATACACTATGTTAAAAGGTTATTGAATGAAGTGACTGGATTTTAACTTAATACTGATTTAGTACAGAATAACTTCTATACTGTAGAGCAGTCACTAAATAAACTATGAAAACCAAACAATAAAAGTAACCTCACAGGTTTACATTTAAATTATTAATGAAGTTCGTCACACTAATAAAACTATTTTGGAACACTTGGCTACTTTAACAGAACCTTTTGCTACTTCGGGTAGTATTAAAAACACTTCTATGTTCCTGTATAGAGTTATTAAAGAGAAACCTCAATAGTATAAAGCCAACAAAGAATAAAAATGCTTATTATGCATTTTCTTTTATGGTTTCAACACAACTTCTTATCAGTTTTGGCATTAATGCAATAATTTAACAATACAGATCCTACCTACACAGTTGAACTTTATTGGGGATAGCATTTACTAGAATAAAGAAGAATAAGAAGAGAGTACTACAATAAAAAAAGTGAGATGGAACAAAAACATTCCTGTGTCTATAGTGATAAAGTTTGGTATATCAGTAAATCACTTCATACCTTTCAAGACTCCCTTAAAAGAAATCTCAGAAACCATGAAATGTTTTCATTGGTTATTTATAACACCATATAGTGACTGAAATGGAGAGAAAGATAAGAGGCAGTCTCTAAAGTAGCATTATTCATTACTAGAGGCCTGGTGCATGAAATTTGTGCATGGGTGCAGTCCCTAGGCCTGGCTGGCAATTGAAGTGCGAGCATCTGGCATGGAAGGGCAGGTCCCAGCTGACCTCTGGGCCCTGGGCAGCACCTGGTCCCCCACATGCCCCCCTCCGCCTGAGTCACTGTGCCTGGGTCCCCATGCAGAGATGTGGTGAGTGCAGCCAGATGCCATGGGCCGGGGCACAGCGTGGGTCTCTGGGCAACCCAGCGGCACTGCACGCAAGTCGGACGGGCAGCGTGCTCTCTCCTGGCTGGCCTTGCAGACTGGTTCCTGCGCGAACCCAGGGGGAGTCAGACTAGCCCCTGAGGTTCCAGCGGCTGCGGCCCAGCTCAACAAGAAGCCACTGTGCGTGGGTGTGGGGTGGGCTCCTGGCACCTGAGCATGGGGGGGGGAAGGGCGGCTTCCCTGGCACGTGAGCCCTGGTGTCCTGGGGGAGGGTAGCAGGGAAAGTGAGAGCAAACTTGGTGGACACCCCACATTCTCACTGCACCTCTATCCCCGTCACCCCCCACCCCACCTCCCAAGTAGCCTGGCGAGAGGTCACAGTACATCACCAATGCCCACCATGTTCCACACCACCCCCTGGTGGTCAGTGCACATCATAGCAGCGCACATCATAGCAAGCAATCAAATCACCAACTGAGAGGACAATTTGCATATTAGGCTTTTATTATATAGGATTTCTCCAATCTAAAAGAGTTTTGTGTGTTCTTTTCTTCCAGATGTCAAATTAAAAGTGTCTTTACCCAAGGTAGTCTAGGAAAGGCACTAGAAATGAAATGAGTGGATTCCTTCACTCCAATCTGCCTTAAGAATGCACTAGGAAAAGGACTTACGATATATAAATAAGCTCTCTTCACATTGAGGTTTTTCTGGTGATAGGCACTACCTACTATAGAAATTATTCTGAGATTACAAAAACAAATTAATTTCAAATGGAGAAAAGTCTTTCCCAGGCCCAAATTAAATTTATATTTCATTTCAAAGGCAAGGACTAAAAATGTTTAATGGCCACAAATGAAAATAACTATAAGACCCCCATATTTAATAAGGCCGTAGTCAGCTATCAAATGAATAATCTGGTGCCTTCCACAGTATTTTAATCAGTCTCTGTATTCCAACATACATGAAATACAGCACAGTGTGTTCCATGTGTGGTCCAAGATGCTAATGATAGTAGCTGTTGCAATCAAATCAGTAGCACAAATGGTAGTACATTCACACCTAAGGTGCGGAGGAACATTCGTACCACTTTATTCTCACTTCAGCTCTGTGTAAAGGACAGGAAATAATGTCATTCCTCCTTCAACAAATAAACCTGCCATTTCAGATAACTGATCCATGACCAGTTGCTAGTTTTCAAACTGTCACTTAGAAGAACAGTGTCACCCTGCAAGCCAACAGGAAGTGATTCCCAGGCTTAGACCTGAACCTGCTACCTAGATTTTTTCTTTTCTTTTTTAGCACACAATTGGGAAAGAAGCATATACAGTGCATACATACATATTTTGAAAGTTGTGACAACTTCATTGTTTCAATTACAACATATTTTATTGGAATTTGTGAGTGGCATCTTTCAGATGGGACAGGTGTTTCACCCCAGAAATAAGTGACTACGTTCTGTGCCTCGGAAAGCCAAGGTGTGGTACTGTTAGCAGTTGTCAAGGTGTCTGTTTACCCAACTTTTATCCAGCGGGAGCAAAGGTATTCAGCTCTTGAGGCATAAAGGGAAAGTGGAAAAGGGCAAAAATTTAGAACTGAACTTTCAATAGTGAATTAAAATGTACAGGGTAGCACAGCACTTGACCATTCAATGCAGTACAAAAATAACTAAACCAGAGCAGCTCACAATTCACCAGGACAAGTTTGGAAGCTGTTTTTTTGCACCTTTTCTTTGTTTACGACATACAAACAATAAGGGATTGCAAAAATAAACAAGATGTCAATCTCTCAAGATTTCAATAACTGAGTCTCGGAGCCTAACAAAATAATGGAGTCTTTCACTCTTTCTGTCCCACGCCCAGCCATCAGGAGGAAGGGAGGGGAACAGCAGCGCCTCCCTAGCATGGCTCCGCTGCTGTGCAAGAGCATGAAGGCATCGCGATGGAATCAAGTGTGAAAATGTTTTTATTCTAGAATATTGTAAGGTGGCCAGTAGTGAAAACAGAGACAGAGAAAACAGCACGGAGGCAAGGAATCATGGAAGGCTTGAGTCCATATAGTGATCACAATAATGATAATATAAATAATGACAATAAGTAACTGAGCGATCATAATGTTTAAAGGAACTGAGCACCTCTATATTCCAAATATATAGGGGGCTTAAACATACATGTAATTATAACAATCTTCACAACTATCAGTGTTATCACTTCTGTTTATATAGGTATGACAACTGAGGCTCAGACATACTGACTTATTCACACAAGGTCACTCAGCATGCAGTTATTCTTTTGGGTAAATAACAATAGATCATATTAAATGATGATGGCTAGACATATAGACATGTGTGTCACAGCTAACCAAACTCATGGGGTTTTAACCTAAGACTGCCTCCAAAGCCTGACTAATAATTTAAAAAAATTATATTGTACCAGCTTTACTAATAAAAAATATTTTATCAATGATTACAAAAGATAATCTTATGATTTATCAAATCAACAGACTAAAAAGGAAACAATATAAGTTTAATGGGCATGTACTCCATTGACTTAAAGAATGAATGATTCTGAGTACAAGATGACAAAGGATAAATAGGCTTTTTTTTAAGGAAAGAATGGGAAATCTCTTTAACCTTTTTCATTGCTGCATCCATCCCATGAAAGGAAATTTCTTCTTATAATAAAATTACATCTTGATCTTCAATAAATGTTTGTTTTGTAAACTCTGGACAATTAGTAAAAATAAAAATGTAATACAATATTACATTTTTGTATTAATATTACTTTTTGAAGAGAGCTTAATAATAAGCTGTTTTACAATGTATATGGATTCGCTAAAAATGTTAATTATTATAAATTACAATAAATATTACGGAAATACTTTAAAATTTAAAAATACTACATAATTATTTATTAATCACAAATATAGTTATATTTATAAGGAAAAAAATTAAAATTACTTTGAATTTTCTAAGACTACAGTATTCTGAAATGTACTGACTAAAAGGAATGCTAATTATGTCATATAAATGGTACATTCAGAAGGTGCATATATTTTCTGCATAAAAATTATGCTATTTTCTTTATTTTCAAGCTCACTTCAGATCCTATTTATAATATAGATAAAATGGAAAGAAAAAGAGAGAGTTAACTATTCCACAGATACTGCAAACTCTCAGAAAAATATTATTTTACTGTTAAAACAGAACCTGTTGGTCTCTTCGGCTACCACACGTGTTTTAAAAGTTTTGTTTTGCTGTGGTTTTAAAGCTCAGGGCGATCTCTCTACCACCTTCCAACGGGCGAAAAAACAAAGAGTTAAAACTCAAATGCAACAGTAAACCACAGGGCAGAGACAAGGCTCTCTCAGCCCATTCCTTAACAAACTTGTTGCCAGTCCTGTCTGCACCATCCTAACTCCTATGTTTCTCTGGCCTCAAGCCAAGAGTATCATTTTACTGCGAGTAAAGAAAAAGACTTTCATTCTTCCAATCTTGTACTACTTTCACCCCGACCTTGTAATCTTGTTTTTCCACATTTCTAAACTGCTCAAACAAAAGCCTTCCCCCTGAAATATTCATAAATGACAGGGAAAAGAAGAGAATGGGAAGGAGATGTTCTCTTTACAGATAGCACTCGTAGTCCTGGGCACTATTTTAAACACCGATAAGGACAAGCTTGGAAGCAGGGGCTCTGCTCGCACCCAGTGAGTTCAGGTAATGTCTCCATTGTTCCACATTGCCATGGTCTGGCGACAGGAACCCCAACTAGAGCAAGCTTGCCCTGCATTTTCCTCGGCATTTAGATGCCAACTCTGATAAAGTCACGCCTTAAAATATCCACACAGCATGCAGCATACAGATAGCAATGAAGCCTTCAGCCATTCCCAGACGCAGATAAGATGGTAAAAAGGAGAGGAAATCGGAACAAGACTTACAGACACAGCAGAGACACACAGCCAACCCATTTGTAACTACAGCTATCGAGATCCTTCCTCACACAAGGGACCTGCATGGATCCAACAATAAAAATAGTGGAGAGAGTCCATCACTCCCCCACCCCTGCTTCAAACTCGGAATTTTCTCAGAGGAGCCCATTGCTTTCTGTCACTAGTCTCCTTAGAGGGGTGTCCAAATGCATTCTTCATTGCTCTTTTTCTTTCAATTCCAGTGACTCCCTGAAATGTCTAATTCCTCACTCTTTATTCCCCTGAACCTCCCACAAGATTTGACTTCTCTCCTACGGCAGAACTCTCTCCCCTGAGCTACCCATAGAAACCAATTCCCCCACTGCCTTCCCTCCCAACATTCCCCAAAGATCCAGTCCTCTTCTCTCCTGCTATTTTCCTTTCCAGCTGTTCCCTAAAGAACCTGACATCACTATTAGTGAAAATACAGAAGAGGTCTGGGAAGGAGAGGAGAGAATACCACTGTAGCAACGCACACACACGCACACACACTGAAGGAATGATACTTAATTCCTGAACTGTCTTTTATCTGTAAGTTTTGTTTATACACATTACATCATATCACCTCTAATAGACTCAAATTTTCCCAAATGCCTTGATGAAATAATTGTTTCTACAAAAACAACAACGCAACTTACAGAAAGCTTTACCAACTTATAAAACTGTAACCAAAGTCCAAAGACTAAAGTGCAAAGATCATTTTTTTTACCTCCAATCTAACATTGGAAATCAGAATTCTGGGGTGGGGAGTGGGAGAAGGAGGAAGCTTTAACCAAACCATGGACAGATTGGCACCATGCTCAAAAACTCTGTTGCTCACACTTTAACTAAATTCTATTTCAGGAAACTATTTTGCTGAAAAGTTTGTATTAAGATTTAAGAGTCTTGAAACAACTTTTACACTGTTTAATTTTCGCCTTCTTCAGATAATAAAACATCTCCGGGGCAAAAGATAAATAAGTATAATATTTTCAATAACACTTTCTTCATTCTATATATTTTTATAACCAGAAATACAATTATAAGAATTATTCTTTTTTTTCTTTTTAAGATATAAAATCCCTAAATGTACTTTATTTAAATTGATAAACTTCACAATTAGCTACTTCTGTTGGGGGGGGGGGGGAAAAGGCATTATTATAATGACTGAAAATAATGAACCAAATAATTAGTATTTAAGTATTTTTGACACTGACCCTATTTCCTCTGTGGTTTCTAAACAAGTAAGATACAAAAAGAGAGAATCAAACTCTTTTCCTGTTTAACTTAGGACACCCTTGTTTTTCTAAATGAAAAGAGGGTCTAACAACTTTTAAGAAAAAAAATATCTGTTCTTTGTAGGTTTTCCATTTGATGCAAAGTATCTAACAGCCCTTTGACACTAAGAAAAATCTAAAAGTGAAGTACATCAAGTCTCACTTTCAGATATCTTGTTCATATTTAGTACTATGATGAACATATTAAATAATTCATGTATTTAAGATGTAATTAATATGTAATACTTAGACAACAGTACTAAAAAGTGTCTCTCCAATTTAAATGCTTTAGAAGTAAAAGATTTTAAAATTTTTAATGTAATTCCCATTCCAAGTACCTATCATTGCACCTATCAGCTCATCATATGGTAAAGAACAGAAATGTCCTACACCTTTCTTGACAATATATTAGAGAATTTTTTAAAAATAACTGCGACATCCTAAATTGGAAGTGAAAAGACTCGAAGTTCATCTATCTATTACCTGTGTGGCCTTGGACAATTCCTTAACTTTTCTTTGTTTCACACCTCTAAGATAAAAGGGGCTAAAATATCTCTTAAAAGCTCTGATTAAATGAAATGAAAGGAATCAGGGGCATAATCCTAAATTAGACAAAAGGTAGCATAAAAACAACAGAGACACTAAATTGAATTTTCAGGAGGATGGATTGACTATAAATCAAGGAAAAATGATTGAAATTACTAAGTAGAAACCAACAAGACATCATTTTCAGTATTTAGGTCACTGACTATTCTCCGAAGTATTTAAAATGGGTGTTATGCTTGATGTCAACTAGAACATATCACCAGCTGCTAAGAAACGAAATAATGAAGACTATAAGATGTACAATTATTTCACAGGGGATTTTTTTTTTAAAGTAAACAGACGTATAGAAGAACTTTATACATTTCTTTTACATTTTTCTTCCATTTACATAGCACAAAGTAACGTCCTTACAGTAGCCTAATGGGCTACTTTCACCAATACCCTGTGACCTGTATTTGATCTCAATAAGCACAATGCCGTGCATGAAAGAAAGAGGGACCCCCTTCTAAAAACCCCTAGTGTGTTGACTTGTGCGGGGGGGGGGTGGTTAACATACAATACAATATACAGATGATGTATTATAGAACTGCACACCCAAAAACTATATAATTTTATTAGCCAATGTCACTCCAGTGAAGTCAATAAAATAAAAATTAAAAAAACACACACCTTAGTGTGGCCCACAACCTCAGAGAGCTGAGCTCCAGGCTGAGCTAATGAACTGATGTGACCTGAGATCTGATCCCACTGCAGTAGCCACCAGGCTCCAGTGGTAGTGTTACTTTACCAAAATAAACCCCTCCTCAACGCGCAAGAGTGCCAAGAGCACTCCCAGGTGCCAACTTCTACTCCTCTGGAAGAAGATTCTACTAGCAAAGTTAGTAGGGCTTTGAACTGTTTTTCTGCAGTAGGTACATATATTTAGATTCTACTCATCCTAAAATCCATTTTCAAAGTCTAAACGCACTGCATTACATGTTCATTGTAGAAAATTTGGAACTCTAGAAAATAACATAGAACCAATATTATAATTCCAACACTCAAAGATGACCACTGCATTTGATGTATATTCTTCCTATCTTTTCTCTATGAAATACTCATACAGTAGTGAGTTTTTATTTACCAATTTGAGATTCTACTAAATGAAATTGTGCAGCCTTTTAAATTTATTTTGTAAAATTCCTATGCCATCATAATGTTTGTGCACCTAATTTTTAATAATTGCATCTTATTTCTTCCAGTGGGCATGTCATTTAAAAAAACAACACAAAACAATCAGCCATACTCTTAAAGCATTTTTAAAAACTTAAATGTGAAAGTTAATTTTCCATATCAAATATTCAAGTTGAGATTATTTTAAAGGTGATTTTTAAAAATATATTTTGATTGATTTAAGAGAGGAAGGGAGAGAGAGATAGAAAAATCAATGATGAGAGAGAATCATTGATTGGCTGCCTCCTGAACACCCCCATGGGGATGGAGCCTGCAACCTGGACATGTGGCCTTGACCTCCTGGTTCATAGGTCAATGCTCAACCGTTGAGCCATGCAGGTCTGGCAAAAAGTGATTTTAACAGTTGATCTATCAGGCTCTTGGTAAACAAAAAATACAAGCAGACCCAAACTTACACCACTGAAAATTTTGTGATCAACTCCCCCTTTATTTTATTAAATACTAGGGGCCCAGTGCACGAATTTGTGCACCTTGAAAGGAACTGTGGGCTGCGAGGCTGCGGTGGGTACAGGGGCGGGTCTCAGCCCATCCTTCTGCACCCCCGCCCAGCCCCTCCCGCCGTGGCCCCCCGGAACCCTGTCTGCCACCACTGCTCCCATGCACTGATGGTGCCAGCCCCACTAGCACCTGCTGATGGCGCGGAGCGAATGGGGCCGGTGCCAGCAGCGGGTGTGAGTAGCGGCTGCTGCCCCAATCGCTCCTCACAAGCAGGAGGAGGTGGAGAAGCCCTGAGGGGCGATTGGGGCCGGCAGCCGCCACTCACACCCACTGAAGGCACCAAGTGATGCGGGCTAAGCAGTGGCTCTGGCGCCAGCTGCAGGTGCGAGCGGGAGCAAAGAATTTTCAGTAACCACCAGAGGCTCACCCCGATGGCAGCGACCGGGGCCCCACCTTGGTCTGGTGCCTCCACTCACCTGCTCCACCATCCCACCATGGCCAATGCCCGCCATGTTCTGCACACGCACCCTGGTAGTCAGCGCACGTCATAGCGAATGGTTGGTCGTTTGTTCCACCATTCGGTCTATTTGCATATTAGCCTTTTATTATATAGGATGTCAAATATTGTAAGTAGGTGCAAGCTGTGCTTTTTGGCTTGTCAACACTCACCTTAGAACTTTAAGGTTGCACATCATAATTAACATAATCACCGGCATAATACATGCTTGTATTCAGTATTCACTATGCTAAGTGTTTTATAAAGACTTTCACTCTAATCTTGACCACAACTCTATGAGGTAATTATTGGTATCTTTTTTACAAATTAAGAGATCAACTTTCTGAAATGTTAAATAATTCATAGAACTAATAAATAAATCCCACCAAAACATACGATGTCGCTCTTGAATCCCACAATGAACAGATGTCCCATGTTCTCATTTGTGTTCATATACTATACATTTCTATTTATTAACTAATTTTAACACTAATGAAAACAAACACCTAAAATTACCACTATTACCATCATGTTATAGCATGGCAATTTGACAATGTTATATATTACAAGGAGATTAGCGTAAGCAAAGTAAAATATAATACAGAGATTTTTAATATTATAATTTTCAGAGGTGCATGTTATATAAAAATGTCCAGTAATTTTTAAAATGAATTCCAATCCTAATTTTTGTCCAATTGTTTATTAACATTGAGTGGTGTGGTTCATTTGTTACTTTTAGTGTCTATCTTTTTTTTTTCCTTTCTGGGCTGTTGAATAGATATATATTTACATGTTTTTAAAAAATTAAGGTATATAATGAAAATTCTTGCTTTAATAAAGTATATAATGAAAAGTCTTGCCTGTATCCCAATCCCCTATCTGCTCAGCTATGAACCCTCAACCTACATACCCCCAAAATAAATAACCAGTTTATTGCTTTCTTGTATGTTTTCCAATCTTTTTAACACAAGTACCAATAATTTATCCTTTTTTGCACAAATGTATCTTATTTTATTCTGCCTTTGCCTTTTTAAACTTAGCAATATATTTCGGAAATCTTTTCATATTCATAAGGTTCCTCAATTTTTTATATGTCTATATATATTCCATTATTGATGTACCTAATTTATTTCATCAGATTTCTAAAATGTTTCCCATGTTCTGCTATTAAAGACAATTTCAGAGGGAAGGGCAGGGGGGAGAGATTAACCAAAGAACTTATATGCATACATTTTTAACCCATGGACAGAAAATAGTGCAGTGAAGACCTGGGGAGGGGGCAGGAGTAGGGTAGAGGGAGTCAATGGGAGTAAAGGGGGGCATCTGCAATACTTTAAACAGTAAAGATAAATTAAAAAAACAATAATGTGGTCATGAACAATTTTGTATGCTTAACATTTTACAAATATACTGTAAGATAAATTTGTAGCAATAGGACTACTAAATCAAAGCTCATATGCATTTGTTCCAATTTACATTTATAACAACTCCTACTCCCCTCAACAATGTATGAAAATCCTAGTTTCCTTGTAGCCTTGCCAACAGAGTATGCCATTACACATTTTGATTTTTGCTAATGTACTGCATTAAAAAAAATTAACTGATTTTAGAGAGAGGAAGGGAGGGGGGAGAGAGAGAGAAAACATCAACTGGCTGCCTCTCACATGCACCCCAACAAGGGACAGAACCACAACCTGGATATGTGCCCTGACCAGGAATCAATACCCACCACCTTTCGGTGCACTGAGTGACAATTCAAGCAACCAAGCCACACCAGCCAGGGCTAATGCACTACACTTTTTAAAAATACTGTCTGTGTACTCCTAGATTTCTTCTATTTGGAAAGAAGTTGAGGAACTCTTTATATGTGTAAAAGTCAGTGGTAATTTTCTGTGACCTATGTGTTAATATAACCAGATTTACGTTAGGTCTTCTTTATCAATTACTTGGAGTTCCTATGTATTAGGGAGATACAGCTTATTCATAATGAGTTGTAATTTATACCACCAACCTATTTATATTTTGCTTTTGCTCATATTTGTTGTCATGTAGAAGTTTTAAAGTTTTATAAATTTAAATACATTAATCATTTTAAATGGACTTTGGAATGATGAGTCTACCTGCCAAAGAATATGGTATCTCTTCCCATTTTAAGTATTCTTCTGTATATTCTTTAATCAAATATTATGCAATTAAATAACACATACATTAATTTTGAGCTTCCCTATTACTGAACTAATATGTTGTGTGTGATCATTTTTCAACTGATTCTATGAGGGTTGTGGATATAAAATCTTATAAAATAATAACAATTATTTTACCACTTCCTTTCTAATTTTTATACCCTATTCCAGTGATGGCGAACCTATGACATGCGTGTCAGAGGTGACACGCGAACTCATTTTTTTGGTTGATTTTTCTTTGTTAAATGGCATTTAAATATATAAAATAGATATCAAAAATATAAATCTTTGTTTTACTATGGTTGCAAATATCAAAAAATTTCTATATGTGACACGGCACCAGAGTTAAGTTAGGGTTTTTCAAAATGCTGACACGCCGAGCTCAAAAGGTTCGCCATCACTGCCCTATTCTCTTCCTTTTATCTAATGACAATGGCAATTTCCTCCAGCACAACAGTAAATAACAGTGAAGGAAATAAGCCAAATTTGTTCTTATTTCTATGTTAGTGAGTATGCCTCATGTGTTTCCCCATCAATCATAATAGCTTTGGGATGATGTAAGTATATATTTATCCCATTGAAGAAGTCTCCTTTAAATACTATTTTATTGAGTGTGTAGAATGGCTGTTAATTTTTATCATATGTCTTTTCAGTGTCCTTAGAAATAATGCTATAATTTTTATACTTAGGTTAATATGATAACTATTAGGAAGGTGCCTACTATTGAACTATCTTTGCACTGCTGAAATAAACACCACTTGTGATAATGTATCATTATTTTAATGGAATCCAGATTGTTAAGTTATTTTTAGAAATTGCTGTTTATTTGGACTATTATTATTATTTGATAGTATTAAACTACAAGAGGCCAAGTCTTAAAGCAATAAAGCATTACCAACCAGAAAATTTGGGGGAGGAAGACTTGAATTTAGATTGGGACTGGGATATAAACTAATTGATTATCAGGCAGCTACAGTTCCATTGATAAGAACTATGGGGCTATTATTTTGGGTGCTATATCACAGGGAAATTATACATTCAGCAGAAACCTTTTAGCCTAACACTGTATGAGGGTTTCTTTAAATTCAATAATACATTCATTCAACATAATAAAGATTTATTGAACTCTTATTTTCAAGGCACTGAATGGCTGTTTAGTGTAGTTCAGTGACTTGCAAATGTTTTTGACCTAGATACACAATCAGAAATACATTTTTATTGCAACTCAATATGTATGTGACCTATGTGCTAATATAATATGTACATCTATGTGTATCTAAAAATAGATGCATGTTTATAAAATGGTTTCATAAAACAATACTCTACTACACATAATATATACACACAATGATCTATTTTTATTCCATATAATTTTTTATTAAAAGCTAGTTGAAACACACTATGTTTACTTCCAGCCCAGAATAAATGACAATATGTACTTTAGGAAATATTGTCATACTAGCTAAGAACAAAGATTCTGGAGTGACACAACCTAGGTTTGAATATCAGCTCCGCCTTTTAATGGCTTTTGTACATCCATGTCTCATCTATAAGACGAGGGCAACAGTGTCCACCTCATAGGATTTTATGAAGATTAAATAAGTCAATACTTACAAATGCATGTTTCAATAGTAGATTTGACTGGTTTAATAAAATATTTCCCTTGACCCTACAGTTGCCAAAAGAAAAACAGTATCCCAATAATACAGAAACTGAGGGGAAAATCACTAACAATATAAACTTTCTATCATCTATTAGAAATAATTATGAACATTTCAATATGATCTAAATGTCTGATCTGGACCATGTCTTCCCTTTCAAAACCTTAGAGATAATTAATAAATATGCATTAAGGCCTTCATTTTATTCTCTCTTTATATACAGATGCACATAAGGGAAACCCCTAAAGTCCTTTTAGCGGCTTTATGAAACCAATAAGTATGCTAAAAAATAATTTATCAATATATTATAAAGAAGTCACCATATGTATGACTCTCAATTATGTACTTTTAAAATATTTCACAATAACTTATAAATATCTCTGGCAGATGTCATATGCTCCAGATTTTCATATCTGTAAACTGGATAAAAAACATTTTTATATCACATTTCTTAAAGATAATTATGAAAAATTTCTGGCTTATTGCCTATCCCCTACTCTTTACTGCTTCTGATTGAGTAGTGAAAGAGGAAACAGTACACGCAACATAACTACAGATATGACATAAGGACCAAGTCCTGGAATCCATGGCCGCAATGTCCTTTATCCAGAACTTCTGGGGAAGTTGGTGGCACTAAGAGAGTTGGTGTGAACAAATATCCTCCTAAGGAATACAGAGAGCCTTTACCTTCAGATTTATGTGCAAATTCTTTTATAAGTTTTATTTTTCAAATACAGTTTACATTCAGCACTATTTTGTATTAGTTTCAGGTATACAGCATAGTGATTAGACAATCATACTTTACATGGTGGTGCCCCTGGTATTTCCAGTACTCACCTGGCACCATATATAATTATTACAATATTATTGATTCTACTAGAGGCCCGGTGCACAACATTCGTGCACTGGCGGGGGATGCTCAGCCTGGCCTACGCCCTTTTGCAGTCCAGGAGCCCTCGGGGATGTCCAACTGATGGAGGGAGCGGGCCTAAGCCTCAGTCAGACATCCTTAGCCCTGCTGCAGAGGCGGGAGAGGCTCCCACCACCAACCACTGCGCTCACCAGCCCTCAGCCTGGCTTCTGGCTGAGCGGCGCTCCCCCTGTGGGAGTGCACTGACCACCAGGGGGCAGCTCCTGTGTTGAGCATCTTCCCCCTGGTGGTCAGTGCACGTCATAGCGACTGGTTGTTCTGATGTTTGGTCGATTTGCATATTAGCCTTTTATTATATAGGATTCCCTATGTCGTACTTTGCATCCCAGGCCCATTTTGTGACTACCAATTTATAGTTCTTAATCCTCTGGCAACCATCTATCTATCAGTCTATTTCTATTGTATTTTTGCTTATTTTATATTCAAATTCTTAGGGGATTCAAGATGAAGTGGAGATAGGTATGTGATAAAGATCTATTTGTATGAAGGGCATAGATATCCAGTGATCATTCCCACAATAATAATAAAAAAATGAGTCTTTCTATCTGATCCACCAAGACTATTCTACACCCACACTGGCTCTTGGTACAGCTGTAGAAGGGACAATCCAGGAAATATATGAAAGTACAACTCTAAATCAGTCTGAAATGGTAGGCAGAAAGTACCCTAATATTTACAGTACTCAGGTGTATAAACATCTTAAGGCCAGCCTGGAGGAAAGAGTAATCTCTTTCCCTCTTTAACTCCCAGTATTGCAGGGCCTGTCCAAGGTGAACTTGTGAGCTAATAGAGAATAGGTATTTATTAGACATACTTTCACTGTTCCATCTACTTTTAGAATCTATCCACTATACATATCAAATAATATTAATATTTAGGCTCCTGCTGGTAAATATGCTACATTAATTTCAAGTACAATCTCAAGAAACCCCCTAACTATGCAAGTGTCTATTAAAAAAAAAAAAAGTCATGTTTGAAAGTTCGTTTACTGTTGAAGTAAGAAGATTTGCTTTTTCTCTTCTCTCTTTCTCCATTTTATCTAGTGACATTGGGTACATTTTTTTTTCTAATTCTGGTAGAAGGATGGAGAGTGGTGTGTGTTTTGTTTAGTTTTAGCGTCCTCCCTAAATCTTACTAGGATTATATACTTAAATTTGGCATTTATTCAGCAAGGAGGAGCAGGATGCATGAGTTTGATAGAAATAAAGCTAAATGGATAATTTTATGCTTATCACATGGATGGCAAGTGCTAGCAGGCTAACAGAACACCTATCTCCCACTGAAACTACACCACCACCCTCCTCCCAATATACCTACAGCAATCAGTCCTGCTTAACGCAGCCTGTTCTCTGCCCTTGAATGACTTCCTGAATTCCTTCTACATCGATAACCAACTCCAAAGTTTAGTTTCAAATAACAGCTGATTGAAAATGTTAAATATATTTTCAGTGCTTGTCTTTGCTAATGATGACAATAAGGTTTCTTGAAAAACGACTGTATCTTTAGTTTCTTCAGAGAAATCTAATCTTCCTCTAAAATAAAAAGGTGTGTGTCCATGTGTATTTTAAGGACAAAGGTGTTTTTTTAGTCTGATAAGTACACTGATAGTTTTACTTTGATAGATCCTAAATATAATTGCTACAGGAAAATGTAAAGGAGTATTTTGATAAAATAAAATATTAAGTGAGAAAAACTAGGAGTTGTTTTCTTTTTTTTTTTCTTTTTTTTTTTTGTTTCTTTCATGTTTACCCACTGATTCACTGTTGGGTGGAATTGAGAAATGTAATTATTGATGATCAGATTACTTAACTATGTGATGTACATCACTATACAAAATGAACACACTCATAATATAAGGTATATGAAAGAATATGTGAAAAACAGGTAAGAAATTCCTCATAAGGTCCCCCCGAAGTGTGAAGATCTGATCCCCCAAAGGAATCCAGTGTAATGACTTTGATCAAAGCATAAGCCTCTTAAGAAACAGAAACATAAACCTATTCAGAGAATGCTTTCTAGAATTAAAGCAAATGCACATTAATTCTTGAAAACTGTAAAAGAGCAGTTTCAATCACGTTCTGAAACGGCAAAATCACAGCCAAATTAGATAATGCTGCTCTCAGTAGCTGTGAAAAAGCTGTATAATAAATATATACAATCACTTGCTATTCAATAAATGTATTGAACTTTTAGTTTTCGCAAGACACTAGCCTAGGAAAATAAGATTATACATGTTTATGCCTTACATATGAACTGCCCCTAATTTGAAGTAGGAGGAAGGGAATGGTCACTGGAGAGGAAAATAAGACTTCTAGAAACCTCCTGTATAAACATGCTATCCTATTAGTTAAATAAAATTCCATAGGCTTGAAACAATAGAAGAATTGAACCTCTGATGGAATACTTCCTTTAACTTCTCAGCCACCCTGGGAAAACGTCTGTATTCACAGTGAGGTCTCTCAATATGATAGCAGACTAATCGGTACAGGTTCTTGAGATAATAGAAGCTCACCTGGCGAAGCAGGCAGCCTGCCCATCAACTTCAGATCCACATATCTCCCGAATTACAATCAGAGACTGTGTTCACACCCTGAAACCAATCCATCACTCTCATCTCCTGCCTTAAAAATAAATTAAAGGGATAGGTGAGGACACTGCATGACTCAAACCACATGGATCTCAACAAGTATGTCCTATTTACTATTAGGGAATAGTCATAATTGGCATTAGACCAAGTTTTTTTCCATCAAAACTAAAAGATAAATTTCTATACTACATGCCAACGGTCAGTAACCCATCATTTACACAGTATAATAAATACTTAGATGTTTGTTTTTTTTTACTTTAAAACATTTTAGAACAGAAAGAGCTATCTCAGAATCTCATAGTTTGGATATATGATAGAAAAGAAATAGCTGTGTAACATCAGAGCTTTCTTAGTTTTCAGAGCAGGTACACAGAGGCAGGGTAAAACTCTTAGATACACCAAAGCACTGCCTGAAACTCTTTTAATATCAAAGAAAGAATAACAGAAGATACTTTGTTGACTTCCTGCTTAAAAACACTATTTGTAGGAAAAATAAATCATATTATTAACATCTTACGTGACAAACTCTCCTTTGGTGACAGGAGCACAAAGAGATGAGCCAGTAGGTTCATTACCACAGATTATAATACTCTGTAGCTATTAATACACACACACACACACACACACACACACACACACACACACACACTTAGTGACATAAAACAGTGTTTAGAAGTATACTATTGTGAAAAATAACCTTATAATGAACATTTTTTTCAGGTTGGTAACTTACCAATTTATGTACAATTAGATACAAATGCCCTCGAATATGTTAGTGACCCCCAAAAGGCAACGCCCATTCACTTCTTTCTCATGACACAAACCCCTAAAGACCCTCCTGAAGTAACATGTTTTCCTATTTCTTTCTCTTTTTTAAAAATTATCTTTATTGTTGAAAGCAGTACAGATGTCCCCCTTTTCCCCATTGACGCCCCTGCCCCCGCCCAGGCCTTCACCACACTATTATCTCTGTCCATGGGTAATGCATATATGCATATAAATTCTTTGGTTAATCTCTCGCCATCTCCCACCCCCACCCCGCCTTCAGTCTCTTCCATGCTTCTATGTCTCTGGATGTATCTTGTTCATTCATTAGTTTATTAGATTCCATGTATGAGTGTGAGCATGTGAGACAGCATGGAGGGACCTGGAGATTATTATGCTAAACAATTTTTATTATAAGATCCAAGCCATTCCTGTGTTTACATGGGAATAGAAAATGACCTGGATAGAAATCCTTTGAACTGCTAAATAAACTATATACAAAGTACTTAGAACAATGCCTGATACACAGTAAATGCTATATAAGAATCTCTGGTATTATTTTTTGCACAGTAGTTGGCTCTGGTTGTGAGATTATGAATGCTTCTCCTTTTTTTACCTATGCATATTTCCTTTCCCCCCTTAATTAACCTGTATTCATTCAATTAAAAGCATTTGCAATAAAATATGTATAATTAAAATATATTTTATTAAAAGTATTATTTTCACATCCAATATCACAGTCCAGGAAGATTTACACATATTATAACTCCTTCAAATAACTGGGATACCCAATCATTTTTACACAATGGCATTTAAGGTACAATTCATTATGAAAAAAGCTCAGAATAAAAGGTACAGAGGAAAGGAGAGAAACATTAAAAGTGTAGACATCTGAGTTTTCTGTGCTCTACTATGAAAGAATATAATTTCACAAAAGCTCCAACCCCAACAAAGAAACCAAAGTGTAAAACAAGCCATCCATCGTTATTCAGTACTGTCTGCCTAACTCAGAAGCAGCAGGAGCCATTGCCACTCATCCAACAGTTACTGGTATTTAATAACCACATTTCACATGTACGGGATCACTTACAAGGTGCCCCAAGTTATGCTAAGAGTTTCATACTTCATCTCACTGAATCCTCCCATCAGCCTTATGAGAGAGGTGCTCTTCCCAATCTTTAAGGCAGAGGGAGATGAAGCACAGAGAGGTTAAGTAACTTATCAAGGTCACACAGCTGGTTAAGTGAAGCCTAGGCAGATCCTAGGACCAGCTTCCAGCACTAATTATTGAGCATCTACTATGTGCAAAATGATAGGCACATCAAGGAAATCATAACTGCCCACAAGTCTAGACTCCTGATCTGCTAAAGCCAGGGCCTCTTAACAATCACTCTCAGTCAACCCTCTTCCAACTTTCAACCTGAGCCCCTACAGAAACACAGTCACTGTAACTGCAATGATCATGACTACCAACAAAACTCTAATTGCCAAAGCTCTGTTCCCACTCCCGGCTCTACAAGAAAAAATGTGTTCCTCGACTTCTGATTTGTAATTTAAAATGTATTTCCTCATAAAAGGTAGTGTGCATAATGCTCTTAATACTACCCATCACATAGCCCTAGCTTGTTTGGCTCAGTGGATAGAGCGTCGGCCTGCAGACTGAAGGGTCCCGGGTTTGATTCCAGTCAAGGGCACATACCCTGGTTGCAGGCTCAATCTCCAGTAGGGAATGTGCAGGAGGCAGCTGATCAATGATTCTTTCACCATTGATGTTTCTATCTCTCTCTCTCTCTCTCCCTTCTTCTCTGAAATCAATAAAAATAAATTTAAAAAAACAAACAACAAACAAAAAAAATCAGATAGATGTTACATTAACTGAGGCTTTTCATTCGTTATTCAGGAAATTTAACCACAATTTTACCATAGTTTTAAATAAAAAGTGCATTCCTTTACTGCATCATTTTATGTTTAATATTATCATACAGAAAAATTGAGCTTTTCTCCCCAGTGTCCAGTTCTACAAGTATAGATTCATGTGACCATCACCATATTCAGGACATGAAACAAAAATATAATCTTAACAAAAAAGAAAAGAGGCTTATCAATGAACTTAAAGGCAACCCCTGTAACATTACATGTAGTTCTTGCCTTGTGTCTCCAGCTGATCAGGTTTTCCCCCCTCCCTAGGACAAATGCAGTGAATACCGAAATAGAAAGGCTTGGTATATTTTTACAAAACATAGTTTTACAGTTGTAGCATTTCATTCTTTGCAGATATTTAGCAGCTGAGGTTTTTATAGGGGATTTATCAAAACAGTTGCAATTCTTTCCATGGCAGAGTTTCGACAAGAGTGGAAATTATGAATGAGCACACCTTGCCCACACTGTGCATGCCTGGACACTGCTGATCCACAGACAAGGGCTGGGTGGAGGTCTCGGGGCTGAGATGATCAAGTGTGTATTTATACAGTATTCAAAGACACTGGGAAATGCGTTCTTTATTTAGACAACTAAAACCAGAAGTTCCTCAATATTAAAACTAAAGTAAATAATACCAACTCCAACAAACTAAAAAAGGTAGTTCTGAATCTTATAATTAGCTCAAGCTTTGTATGGGTTATAAATGTCACTTAAGACTTTCTCCCTCTCCGCAAAAAAATTATTTGGCATGGGGCCAAAAAATGGCAAAAGAGTCACTTCCAGATCCTAATATTCTCTTTTCTAACCACAAAGTTAGTGCTAATATTCTGTACTCATGAAAAAATAAGTATCAGCTCAGGTCTGGTACCACCTGTGGGCTGAGAGCAGTTACTTCAATGTTATTAATTTGATAGAAAGTAAATAAATAATACACATGGCCCTAACCTTCTCCATAACCTCCGGTGTGATCTGGTGCTTGAAATTCCCATTATTAGGAACGTATTGCAATGACTTGAGACTTTTTCTATTTCTAGAAAAACCTCAACTAAAGCATATATGCTGCTCTAAAACAACAATAAACTATTAAACTAGGTCACTCTAAAAAATATCAGCTTTACATTTACTTGAATTGTTCTTTGATAAAACAGAACGTAAAAGTCTGTAGTGGCATAGACAGGTATTGATTTGGATGAAGAGGGATTGTGAAGACATACAGAATCACGCAACCCTGAAGGGAAGCCAGGACTGAGAGGAACAGCGAAGCAGCAAGAACGTACCGCAAGGGAAGTGGGTTTCTAAAGGGGAGTGTGAAGAAAGAAGAAAGAATAGCAAAAGGGGCCCAAGACAATTCATGTACTTCACGAAAGCTAGCCTTATCTACATAACCTTTGCTGGGGCATTGATGGCATGCCCCTTCCTGCGTTCTAAGTACTCTTCACACCACAACCTCATTTTTTTTTAAATGAAATAGGTCAACTTGACAAAGGGCAAATGACGGAGCTGAAACAAATTTCCCTAGGTTTAGCCAGAGGAAGTTTCATTAGAAGACTAAAACCATGAGCCAGCACAAACAGGACTGATGAAAGTGTGGGAGAGAAGAAATATGAGAAGGACAAAGAAAGGGTGCACCACTGTTATTATTCTGTTGCAGATGACACATATAAGGAAGTCTATAGGAATCTGCTTATTAATAGCCCAGCCTACTATAAGGCCCAGCTACAGACGTTCCATCTTGGCTGGCTCCAAGTTACAAGAATAACCATGAAGCAAGACCTGAACAGGCTTGAGTACTGGGTATATGACTATCTCTAAGCTCTGGATTCACAGGTCGCCATCCTGTATGGATCTCTACTGCATCCTGTTCACCAACGGACAGGTGAAATCAGATCAAAGTTGGCCTTTACTGCTTGATCTCTCCCCCTGCCCAGCGAAAGGAGACACCTCCACCTGTCTTTCTTCAAAGGCAGCCCCCACTCCCATCTACTTCATCCAAGGCCATTTACTCTCCCTACTTATCCTATCTAATAAAGAGGGAATATGCTAATTGACCCTCACACCGTCGCAAAGATGGCAGTGCCCACAGCCAATAAGGAGGGAATATGCTAATTGCTGTCCCACCCTCAAAGATGGCGGCACCCACAGCCAATAAGGAGGGCATATGCTAATTGACTGTCCCACCCTCAAAGATGGCGGTGTCCTCAGCCACAAGATGGCGGTGCCCTCCGCCCCGCTGGAGAGGCAGGCCCAGCCTTGCCACGCACCTGCCTCCGGAGTCCCCCAGTCTCCTCAGCCCCCCAGCTGCCCAGGGCCGTCCTAGGCTCAGGTAACCAGGGCCAGCCGAGGCTTGCGCTGCCGGCAGTGGCAGCAGCAGAGGTGTGATGGGGCATTGCCTTCCCTTGATGGCTGGGTTGCCTCCCGCCCCTGAGTGCTCCTGGACTGTGAGAGGGAGCAGGTAGGGCTGAGGGACCCTGTCTCCAGTGCATGAATTTTCATGCACTGGGCCTCTAGAATGGTCATAAAACACTGCAGAGAGGTGTACCTACTCTGTTGCAGGTACAGCAAGATTACAGGCATAGAGGTGAACAAGACACAGTCTCTGCCCTGGAGGATGTTAAAGTCTAACATGGGAGACAGTTATAAAACAATAACGACAGAATGTGGCAAATACTATAATAGAAATACGTACTTAATCAGTGCTACTAGAATGCAGGGGAGTAACTAAAGTTTTAAAGAAACAGTAACATTTGGTCTTTAAGACGGATTGGGAGCTTGCCTGATGGAGAAAATGGGACAGAAATTCAAGGAAAAGGATTATGCAAAGGCAAAGATCATATGTTCAAGACATGACAAGTGGCTGTGGTTGAAACATGGTATATGTGAAAGGGAATTTAAGGAGTTGAAAATAAAAAGATAGATTGTGTTGTTTAATAAAGGGTATAGCATAAAATCCTAAAGAGCTTATTAGTTCTTTATAGGTAATATAACTTTTTGTAGCTCTACATAGGTAAGGGGAGTCATGAAGGTTTTTAGGAATGGGAATGACAAATTTATATTTTAGAAATAAGTGACAAGACACGGAAAAGAAATTATTAATTATATGAATATAACTAGAAGGTAGATGACCTCCATATCTTCCTAAGAAACTGGTGTACCTTCTGCCTTAATCATATGGATATAATTGGAACACTTTGTTATGTCTGCCTGGATGTATCAAACTTCCATCTAAAATATACAACTGATATTCAATTTTTTAATTTACTTGATTTCTCAATGCTAAACTTCATCTCCATAAAGAAAGCATACATTTCAAAGTATTCAATAAACGCTCACTAACTGATTTAGATAATTATCCTATAGGGTCTATTCCAGGGGTGGGCAAACTTTTTGACTCGAGGGCCACAATGGGTTCTTAAACTGGACCGGAGGGCCGGAACAAAAGCATGGATGGAGTGTTTGTGTGAACTAATATAAAATCAAAGTAAACATCATTACATAAAAGGGTACGGTCTTTTTTTTTTTAGTTTTATTCATTTCAAACGGGCCTGATCCGGCCCGCGGGCCGTAGTTTGCCCACGGCTGGTCTATTCTATAAATCAATTTTCTGCTTTCTTATTCTATTTCTACCTATTCTATTATTTCTATCGACTCTATGGGGTCCTCTGATTCTATTTCTCCTCTATTTCCACGGACTATTAGAGAAATATAAGGTCAGCCAGGTAAATGTTTGCACAAGCACATTTAAAACGCACATCTCTTCTTTCCTTCTGGCTCCAGCTCCTGGGGATATGGCTTCCTATCTTATAGGCAAATCAGGACTTGGGTGCCACGCTGATACCATTAGCTATATTTCTTACATTCGGTAGTAATTCAATGTGGAAGTTGGAGTCTCTGGAAAATTGTTTAGCAGATCATATAGGTCAGTCCTGGAATTCCACCAATATCTCTCTAACTTTCAGGGTTGCTTTAAGTGAAAGGAACCTAAGGAAATTTTTGTGATTACTCTTGGAATAACTGCTCTTGGCAGACTGGTCACTAAATGTTTTGATAGTTTCTTTGAGGCACAATAAAGAAAAATGTAACTATAGCAAAAGCTTTTCATAACCAGAGTATGGCTTAAATATGATCATTAGCACATTTTTGCTCAAGCTTAGTCCAGTAACGTGTTAACATTCTGAAGAGTTCCTTCTCAGTTTGGTTAGAACTGAGCACTAATCAGCTGTTGAAATCTAAACTGATTATTTCTGAAGTGTCAACAGATGCACCAGTTCCCTGGCTGAAACAGGAACATGCCCCTATTTTTTGTAAACAGCTGAAGGAACACGACTGGGAGAGAGGTGGAGAGAGAAAATATCCAGTCCCATAAAATTCAGTGTGAAAACGCTGCACATGGTTTTTATAAAACATCCCGAACAAAATAACCTGGAAGGCCAAGAAAAAGGAAAATGACCAAATGTGGGTAGAGGAAAAGTAATGAGAGAAGAGGAGTAAAGAACTTTTACCTACTGCAATAAAAAAATGTAATGTATCTTTACGTATTAGTTTTGGGGTGTTTTTTTTTGTTTGTTTGTTTTTTGTTTTAAGAGCAAACTCTGCCTTCCCTCCATCCCCTGCAGACTCTCAAGACACAGTTCAGTCATATGTTTACACCATCACTGAAAAGAAAGGGACATTTCACGGTTTGTTGGTTCATGGTGCAATTCCGTAGTTCCTTAGTTCCTTGAAGCAACCACTATTATCTACCCCAATGCAGTCCTTCCCAATCCCCTGCATATACACCACAAGCACATGTCGGAGGTGTTGCAGGTTCAGTTCCAGACCACAGCGATAAAGGGATTACGTATTATTGGGGTGTTTTTTTTTGTTTGTTTGTTTTTTGTTTTAAGAGCAAACTCTGCCTTCCCTCCATCCCCTGCAGACTCTCAAGACACAGTTCAGTCATATGTTTACACCATCACTGAAAAGAAAGGGACATTTCACGGTTTGTTGGTTCATGGTGCAATTCCGTAGTTCCTTAGTTCCTTGAAGCAACCACTATTATCTACCCCAATGCAGTCCTTCCCAATCCCCTGCATATACACCACAAGCACATGTCGGAGGTGTTGCAGGTTCAGTTCCAGACCACAGCGATAAAGGGAGTCCCGTAATAACGACAGTCATCATCTTTTTGCTGGCCGAGTGCCTTCCCTCAGTGTGCAAAAAATGCCACATCTGTGAGGTGCACTAAAGCGAAGCCCCATAAAATGAGGTCTGCCTGTATTTCAGTGTTTCCTAAATTTGCCTGATCATCAAAATCACAGGTTCCTTCCTTGAAGATTTGGGTTCTGTACCCCTGGGGTGAGGTGTGTTACAAGCATCCTAGAATGATTCTTATGATCAACCAACTTTGGGAAACAAGGCTCCATGACATAACCATTTTTACAATAAGTTGGTTGTAAAGACTATCGTTTTCTGAGAATTCCATAAATCCCTTGCGATAATGGTACTCTGTGGACTTGTTGAAGTACCCTGATCAAATCTGCAGTGACATCAATGATTGTGCTAACACCTCTCCTATAAAGATATCCACTCATTTACCAGCCAGTGAATCCCCTAGTTAGATGATTCTCCAACATACAGCAAAAAGTGTCTGATAAAACCCAGCCTGGCTAAGTCAAGAGGCTCCCGCGCTGCCACAGGTGATCTGGAACACTGGTACATCTCTGCAACCACTGAGTGTCAGCTCCTCCGCAAATGTTCACACAAGACAAAGCCAGCTCATTTCCCTGTTAAATGTGAGTCACCATCCTAATGATTTAGATTGCTTAGGTGCACATATTGAAATGTATGCTTCCCGGCACCATTCCATATCCAATTACAACAGTAAATCCAATAAAGGCACAGTTAAACTGCCACTCGGGCAAGGGAGAAATACAAAGTTATAAGCCAGGGCAATCGTTCCCAGGGGAACCAATGTGGATGCCCAGAACCCTTCTCAGAGAGCTCCATATAATCACTTTCGTCTAGGAATTTTTCATAAGAAATTTCAGCTGGAAAATTTTGGTAAGTTTCCACATCTTGAACTAAATTGATCCCTGAAAGATTAGTCCATTTCCTTCATGTAAATTTCAACACCTCTCTATGTCCCTCTTCACTTTTAAATCCACTTTTGTCTCAAAGCATCAAAGAACAAAACCAAAATTTTGCATTGCATTTGAAATGGAAACTTTAAAATTTTTATTTATTGATTTGAGAGAGAGAGAGAGATCAATTTATTGTTCCACTTATTTATGCAGTCATTGGTTGATTCTTGTATGTACCCTGACTGGGGATGGAACCCCAACTTTGGTATGTTGGGACGATGCTCTAATCAACTGAGCTACCCAGCTAGGGCCTGAAGTGGAAACTTAATGGATTTCAAAAAATGCATAGTTGCCAGGCAAATCAGCATTTTAACTATAATTCAATCTGAACTGTTAAATAAAAGAAAGTTATTTGAGGGTAAAATAACAAAGTAACATTAGTAAGATGTAAATTACTGAAAATAAAGTCAGAGTTTTTGTTGTGATTTTTGTTTGTTTGTTATTTAGCCACATTTAGATGGTTTACTTGTTCTGTCTGGGTAAAGAAGTAAAGAGACAGGATATATATGTTAAGCACAACACCTGTTGCATTATCCTGGAAAAGAAATTATGATAATCTTTTGAAGACAAAGGCCAATACAAAGCCCTAAAAAACCAACATGAAATCCTAATCCACCAGCACGAATATAGAACAAAGCATCTGAAACTCCTCTTAGGTATTTAGTTTGCGTCTTCGTAAAAGCAGAAACATTCCAGAGAGGCAGATCAGGGCTCAATATAAAGAAGAACCTTCTAAGAATTAGAGCAGATCAACAATGCACCAGTGAGCTTCCTTCCTCCGGCCCTGAACCTGCGGAGCACCATCCCGGAGACCACCTGCCATGTGTGCCGCCAAGGATGGGCCAGCTTTGTTTAGGAAGTTGTTCTAATCGACCTCCGGGGTCACGTCCAAGTCGTGCTTTGATTCATCAGGGTTATTCTTGGCGGTGAGAAGCATGATGTGAGTACACACACACACAGCACCAGAAGGGAACCGGGAAGTCTAATATTTTCAAATGTGATTTTATAGGCAAAAAGCAAAGGATGAATCAGCTACAGCCTCACACTGACATTTCAGAGAAGCGAGAAAGGGAAAGAGATACAATTTTGTTCTACCTCAGAATTCTCTTTGAGTCAAAGAACGAGCCCAGGTCCTTAGTGACCTCAAGCATACTCTTTAACAGGCCCCGACAACCTAGTTCTTGGAGAGACTGCGAGCTGCGAAACTGCAGAACGGACCAGATGCATAATTTCTCAGGAAAAACATGTTTGTCATGCAAAGAACCTTCTCTGCTCTCCAGCCTATTTCAGTTTCCCGTGTGAGTAAAACACAGGGCAAGTCCCAACCTAGTACTTTCCTGAAAAAGTATACAAGAAAACAAACAAAAAGAGGACTGACTAGATGTCAGCTTCTCTCAGGAGTAGGCTCAGCCTGGGAGTTTCCAGGCAGTTCAACTCGCTTATCAATTGACGGCTTATCAATCTACAGCTTATCAATCTACCAGTCTTGAAATAGGAAAGAGACATCAGCCCGACACAGGCAGCTCCCTTACACCTTCTATAAGGTATCCCCTTGAATCTCACCTAGCCCTTGAATGTAATCAATCAAATATTTTTTTTTAACGTTGAGCCTTATTTTTCTTTCTGTATTCTTTGCTTGCTACTCTACTCTTTAAACACATTCTTTTCTCCTTAAAAGAGTTGCTGCTACATGGATAGCCAGGTTTCATAATATAAAAATTAAGATTTCATTAACCTCTGAACTTTATTGAAGTTCTATGCTAAACACTTCGGAAGGGTTTGTTATGGGATGTATCAAAACGAACCAGAAAATAAAAGCAGGTACATCTTCTGCTGCAGAGTAGTTAACATTTGGAGGTTTTTACTTAACATTGAACAATCAGTACCCTCCCATTTAATTTTCCTCAATAGATAGACCCCAAATAAAACTTTTTCTTCCTTTTCCTAGTTCTTAGTAAGGTTTTTAAGTATAATTTCTCCTGTATGCCGAAGTAGAAATGTTCTTCCGGGACAGAAAGTAAACACAGACATTTCTGCCAATTAAACATATGAACTAATGTTTAAGTAACCATATTTAAGAAATGTCAAATACACCTAGATACTATTTCCCTCGCTCTCAGATTAACCAAAATTGATAAAATGAAGTGTTGTCAAAGGTAACAGAACAGGGACTCACAAACTACTTGGAGTGGGAATTGGTAAGCTTTTCAAAGGGCAATGTGACCATACTTTATCCACCAAAATGGTCAACACACACATTTCTTGGCAGAGTGAATATGCAGCCAAGTTATCCTAAGGATATATGCTAAGGTTAATGGACAGACAAGGACATTCCGGCTAAACACCCAATAATAGCAAAAACCTAGAAACTAAATGCTTCTCAGTGAAAGACTAGCTAAATAAACACAATGTATCCTCAATATATGATGGAATTATATGTGCTGATATTTTTTTAAAAATTGAAAATTCAAGCCATAAGTCAGTATACACAGTGTAATCCTATCTGTATCAAAATTAAATTAAAAACATGTATGTAGATATGGTAGTCTATGTACTAGCTGAACTGGCACTATACCGAACCTGCTGGTAAAAACTGAATTAAGTATTGAAGGACAATTAAGAAACTGGTCACAGGAGAAATTGAGGACAGGGATTACCTGGCCAGTAGACCTTTCACTTTTCATTTTACATCTATCTCTACTGTTTTAACTTCATACTCTGTTCCTACACCATTTTTATTTCTAATCTTCCCGTAGGCTACTCTCCAACCCAGACCATGGCAGACTTTTGTAACACTGGCCACATCCCCTGTGGGGTGAGGCTCACCGCCCACATCCCATCATCCCCAGCGCTATCACCCCATAACACCGAAGTTCCAGATGGGAACTTACGTAACGGATGGTTTCAGAGCCCACATTTCTCCCCACCACTTTTCTTCTTTCTTCACATCCTTATGTTACTTGTGCTGATTTCTGTCTCTAAAACATAAACTCATCTGAGAGCGGGATCAAGGTTATCATAACCTTTCTTCCCCCAATGGCATCTAGCACAGTGCTTAGTAGGTACCATAAATAAATACATGCTAGATTTGTGTGTGTGTTTTTATGAGATTATAGCTTTAAGGTTAAGATTTTATTTTAAAAGAACCTACCACTCTCCCAATCATGTAGATTTAGTAAAAAAAAAATCGCCTCCATTTAACAAGGGGAAAAAATAAAGACTGAGGTACTTTAAACTTTTAAGTGATTTGCCATTAAACAACTAATTAAAAGACAGAGAAAAGTAGACAAAAACATTAAAAGAGGTCTTGAACTTATATGCATATACGCATAGCCCATGGACAGACAATAGTGCAGAGGCTTCAGGAAGAGGCAGGAGCAGGGGGGAAGGGGTCAATGGGGAAGGGGCTGGAGAAGGGGGACATGTGTAATATTTTCAACCATAAAGATAAATTTTTTAATTAAAAAGAGATTTAAATAAAATTTGTTAATGTTAAGAAAATACACAGCTTTTTATTAGGTATGCCATATCGGGCAAGAGAAAACAGACACACACAAAAAGAATCTGATTGAAGAAAAAAAATGTTATAAATCCCTTCATTTCCAATAGTGTCAACTACAATTTTTTTTAAAAAGGCCTTGGTTTCAGCTCTGGGTACACATTTATAACAGTGAATAGGAACTACACATCAGAATGGAATGATTATTGATTTCTTAATGGATTACTGCTGCACAAATTTACACTCACCAAGAAACCATCAATCTTTGGGTAATAATTATAAACCTATCACAGTACATACAGCATTCTGACTGAATTGAAACTTACTGCTATCTGCCGGGAAATGACCAATTTTCTATTTCTCCAGCTCCAACCACAATACAGAATGGTGAGCAGCTACTTACATCAAATGCTATTATAGGACAGGGTTTGAAACGGCCACAGCATGCACCATCTGTAAATTGCTATTAGAGAGGTAAACAATCAGATCCTAGTGGACATGTGTCTTACTATTCATTAGCTATGAAAACTGTAAATAAAATGGGCATAAGGCAGTTACCCTTGTCAAAGGCCTATCGTTACTGGCAGGTTGTGGAGCAGAGTCAAGGGCAAACAGTACATGAGCTGAAGTCATGCTGTTCTGACTTTACATTCTAATTTCAAACCGCTCCCAAAATGTGCATCAGAAGTGCCAAACCACTATGCTACAGAGGTTAGGCCCCTTTCTAAACCCCATGTATGTTCTCAGTGAACTGCATTTTTACCAAGTGGAACACCATTACAATTAAGATATCATTTTCCAAAAAGAAAATCACATTCTATCAGTTCTACCTAGTATAGTCTTTAATCACTGGGCAATAGTGTGATCCAGTATTAATCAATTTAGTTTTCAATCCTCACGTTTTCCAGCTGTAGGCTTTAGATTGCACCATTTCCTTCCAGATAGTTAACCCCATTCTGAACACCTAATTGATCTTTATTATGCCTATGGAGTCACGGAATGAAGACAATTAGTCCATCCAAATAAAGGTAATCTGGAATGGATAGTATATTTGTTTTCCTTTTTTCTTTGGTTATATCTAACCAAAAAAAATCGATCATCAGATTTTTTTGCTTAGATATATCATTTTGCTTTTCTAAAAAGTTATAACTTGCAATTTTTCCACACAATTAACTAACTTAAAAAATACGTATTTCCAAAACATCCCAGGAAATAAAGAAATGAGATATGATTGGTTTTATAAAGCGTTCTCTTTCTTAAGTACTAAGAGAGTATTAAATTACAAGGATAATCAGTCATAATAATTAAAATACTATTAAGTGTAATATAAAATTAAATGGAAAAGCTAAATAAAGCTACCATTATAAAACAAAATAGATTTGTGAAGCACCATAATGGATTTGTGAAACAGTGAAATTTGCAGATGGTAAATTTGGTGGTTTTCATTTGTTTAATGGAAAAGACTATTCTCTATGTATAACAATCAAATCAGAAAAATAAACATTCTCTAGAAGTCAAGAGATAACTTTAGACTGAGTTAACTTTACTTATATTTCAAATAGAAACCATATATAATAAGTATAAAAACCATATGTAAATATTTATAATCTACAAACTATAACAATTGTACAAGAAAATGAGCTAAGTGTTTTATGCTAGTTATTGCATTTATTTCTTAAAACCTTCTGATAGGCATTATTATTTATAGATGAAGGAACTGAATGTAAAAAGCCCAAGGAACATTCCCAAGGTCACATAGTTGAAAAACAATTCCCTAAAATTCAACCTTAACATAAAAGAGCAGAACCAGTACTTGACCCCAGGTCTAGGTAAATTGAAAGTCAGTACTCTTAACCACTTCCACTGGATTCCACTCCAAAACCTGAGAACAGCTTCACTCACAGGTATGTTCCAGAGCAGATAGATGCCTATATTTTCAATAAGTGAAGTAAATAACAAATGTACGGAAAAGAGGAATGAGCATATTATGTAAGTAAAATAACACCAGGTCAAGAGCCAGAAGACAAGATTTGTTCTTGTTCAATCATTGTTCTGCTACACTCTCCCCATGTGTCCTTGAGCCTCAATATGCAGATTTCTAAAATAGAGGCTTTGGAATGGACATTACAGCATAAACTACTATGTTAAATATACAGGTACATACACACACACACACACACACACACACACACACACAATTCTATTGATAGAAGGGGAAGGATGGGGATTTAATGGATCTTTGGATCCACATTTATTATCTACCGTTTCTGGCCCTATTCTGGGTGTTGGTGCTGCATGCATCAGTGACCAAGACAGATGTTCTTCAAGTGTATGTTGGAAGAAGAGATAAATAAATAAATGATTAATTTCAGATACTATTAAGTATAACAAAGAAAAGAAAATAGGGTAATTTAATAGAATGCTTAAGAGAGGCTTATTTACATAGGGTGCTTGGGAGAAGCTTATCTAAGGGTCTACAATTGAGTTGAGATAACAAAAGAAGGAGGCTTTCATGAAATTTTATGAAGGAAGAGGGTTTCAACCCGAAGGAACGGAAAGTACAAACACCCTCAAATGGACATGAACTTGCCATGTCCAAGGAGAAGAGAGATGGAAGATGTTTGGAGAGTTTAGTGAACAAGAAGAATGTTGGAAGGGGAGGTCAGAGATGGAGGCAGCAGCCACATCCTTTAAGATCTTGTAGACTTTAGAAAGGGATTTTAATTTTATTCTAGTTTTAACAGAAAACTTTTGTGTTTAAGAAATGGATTGTTAAGATCTGATTTAGATTTTAGAAAATCCAGCTCTGCCTTATGGGTGGATTATGGGGGATGGGAGGGGCAAGAGTGAAGGAAGGAAGACCAGGTCTAAGTTTTTATAATAAGTTAGGCTTAGGGGACCAGAAAATGATGGTAGCTCATAAAGTTTTAGGAGTGAACATGGTGAGAATTATAAATTCAGGTTGTATTTTAGAAGTGGAGCCAATGGTATCTTATGGACTGGATGTGGAGTTTGAGGAAAGAAAAAGTACCAAACAGTCCTTTTAAATAGATTTAAAAGTCAAAGCATCAGCAGTATCTAAAGAAATAAACTAACAAAGAGAGGAAAGGATCTGTAGATCAAGATATAAGGGCTGCTAATAGATGAAGGGGATTTCCTTTAACTCAATAGCCAGCAATCTAGATTCAAAACCTGTGGTAAAAAGAGACACTTGGAAATAAATACTAATTAACAAGTCCAGGGTCCCTCAAGCAACAAAGAAATTAAAACTCCAAATTCAAAGCATGAGAACATTTTATTTTTTTGTTTTAATATATATTTTATTCATTTCAGAGATGAAGGGAGAGAGAGAAACATCAATGACAAGAGAGAATCACTGATCGACTGCTTCCTGCACACCCCACACTGGGGATGGAGCCTGCAATCAGGGCATGTGCCCTGACTCGAAATCAAACCATGACCTCCTGGTTCCTAGGTCAACACTCAACCACTGAGCCATGCTGGCTGGGCGCATGAGAGCATTTTAAAGCAATAAATGCTTTATTATAAATTAAGTATGATTAATAGGCATCAATCATCAGAGTTGTACCCAACCAGGTACATGATCCTGAAAATATATTCATATCCAAAATATCCATGAACTCTACACTTAAAAAGCAAGTATTAAGGGGAATGTGAAAGTTCCCTACCATCTTGAAGAACCACCAGAGTAGGTAACAATGCACTTTGATTATTTAAAAACACCTGATTAGTAGCTAAAAGTTTTTTACAGTAATTCAACTCCAACCACTCACCCAATAAAGAAGAAAATGGCAAACAGAAAATTACAGATTACCACAAAAGGTTCTTTTCCACATAAAAATGCAGACGACCTGTTAACATTAAATGCTACTATACAGACTAAAGCACTTTCAGTTCAGTAAGGATTTAGGTGCAGTGCTTTCCTACATATGCCAGTTAAATATTATGGGCTTACTTTATAGGATCTTATGCTAAGCAAACTACATTTCATTGGTTTCCAAATAACATACAATTTTGTTGTAACATTAAAAATAATAAAGGGAAACCAAAGAAGAGAAGCAATAAAAAGATTACTTCTTAAGAAGATGATCTCTTAACTGTGTCAACAATAAAAATATTTTGTATTCTCCAAGCTATTAAATACACTGCCTTATTTCTTGTAGCTATAGGAATGACTACAAAAAAATGTTTGTATAACTAGATAATGATTGCTGATCTAAAATCTCTTGGAGACATTTAAACAATATTAAAAGAATTTTTATATTCAGATAAAAACTGGGTGAGGGGTGGGGAACCTTTGTAAAGGCTGCGTATCTGATTCTTTTTACTGTTATAATAGTTATACCATGGACAAATGTGATAATTATCACAATTGCTCTAAGAAAATTGAGGTCTGGTCTCCCAATCTAGCATAAGCAGAACTGTGTACAATTTCAAGGAAGAGCCATTTGATTGGTGAGCTTCGGGATTTAGTTACTGGATAAGAGTTAACTAAAAGCAAAAGCAGTATTACATCCCATTTGCATGTGTGTCTATTACGTGGCCAGGTTATGATTTGAGAGATCTTGAATCATAAAGATTAGAAATCTTCATTAGTCAAAATAATAATAAATTTAAAATTGTAAACTTTCTGAACAACAGCTCTTGCCTCATACTGCTTAGCAACAAATAATCAAAATGATCAAAGTGAATTTCAATTATATATGTACATGTATATATAATCAAAATTCTCTATACTCTTTTTAAAGTTTTCTGTAAAATCTCCCTCTGTATTCTAGAGTGGCAATGGCCTGAAAAGATCTATTTTTATGAAGCCATGTGCCGTTCTAAGCACTTGAAGCTTTTAGTGCAGCAAAGCATTCTGCTTGAATGAGTGTTGAGAACAGTTAAGAGTCTAAGCTAGCACTAACTTTAGAGCATTTATTTTGTAACGGCTTTGTGGGTAAAAAGACTAGCTGGACTTGGACTGGGGTATCCTCAGCACACATAGTGCTGAAATGATCACATCCGTGGGGTTAATCTGAGCAGTAACATCCTGGAATACTGCGATATGTCTCCAATGTGTCCAGTCAGATAACCAACACAGGACAGCTCATAATATATTTAAGCTCAATAGGCAACCTTCTTTTTTTTGAAATATATTTTATGGATTTTTTTACAGAGAGGAAGGGAGAGGGATAGTTAGAAACATCGATGAGAGAGAAACATCGATCAGCTGCTTTCTGCACACCTCCCACTGGGGATGTGCCCGCAACCAAGGTGCATGCCCTTGACTGGAATCGAACCTGGGACCTTTCAGTCAGCAGGCCGATGCTCTATCCACTGAGCCAAACCGTTAGGGCAGTGGTCGACAAACTGCGGCTCACGAGCCACATGTGGCTCTTTGGCCCCTTGAGTGTGGCTCTTCCTAAGCTTTAGGAGTACCCTAATTAAGTTAATAACAATGCACCTACCTATATAGTTTAAGTTTAAAAAATTTGGCTCTCAAAAGATATTTCAATCGTTGTACTGTTGATATTTGGCTCTGTTGACTAATGAGTTTGCTGACCACTGGGTTAGGGCAATAGGCAACCTTCTTAATTGAGAAACTAGTATGTTGAAGGCACTGTGCTAGCTAGCTTCTGTGGAAAAGAGAAACCAATGTTTACTGAAGTATTTCTTGAAATGTATTAGGCACTGTGATAGAAGGTTCATTCAAGTTATTTCATTAATCCCCACAACAACCCTAAGAGAAAACCACTGATGTCCCTTGCTTTACAAATGAGGAAATGAAGACTCATACTGTACACGACACAGCCAAGGTATAAATCCAAGTCTGGTCAACTCTCAGGCCAAGCTCTGCCTGCTACCCTGGGGCTGCAGAGACTAGAGTCACTTTCCCTGCCCTCAGGAGATCCCAGTCCTACAGGGGAGATAAGATGCACACAGGTCAAGGAGTCGTGGTAAATTAGGATAGGAAGTAATAAAGGTTTCCCAGATTTTTAGAGGAGAAACTACTCCTAGATAAAAAGGATCATTTGGTTTTAAAGACCCATTGCACTGTCACCATGTTAATAGTAACGCTGACCAAGGAAAGGTAAATTTCAGACATGCAAAGCAAAATGTGAGTCTTTAAATGATCTCATTGAGATTTACAAAGATTTCTGCCCTTTGAACCAAATGACCTGTGGGAGGCCTGTTTATATCCAGTCTGCTGTGAAATCTTTGTAAACCAATATTCACTTTCTCCTTGACTGTTCATAGGGTAAAAGGAAAAAATGGACATCAGTGTGGTCTAATTCATACTTCTCAGAATTCAGATATTAAACAGAGAAATGCATTATGATGTGGGCGAAAAGCATGTCTTTCTGAGGACAACATGTTGGTGAGATCTGTTTCTTAGTTGTCTGAGTCAAGTTTTTTTCTCATACTCTCTTTATCTAACAAAATAATAATAATAGCTACTGCCCTGGCCGGTTTGGCTCAGTGGCTATAGCATTGGCCCTCAGACCAACAGTTTGTGAGTTTGATTCCGGGTCAAGGGCATGGGCCTCTGTTACAAATTCCCCAGCCCTGGTAGAGACGCTTGCCAGAGGCAACTAATTGATGTGTCTCTCTGACATGGATGTTCCTCTCTCTCTCCTCCCCTCCTCCTGTTCCTCTTCCTTCTCTTGAAATCAATAGAAAAATATCCTCTGGTGAGGATTTAAATAATAATAACAATAATAATAATAATAACAGCTACCATCTGGTTAAATCACCACATGCTAGTCACCCTTCCAGAGACTATGCATATATTATTTCCAGTTCTTGCCACTCTTCTGACAAGGCCAGTATTAATGTCTCTGTTCTACAAACAGAGACTCCAAGAGATGAAGTGTCAAAGTGTCACACACTTGATATATATCAAGGGCTCACTTTTTTATACTGCAGAGGGCAGGGAAGAGGAAAATGCAATTATTTAATCTTTAAAAATATATATTTTTATTATTTTCTAGTAACAAATAAAATGTGTTTGTAATGCCAGGCAGAGTAGATTCCTCTGAGACTATTTAAATAAATATCAAGGTTAAGCTGTAATGAGCACATTGTATGTTAGATATGAAAGCATTTCAAATAATATAAAGTAGCTTGCAAATAGAATGCTACTTTTAACAAGCTGATAAAAAGTTTGTTTTCTTAAGCAAGTTAAACATATTCTCTGATCTTGTTTTTATTATTTATGGGCTTTCCTTTAACAATGATACATATGTAAACTTCACCTCATGTCTGATGAATGTTTACTACAGTATCATCACAAGGTTAATTGTGAAGAGTGTTCTAATGGGAAAGGCCAACTGGGAATTCTAAATCTTTGACAGAGCAGGACCTCCAGAAAGTCTTTTGCAACACTCAGGGCTCAGGGCTCCTGTGTCAGATACTTCAGAAGGAAAATGAAAAAACAACAGACCAGAGAACAAAAACTGGATGCAAAACCTCTTCTCATCTGCTCAATCTCAAGTTCCTTTTTCATTGCCACCTCCCAAGAGGAAGAAAAAAAAAAGAAAGAAAAGAAGGCAGAGAAAGTTCTTACTGTGTCTGGCAGACTTATGGTCTCCTAACTTCCCAACACTCTTTCCCACTGAAATGAAGTAAAAAGCCAGTTGAAGAACAAGACCCAAGTTTACTGCATTAGTGATAATTAGGATCACAACCAGTTAGGACAGTGGTTCTCAACCTTGGCTGCACATTAGAATCACCTGGGAATCTTTTTAAAATCCTGATTTCTGGGCCTCATCCTCCGGAATTTCTGTTCTTTGTTACTAATGTTGTAGCCCCACCTCATAACAAAGAAACAGAAGTTCTGGAGGATGAGGCCCAGAAATCAGGATTTTAAAAAGATTCCCAGGTGATTCTAATGTGCAGCCAAGGTTGAGAACCACTGAGTTAGGATATCTCTCCCACACTGCATGTATTTCACAGCAACTTTCACACAGTATAAGAGCAACAGATTAGTCCGAGGGGGACATCAGTAGCACCATTATTTCCGACAGCAAACAATCTATTCTTGATACAACAACTTTTATACAGCTCCAGTCTTCTAGTCTCTCTAGTCTGGAAGCCTTAGGACTCCCGTTTTTTCACCGGTCCACCCGCAACGTCCACTCCCTGGCTTTCACATATCTGAAGAAGTTCGCTTCTCTCTATTGAACCTCAATATTTATCATTTGTCTTCTACCAGAAACCATTCTAATCTTGCTGCCACATTCCTCACCATTCAACCAGGTAAGCTTCTTTAATTAACTTAAAAATTCAGATTTTTCTTGCCCAGCCGGTGTGGCTTAGTGGTTTTAAAGGTTTTTGAGTGTCGACCTATGATACTCATGGTTCTATTCCTGGTCAGGGCATGTGCCTGGGTTGTGGGCTGAATCCCCATTGATGTTTCTATCTCTCCCTCTCCCAACCTCTCAGAAATCAATAAAAAATATTTTTTTAAAAAATTCAGATTTTTATTTATTTATGCTTTCTAAAAGAAGAAAAAGGATGAGGGAAAAGATCCTATTATTCATGTGCCCTACTCCTGCCTCCACATCTACTAACTCCAGTGGATTCTGTGGCTTACCCCTCATTTTTTGACTCATCCTTTTTATCCTTTCTTTCTTTTTGAGCTAGGTCTCTTCTATGCTCTCTATACTTCACACTTCTACTCTTTCCTTTCAAATTAACTTATTTTCACAGGTCCTCCCACTACCACTAGCAACATACCATAACTGTCTGGCTAAAAACAATGTATCTTTATAAGTTTTAACATAAATAATTAGCAATACTGAGTGGAGTTTTAAATGAATGATCATGAAAAAGAGACTAAATCTCTTCTTAAAAAGTAAGCATGATTTCCTTCTTTAGTATTATTTTTTTTAACAGCCGAGTAGTAGGCCATTGTGTAAATGTCCTATAGCTTTTTGGTCCACTCATCTACTGATGAACACTGGATGGACCTGGAAAGCATTATACTAAGTGAAATTAGCCAGTCAGAGAAAGAGAAGTACACTATGATTTCACTTACATAGAATCTATTAAACAAATCAAACTAACAAACAAAATAGAACAAGTTCATAGACAGAGAACAGACTGACAGCTGTCAGAGGAGAGGCGGGTTGTGGGGCTGGGTTAAAAAGGTAAAGGGATTAAGCAAAACAACAACGAACAAACAAAAACTCATAGACACAAGACAACAGTATGATGATTATCAGAGGGAAAGGGAGTGGGGTGAGGGAGAAGAGGTTATAGGGGGATAAATGGTGAGGGAAGGAGATTTGACTTGGGGTGGTGACCACACAATACAATATACAGATAATATATTACAGAATTGTAGCCCTGAAACCTATAAACTTTTATTAACCAATGTCACCCTAGTAAATTCAATAAAAGAAAAAAGTAAACATTATTATCATAGACAATGTAGAGCAGAGAATCTAAATGTAAGTTTTAACTTATTCTACTCAGATTTCTCCTGGCATCATAATGCTACAGTGTTTCCTTACCACCGCCAGAGATATACATATGTATATTGTTTACAACATCTCATGCTACCAATGAATATCATTCAAAAAATAGTGTCTAACTTTATTATAGCCATTAAGAAAATACCTTATATTCAGACTAAATCTAAAATAATATTGAGGAATTCTGCAGACAGCATTGGTATGTGACAATACCCTGACCAGTATTTATCACCAATGGCAGCAATCCATTTTGATGAGTCTGTAATATCACTGAAATTTCAAGGTTAGACATATATTATCAGAGATATCATAATCGGCTCTCTTACAGAATAATTCCATACTTTATTTATTTGAGAAGATGGTTGACTATTACAGTTTTTTTTTAATTACATAAGTAAAAGATCTTTTGGGGGGAAAAAAAGATAATGCAGATCTATTTGGATTAAGCGATTAAGTACCTGGTTTACCCTCACATACCTCAAAGTAAACTCTATCAATAGTTAAACATTTTCTTCTTGTCCCTACTTATTCTTTGCATTTATAAACATACACAACACACACACACACACACACACACGCTTTTGAAACATAAATGGCACTTTCTCCATAGATCCAGTTGTATGAAAGCAACTGTTCAGTCAACTATAACTTCTCTAATTTGCTGAAAATATATCTCTACAAATTTGTTACCAGCTATTGGATTCAATCTGTGAGACCAACTAAAACTACTCAAAATTATCAAAAATGTTTTATGCCAATAGCCTTACTGTAATAACAATTTATGTATAATAATTTATTTAAATTGTGTTTAGTTGGGGGACAGAGGGTGTTTCTTTTTTGTTTGTTTTTGTTTTGAAGAAACTGAATCCAAAAACTGTCATTAGGTCATTAATCTGTCATAGTTCAGACAGATGGTGATGTGTAATTCATATTTTCAGAGTTTAAAAACAGCAGACTCTCAAAAATATCTCAGATTTCTTTTTCTAGTTCTCAGTTATACCCAAACAAAATCTATTACTCCTTTCAAATATTTTGCAAACATAATATAATTTCTTTTATATTTCAAAATATTATATTAGAATCAGTGTTTTTAAAGCTTTTGTAATTTTAAAGCAGTACCTAAAATGATCATGTACTATTTCCTATTTTAAATATCTAAAAATGTTTAGTCCAATTTCTAATGATCTAAGTAATTGTTTCTAATACGAACAAATGTACCTATTTTAATTAGTAATTAAACATATATCTTCAAGCCTAAAAGGTATAGATAAAAATGGTTCTTTTCTCAGTCAAAAAGGTAACATATATTGAAAATAAGGCAATCTATGTCTGACTATCCACATGTTAAAGATATTTACATTTCTGATTAAAAGACTTGTAAGACATGTCTTACAAAAGAAATACATTTCCATATGTAAATATTACTTGTTAATGTTTCTTTTAAACAACAAAAACATAGCATTAAACGTCTTCAGGAAACATGACTGTAACAGAAAATGTTTTACATAGTTGTAGAAGTGACAGCTCTTTAGAACTAAACCAAAATTTCTTCAAGTTAATTCAAGGGAAACAGAGCAATGCAGGACCCCAGCACTTCAAAATAGGACCAAGCCCTGCATACTGATGTCTTAGTAAGAAGTATGTAAAGTTGATATAGTCAGGGGTAAGAAGAGTTACAGCTACCATGATAATATGAGAGCAATGACAAAAACGTCAAAGGTGCAGACACCCGGAATGTTAATTTATTAGAACGTGACTTTACACTGATTAATTATGTGCTCCTCAAAATATCTGCAGTGCATGAGAAAAGTTAATTGAAGCATTTCATTTTGTACATGCTACTAAAAGTAGTTTAAGAAAGTGATAAAGAACTGATTTTAAAATTATAAGCATACGGACTATAAACTCTAAATTTGCTATATAAAGTTATTAATAATGAGATGATGATAATAACTATAAAATATTCATGGAAACATTTACATTACTTGGATTCTATTGAATATGATTGTATAGAATCAGAAAACTTAAGAGCTGTTCAGAATCTTAGAGATCATTTTTGGGGGCTGATCTGAAGATTACAAGATCATTTTAGGAGTAACAGTTGCTTAAAATAAATGCATACCCAAACAGAGAAAATAACAAGTAAATTAGGATGTCAGAATTATTTCAACATCAAAGAAATCAAGTTTCTAAATTTCCTCAAATGGCCAGAAGCACATTATTTAAATACACATGTGCAGCATGTAATCATAAATAGTTCCTTAATTCAATAAATAATGACTGGGTTTCTACAATGCACCAATATGACATTGTATACTGGGGATGGAGTGAGAAATGAGACATGAACATTTTCCCCAAAGGCACACCTCTGCGAAATCTCCAATGAACTTCTTTGTAATCAATGTGTGGCCAAAAATAAAGCTGTATGCGTTGAAAAATATTCTTAAGTTCACACTCAGTCATCAAGATAGCCTTCCCTATTTGCTAACCTAAAACACTATAATTTTCTATAAAATCTCTTTGCTGTAGTCAGACTACTTCAATGATTTCATGAAACTGGTGAGACGTTTGCTCCGGCTGACCTATAAACTAACTCTTCGGAATCCCCAGCCAACTTCAAGTGTCTTTCTCAGGTGGCAGTGCTATTTTCCACCTTCATCTATAATAGATATTAATACCTCTTAAACCACATCACCCATCAACATTTCTGTGAATGGAAGTCTGACGCTATGGTAATATTCTTTATAGGTGTTATAAGATTGCTTTCATATGTGTTATAAGATTGCTTTCATAAAGTTAAGCTATGAAATCAACATTTAATAAGTATAAAATTACATTAAAGAAAATGAATAGATCCAAGGCCTCCAAGAATTTGTTGTAACCTGATTACATATAGTAATATAAGTTAAAGACTGAAACTAGAGGATTTAGCCAAGGAAGCCGAGAAAAAAAAAAAAAGGAAGTATTTTGTCTGAGCTTCTCTAGGGGATCTAAATCCATGTCCATCCAGGGAAGAAGGAATGGGACAAAGGACTTGATCCAAATGGTAAGGTACATCTAATGTGATGCTGAACATATTAGGCTCTTTTAGTTTGATGCCATTGAACATTTGAATTATATAACTAACTTCCTTTGTACTGATTTCTTGCTACCAAATGACCTTCACTGATTACCAATAGAGATGGGTTCGCAATAACAAACTGATCTGGTCAAGCCAACTGGAGTGATTGGTTGGGGTTAATTGGTTGGGGTGTTTTGTTTGTTGTTTATTTGTAGTCAAAATATAGACATAAATTGGCATTCTGATTTTAAAGATCAATTTTATAGAATTGTTTAATGCAAGCCAACCCTGAGATATGGGTCTACTCTAAATGTGCTGCCAATCAAGTTGAGGAACTTGCACAACTGAGCACCAAATCTTGCATTACAAAGACGTTCTTAAGGAAATGTTATCCTGTGGGAACCTATCTTAAAAGCTGGTTGTATTTTTGTCTGTTTCATTGTGTATTTTCAAATTTATTCATTTTTTAAGAACTCTTGATGGTGAAAGGCAAAAAGGAACTCATTCATCTATAATGGATATGAATCATGATGAGCACATCACACTTACTTGCTTCTAAATGCAAAAGGGTTATCTCAAATACATATCTCCAAAGAAATCTTTAAAAACATCTCAAATAAAAAATGAATTCATTTGAACCCTGAAAGATAATGTCCTTTTCTACCAAACACACTTACATATTTCTTGTGCCCCAGCATCAGCAGTGCATCACACAAAGTAAGTGCTTAATAAATGTTGGCCGGATCAATGTTTGAAAGATGAAAAATACCTCTCTAGAGATTTCTGAATCTCCACATACAGGAAATCTCAGATGAAGTATTTCCATCATTAACATTCATTTGGAATACCATGGTGTCGCAGGTAATCAAAGCTTACATTTTTAAGATGAAGTTCTATAATAGATATTTTTGAGGCATATAAGCATGTTAGTTACAATGTTTTTTAAAAAAATATATTTTATTGATTTTTTTACAGAGAGGAAGGGAGAGGGATAGAGAACTAGAAACATCCATGAGAGAGAAACATCAATCAGCTGCCTCCTGCACAACCCCCACTGGGGATGTGCCTGCAACCCAGGTACATGCCCTTGACTGGAATCGAACCTGGGACCTTTCAGTCTGCAGGCCGATGCTCTATCCACTGAGCCAAACCGGTCAGGGCACAATGTTGTTTTTTTATATTACACTTTTCCCTCTAGACAATTTTATCCCAGGAGGGCACAGTATCATAAGTTTTCTTTTAATTAAGTATATAGCAAACCATTTTCAAATATATATCATGTATGTATATTTATCTCAAAGTTTTCAACAAAGCTCTGGATAAAATTATTAAATTCCTTGACAACTAATATGGTAGATCGCTTTGTATTTAGTTAACAAATCATTCCTTATACATTTGAAATTATGTACTTATTTATAAAGAATAAGGTCACAGAATAAAGAGAAATCATTACAGTAGAGGCATTGAAGTATGTGCCATATATTAGCCTTATGATTTTTTAAAATGTATAACCATAAAAGGTATGATATTTAATATATCATAAAATTTTAAGGAGAAGGGCTGGCATATTTTGTTTAAAAATTATTAAGTCAATCACATCAACTAATCCAACTTCTGAGACCAGCATAAAAGGACTCCATTAAGCAAAGAGAGTTCATTAAAACCTGTGCTCATACATTTCAATATAGAATTTTGATTTAATGGGGCAGTGAGGGAAGTAAGGTCACTGATCAAATGCTAAGAATTACTTAGGATAGAATTTTTAGGAAATACTAAACTATTGTTAACGTAATACAGGAAAGAAAGAAACCAAGCCACAAGATACATATTAGGTTTCTCTAACTAGGAAAATTCACACTTGAGTCTAATCTATCCACCTGCCTGATTGCTATCCTCTCCCAAATTCTAAAGGTACTTCAAACTCTCTGTATCCAGAATTAAACTCAACTAAATATTTTCCTGGAAATCTGCTCCAATATTTCCTATCTCCCCTGATGGACCTATCACTATCTATCTAATACTTTAGAGATCATGAACTTCCTCCTCTCCTTTATCCTACTATCCAAGTCCAGTCCACTTTATGCTATTATGTACTTCCCAAATCCTTCTCTTTCTTATTATCCCCATTACCACTAGCTCTCATGACTTCTCACTCAATCACTACCACAGCCTGCTAAAGAAGCCCTGCCTCTAGACCAGTGGTTCTCAACCTTCCTAATGCCGCGACCCTTTAATACAGTTCATGTTGTGGTGACCCCCAATTTCATTGTTACAAATTGAACATAATTAAAGCATAGTGATTAATCACAAAAACAATATGTAATTATATATGTGTTTTCCGATGGTCTTAGGCGACCCCTGTGAAAGGGTCGTTCGATCCCCCAAAGGGGTCTCGACCCCCAGGTTGAGAACCGCTGGTCTAGACGGTCCCCATGCAAATCTTTTCCCCCACATTGCAGCCAGCGTGATCCATGTCAATCAAAAGGCAAGTCATCTGCTTTGGCTTTCTTGAAAATGAAATCCAAGTTTCTTCTTATACAAGATTATCTTGCCCTGATTAATTCTCCAGAGTTATCTCTAGCTTCTGATACTTAGACTCCAACTTTACAAACCTAGACATACCAACCTGCTTGTATTTCCCAGAACATGTCTGTTATTTCTCAGCTACCATTGTGGGTGAGTTCCCTGAAAAGCCTTCTGCTTCTCTCCTAAGTCCTATTCATTTAATAAGTCTCAGCTCAAGCGGCATCTCCTTCTAGGAAGTCTTCAGAACTAGTGCCCTCCCCGCTCCATTCCCCATAATAAATAGGACACTGGCTTACCACAGTATAATGCCCTGTTTAGATGACTATCTTTCAAACTAGAGTGTGGGCTCCTGGAGGACAAGGATGGTGTACTATTCACCTTTGGATTCACCTTACAGTGCCTGGCACATAAAGGCAGCCTATCAGTACTTGTTGGATTAGTCAACTAGAACAACACAGCAACATGTCAAATGCATAGAAGTGATCTTTACATGCTAAGCTGACTTCAAATTTAAAACACCTAAACCATTACTCCCAACATGCACCATTAGCAACAATCAGGCCTACCACTTGATTAGTATTATCAAACTGAGAATGTATGGTACTACCAGAGGCATCAATAAAGTGAAATTTTAGATGCAAACTTTCTAAGAAAGAATTGACTCTAGATATGGATAGGTTACTCGATTAAGAGGACTTTTTCTTTTTCCGTTCTTAATTGCTGGTGACTTTGGAGCACCGACAGTAAATAATGCTTTTTCTTTACATATAATCAAAAACATAAAACTAAGAAACACTGAAATCCAATAAAAACAGTTTCTAATATAAAGACAAACTCTACTTCTTTCTTAACCAAAGTCTTCATAAATGCTTTAAATAAAATAAGGGGGGTTTTTTCCTTCAATTTTTACCCTAAATGATTAGCAATGCCTGCCTCTGTTCCACAGATCTATGTAGTAAAAAGGAAAGAACAAAAGACCCGAATTTCAAACAGATCTGGATTTGACAACACTCTTTTCCTTATGAGTCATGGGACAATGAAACAGTAACGCGACTGCTCTGATAGCAGCAGTGATTATTTATTGGATAAGCCAGAAACTGTGCTAAGCATTTTGAATATATTGACTTATTCCAACCTCACAAAAGCCCACTGAGGTAGGGATGGCTTATCCCCATTCTACAGATAAGGAAACTGGAGCTCAGAGATGTGAAGTAACGTGTCTAAGGTCACACAGTAAGCTCTTTGGCAAACTAAGAATTCTAGCACAGGTCCATATAATTCCAAAGCCCATATTTTTAGCCTCTTACAATCTGCTGCTACTGAGCCTCAGTTTTCTGTATTATAAAACAGAGGAACTATTAATCTCACAGAGCTGTTGTGGAAACGAAGTGAAATGGTATGGATGCATATAACGTAATGCTAGGAGCATCCTAGGTACACTCAGAAATCATGCCCCCTTCCCTTCTCTCACTCCAGTAGTGATTAAACATTTGTAATAAGGGAAATAGTTCCAAAATACTCCTTACCTATTTCAAAGCAGAAATATTCTCGGTATTGATTAATTCACAAAAGGAAAAAGACTACCAGATCAATAGGCATATTTGATATAAAGGGATATAAAGGAAAAAGCAAAGGAAAACAACATATTTTACTCATGTTAGGACTGTGACGCTACTATTGATCTTTCAGAATAAGGTCAACATATATCAATATTCAAAGTTAGGGGAGAAGGGCATTAGACCCAGAGATCCCAAAACACTAGGGCTGGAAGGAAGGCTCCCAATAAATCCTAATTAATCTGGTTCCGTTTTTAAAAAACTGTTCTTCCAGTGAGGAAGGCCGATTTGGAAAAATATAGAGGCAATATGGATAATGCTCCTGTAATAAGTTGTTTTGTTTCTCAAAGACAGATCTTTATCCCTACTCTGAAACAGCCTAAAAATGGGGGGAAGGGAGAAATTAGGTACAAAGAAAAAAATACAGCATTTTTGCTGTTAATTCCTTGCATATACTTCCTTTGGTTCCTTTTCCGTGTTTTTTTTTCTTTTGGTACATAGCCATAACACTTAGCTCTCATGAGGTGTAAAGAAATAAAATCAAACTTTAAAATTTTTTCCTAACAAGTAAAAACTAAGATACGTTTTTAACACAAACTTCAGTACTACACAATTCAAAACAGTGAGTTTTTACATTAAGTCCACCTGATGTTATATTAGGGTGTATCCTCTGGAAATCCAACCAAGAGTGACTGCCAAACTAAGCTACAGAAGACAACTTGGAAAGCTGGTGAGCCCCCCAAATAAGTTACTTTTTAAAAGAGCACTAGAGCAAGATTATCTGATGTTACTCCACCCTCATAATAACCCTCTACTTCTGTAATACTGCTTTTGTCACTAAAACCTGGGTCAGTATTGGACATGGTGGGCATCCCGAGATAATGACATTACAGAGAAATAGCAGTTAAGTAATCCAACTAACCTACAAGATAATATCACAGTTTTATGTCCCAATCCTGATAACTTCTTCCTTTTGCCAAGGGACCCAAAAGGCCGACTGATTTCTTTAGCTTCCATTTCCACATACGAAAAGTGAAAATCATAATATACTTCTGCTGCTAAAAATGGAAACTAACTAAGAAAAAAAATAAATAATTGTGAAGCACTTTGAAAAGGATAAACTAGATTCCGTAACCTGATTATTGGTCAGAGTAAAACTAGAATTACTAGAATGACTACTTCTTCCAATTCCATACATGCCATCTGGCCATCAAACTGATAAATAATATTGACTGTGAACCTGATCCATGTAATGATTTTAAAGTCATAGAAACAAAGTTTGTATCAGGCTGTATTTCATACCATTAACTAAATCCAAATAAAATTTATTCACTGGCATTATAATAGATGACAAGAAAAATATAATTAATTACAATTTCTTGAACCTTAAAACTGTTTTTCAATATAGCCAGCAGCAGGTATAGACCAGTTTGAAACCAATACTGAAGCGACTTTGCAAGAATTGGAAATGCGCTAACCCAGAAACAGAAGGAATCACAAAGCAAGACTCATCTGAGAGGCCGAAATACAATATGGATTATTTTTATATTGTTCTGTCTGAGTTGTCTGTCTCAGATTCTTAACTTCCAGAAGCTATTTTTAAAATAACTTAACACTGTGTATTTCCAGTAGCCATCAAGGCATATACTGTCATCCCTGACACCGAAGGTTGTCAGCAGACTCGACATGTACACTAATGATCTCAGGCAACAATGCTCATCTTCCTATCAAAGTGATCCTTATTCCAGAAGAAAAAGTCTAAAGTTCTCTAAGAAAACTCATTCTAAAACAGAGGATGCAGTCATTATAAAATGTTAAGATCAACTAATACTTCTGACTTCTTTTTAAGATTATCTTATTTGCTGAATTTTAAAACCCAAAACTGTCAGGCATGGTAACATTTTTAGTTCTCTCCCAAGTCGCCGATGCTCTCTTCTAGCCCTGTCAAATAATGATAGCTGCTGTCATTATTTATTATACAATAGCTGGCAGCAAGTTGTACATATACTCTTCATCTCAGGGTAGTCGTCAAATAGCCAAAACAAACGACTACGACCTTATAGTCCAACTGGCCACTTTCCTAAAGCCAAAATAAGGTGGCTATCACATCTTATCAATACTTTACTGCCAGAATAGAAGTTATTTTATTAAAAATCAAAGGTTTTAATTCTTTCATTTTTTTTTCTAAACTGTTTTAAAATAACTCTCCCTCTTACACGTATACTCCTGTCCTCTCCTGTTTGCTACTGCAGGCTGTCTATCTGAAAGATTTCCACATTTACTTTTGGCTTTAATACTTTCAATCAAAATTGCAATTCTGTTTTTTGGAACCAACAGCCCTTCAGGAAGTATACATGAAGATATTAAAAAATGCAGAAAATCAATTAAGTTCTTCTCACTTAATAAAGACAAGAATGTGTGTAAAGGCATTTACGAAAACCAGTAGTCTCAGACACAAGTGATTTGACAGGACACACACACACACACACACACACACACACACAAATTATTTCAAGTGATAGAAAAATATGAGTGACAGATTCTAAGTCTCTTGTTCAAATTAGACAAGAGCCTCTCTCTCTACCACTTTTTGCTTTGGCAATCTCAAATGCTGATATTCCCCTAGATCTAACAGAAAGGAAAAAATGGGTATCTTCTCCATCTAACACCTAAGTGGGTAACCTAGATACTGTAAATAGAGGCTACATAAAGGATGCAAGACAGCTCTGAAGTGGGAGCCAACATATTTAACCTGCAACGCTTTGGAAAAGGACTCGAAAACACGTGCAGCTTAGCCAAAAACCATACTAACGTGAAATTGCCACGGGCTAGTAAGTTAAAAAGACAACAACAAAAAACCTCTTTACCAAACATAATTTAACTGTTAATGGGTGTGAAAAGCCCAAACGTCAAAAGCACAACTCTTATTTGTTCAAACGGATCATGCCTGCACTCTGCACTGTATATTTAAAATAAATGGGTGAACTACCTTTTTGAAGCCAGTACTTGCTCAACCAGAATCAAATGCACAAATAAAGGAGGCAATTAACCAATGAAAAAACAAAACAAAACAAAACATTTTTCCTGCTGATATTATAGTGGTGGCTAGAGGATATCAGTAAAGTCTTATGATTAATATTAATATATATCCCCTATATTCAATGCTTCTAAAGCCAACCGTTAAATAGCTGGCTAACCAAAATTGCAAATGCATCTGTCTTTACCCTTTAGGAAATCATACAAAGATTATCTGAGAAGTAAAAATCTATTCTACCAAAGAACTAGTAAGATTGTAAAAATGTTAAAATGTAAAAATTGTACTGCCTACATTACATTAATAGTGTAACTTTTATCAAATCAATAGCCAACTAGCAAAAAATAAAACAAGTTAATGCTACAAGATCCATTATAAGACATTAGCACTATAATTTAATATACATTCACTTACTACCTATTAATTTTTCTTTCTACATGATAAAGGAATTTCAATGACTGCTTCTAGAATGAAATCTTCCTAGGAAGTGTTTCTCATTAATAAAAAGAAAGAAAACTATTAAATAAGTAAGTTCACATAGTTTAATAAAAAATTCAATAGCTAGAATTACTTAAAGTTAATGAGTTGCAAAATGTATTCAATAGTACTCTATATACTTTTGCTTATAATTCAGTAGTCTTTACTACTTACAAAGCTAGTAGGTTTATAGTAACCTTAAGTTTTGAGAACTGAAAGAGGGACTTGGAAAGGAAATTTTGTTCTGTTCAGATAATGAGAATTAACTTAGAGATATGCTCATAATTCAGTCGATGATTCAGTTTTCTTTAGTTATTAAACCTTCACTTTTTTACAAAGGAAAGAAAATGCCTTTCCTCCACATATCAACCAAATAGAAAACGTCTAATTAAATAAAGTTAAATATAAGTCAGTCATCATTTCTATATGAGAATATAACATATACCAAAACTGTAAGGGAAACACAAGATTTCAAATAACGTTTGAGTAGGAATAATAGAGCATTTGCACTCGATAACTAAACTGATAAAACATTATAAGAGAAAAGAAACCATATTCTTAAAGTGTTTTGTCTCTGTCCCTGATAGCATATAAGTTGTTCTCTCATTACACAAAAGTGTTTACTACATCAATGAATGACTCTTCATCAAAAACAGTAGCCAAAACTGTCTATGCCTATAAGTTCAAAACATCCTTCCAAATTCTCTCAGTTCTTCTCTGGACAATCCTAAACAAAAAACTCTCACTTTGTTAGAGAAATGGCTGTAAATGATTTCTACAAATTTTCAATTACACTTCACTACCAACACTTTGGAGGAAAAACTTTCACGTTAAATAAAAAAAAAAAAAAAGCAACACTGCAATTCTACCACTGATGGATGGATTAGCTTTGTACCAAAACAATATAAAATTATTTCATTTTTTTACTGTGAAGAGTCCTTTGGAAGTGACGTGTTTCCATCTTTTTTTAAAATCCAACAACAACAACAAATCCAGTCATAAACCTGACAAGTCAAAACAATAACCAGAAAAGCCTAACATTTCTTACCTGATACAGGTAAGCACCAGCTCCCAAATGCCACCTTGGGATAGTTCAGACTAGTAAGCAGACTCATGTTTTATGATACTGGAATGAACAGGAATAAATCTCTGTTGTTCTTTCTTTAGCAAAATCTATAACAGCAGCTACACCACAATGTGAGAGGACCCCACAGACCTAACAAATTCAAGGCTGTTGCTAGAGAAATAGGGGGAAAAACATACAAAGAAGACTTACTGCTTGTCATGTGACTTGGTGAGGCATGCTGTCCATTGGGTGTGCTTGAGGTGAGGTCAATTGCCATATTGGAGTGCTCCCTTTCAGGTGAAAGCTCATTGTCACCTGCTTTCACAAAATAAAATCTTTTGGTCTCTGTTCATTGTCACATAAAATCTAATTACCAACTTTGTCTCATGCAGTGGCACGAATAGCCTTGAAATTATAATGTAATATGTTTTTCCTTAAAAGAAACTGTAAGGCAATATAATTTAGAAATATATAGTAAATGAATGAAATGACAAAAAGCAACAACCAGCCCACACACACAAAAAAAAGACAAAATTTCACTATCACAATAATCGTAACTGTAACGTAAGAGGAATTGGGACGAGTTGATTTCTAAAGTATTCTTTAGTTTAAAAAACTAAAGTTCTTTTAAAACCTAATTTAATCATTGAACATACAGTATTTATAATGAGCATTTTCTAAAATGCTGGCTATCAGAAAGTTGGATGTTTGAAAGGAGAGTTGGCTAAAAACATGTCAACTTGTTTGTTTTTAACCAAACAAGTTGAGAATTTAGACGCTAATTCTCTTTCAGAATATGAGTCCGATAACGTAGGCTATACAATGCAATAAATATTTAGTACACACCATATTAGTAGACATGTATGTAACCTGACCAATTGTAAACTTAGGTAAAGTAATCAACCAGGAAAGTGTGGATCTGCTAAGCTCTACTGATTTCCATGTTATCTTTAATATAGTAAAGTATATTTCTATTTCACTGTATGCTGCTATTTTACCAAACTCACTTTAAGGGTGAAGTTGTGAACAGATAGAAAATGAGAGCATAGAATCTGTGATAAAGACTTACAATTGAGGAGTTCAAGTACAGGTAACACAGAAGCATAACTTTATTAGCAATAAAGAAAATTAATGGGAATGAATACTTACACGTTATATAGCCATCGATAGCCTCTGTTTCCATAGTCAAAGTGCAGTGCTGCAATACAAAAGATTAGACCCTTAACACAATGATTCCTTTCAGTTCTGCCCTGAAATGCTTAACTTATTTGAAGCTCCAAGCAGTTAGCCCATGTTGCTGCTGCTGCAACCTGTGCCCAGGAAACATACTACAGTGTACTGTATGTGCTCATTTGCAAGTCACTGAACTCTTTCTGCAAATGATCTGATTCCTGCTGGAGATAGGATAGGAAAGATAAGTGTGCTGTGAGATGGGCTGTAGCAAGAAAGGAATGACTCTCTTCATCAGAATTTACTTGGTTCAAAGAAGAAAAAAAAAAACGACAAAAAACTAGGGGGCCACATCTCCAACGTGCCAGCTTTACCCCTCACTGCTTCCCACAATCGCACTGCAGTTTGAGGACTCCCCTAGTATACAGATAGCTCTATTCACAATTGTTGCAAGTTGGTTCATCATGTTCTAAGGGGGGGGGGGAGGACAAACAAACATAAGAAAACAAAACAAAAACTTCGTGCCCAAGTGTGTCTCTAAGATTTCTGCAGCCGTTACCCAACTCCTGAACTTGTATTGGCGTTTTAGCCTAACCCCAAGTTCTGGGTGAGCACCTGTTCGATGTAACCTTACTTTCCTGCCAGACCAGGGTTGGATACAAATGCCAAGCTTACTTAATACGGTCCCATTTTGAAAATTTCATAAACTTTTTGCTGTTGGGAAGGGAATCGCTTTTTTTAAAGTTTGGGGAATTATTCTCATGCACCCATGACGCAAAACAAGAACTTAATTCTCAGAAACAAAAGTTGTATGAGATGACACCCCCTAGCTTTGATTTCACATAATGAAAAGATCGATAAGCTAACTGTATTCTTTGAAAGACAAAGTTTAAAGAATTGACATGTCCTGAGGAGATTTTTTTACTTATTTTTTCCCCCTTTGGCCCTGGTCCTTTTTGCCTTTAGTTTCAAAACTCTCACTGCACCAGCAGCTAAATTATTCACAATGAGCCATTTCTGTATTGATCGCCAAGTATATTTAGCCCTGGCTCCTGGAATTTCTCCATTACTTACTGGAAAACAGGCAGCTTCACTTGTCTCCAAAACCACTTCCCTTCTCCCTCCCCTCCCCTTCTTCACCACCACCCTCCCTACCCCCCCCCCCAAAAAAAACCACACAAAACTTTTCTTTCTTTATGGAATAATCAGATCAAATTCCCAACTCAGCCACTACATAGCACTTAAATTTCAACCTGCTGTACTGTTATCAAATTCTTTCAAATTATGATTACATAAGGCGTTAAAGAAAGGCATCCGTAAAGTTTAAAAGGGGAGCAGTTTCTTCAGCTATTTTACAAATGAGTTTATCTCTTTAAAAATGTGCACATTTAAACACACACACACACACACATATTAAAAAAGAAAGAAATGTCAGGGAGAAGCGAAAGAAGTCTGCCCCATCAATGAAATGGTTATTAACCCTCAGAGAAGGAAAGCCAGCAAAAGAAAAGGAGAAAGAGAAACGAAATGTACATACAAAAGGAATTGTCCCTTGATTAAAAAAGATTCATCACCATTTCCAGCTCTGTCGGGAGATCTCAGCTTCTTCAAACCCCTCCAAGAGGAGGTGACAATGTCGGGCTGAAGATACACGGAGAGGGAGAGAAAGAAGTTTTCTGTGTTCCCCCCTTCTCTCTTCCCCTCCCTGGCCCCCTCCAAGCCAAGCCCCCTGCAGAGTTCAAGGCGAGGAGGAAGGAAAAGCACTTTACAGGTGGGTCATTCGGAGCCCAAATCCAGCAAACAGATCGGCTGATAAACAAAACCAAGAAATGAGAGAGAAGGAACACCCCCCTTCTCCTCCTCCTCCTCCTCCTCCACCTCCTCCTCCTCCTCCTCCTTCCCCTCCCCCTCGTCCCTTTGGGATGGTCTAGTAGGAAAAGTCACTCAGGAATGGCACCACGTACTTTCAGGAAAGAGGAAAAAAAAGAGAGAGAGAGAGAAAGAGAGAGAGAGAGGTCAGTCAGTGCCACAGCAATGCGATTAACAAGAAGAGAAAAAACTTGATCCACCGGTTCTTTAAGAATCGACCAAAAGCTAAGACAAGAAAACTGAAAGAAAAGGTGGGGGGGTTAGAGGGGAGGGACAGTCAGGCAGAACCCAGCGAGGAACCTAGGTCCTAGGCCAACTTCCCAAGACTGTGTTTTTGGCAAATGGAGAAAGAAAGAAATCTTAATTCCATCTCTTTCGCCCATCCTGGAAGGAACCTGTCAAAGTGATTTAACTGCTGCCTTTTTGCATGTGTCATACCTGTTTTGTTTTGTTTTGTTTGTTTGTTTGTTTTTATTAAATTCCAACAGGATCTGGCTATTACCTTCTCTCTGGACAGCTGCAATCTATGCCAAGCTACCCGATCTTTCTTGGAATTCAAGTTAAAACAAAGCCAAACAAGTCCAAATCCATGACAGCTAGAGAGATGAGAACTGATTAATCGATTAACATCCCAGAAACAGATCTCAAGGAGGGGACGACACGTGAAGGCAGAGGACACCGTCGCCAGCCCGGTTCCCTGGGCGCCCTTTACAGACATTAGGACCCTACTCATCCCCACCAGCCATCGCTCCCGGAGAAAAACACCCACATTACCATCCTCCTCCTCCTCCCTGCTTAACAGCAACAAGTCATTTGATCGCATTACCGTGCAAAACGAGGTGCCAGATAATTACACTCAACTTTGAAAACGCTCCCCGCCCCCCGACCTTTGCAAATCCAGACACACACACATTTATCTCGACAACCTCGGAACCAGAAGACAAATAAAACAAGAGCTGCTCTTCCCCACGCCAAAGCCAAACGGAGATTTACCTCAGCAGCGCATGCAGTACCACACTCCCATCACCCTTTTGTGTGTGTTTACTGTCAGTGTGTCCTCTCTCGGGCTTTCTGTCCTGTGCCTAACGTGTGTTTGTGCACTGCGGCGGGTGGTGGGAACTAAGGCGGTGGAGCCGTAGCTAAGGGTAATCCTGTTTTTACTTCCTCCATCTTCAGCGAGGAGCAGGGTTAGCCCGGGACAGCTGGTCAAACCCCGAGAAACCGATCCGCCGCCGCCGGAGCACATCTCCCCCGCCGGCCGGCCGGGCTCGCG
>NW_005370755.1:1727501-1735474 GCF_000412655.1 Myotis brandtii
CGCGTGGACCCACCCACTTGGGCTTCGCAATAAACTCCGCGGCGCGATCCCGGTGAACGGCACCGACTGACCGGGGCGCGGACCGGGATGCGGGGGTCCTCGGGAGCGGAGGGGAAGGGAAAGTCGGGTCTGAGATGCAGCTCAGCGCTTACTATTTTGGAAGTGCTTCCCGGGGCAAGTTTTAAAATTAGAGCGTTTGCTGGCGTCTTCTTCCCCGGGCGGCTGCCACATCCACCCCAGTCCCAGGGACGCGTGAGGGTCCAGAAAGTTGTTAAGAGCCCAGTGCTGCCCATCAATAGCCACCATTCGTTATGGCACAGCTTTTTAAATTGATTTGGGAACAACTGAAATAGATCGAGTTAAATGTGTGCTTTTGCTACACATAGTAGCATTTGGCTTTTTTTTTTTTTTCCTTGACCACATTTGCAAAAAGAAGGAATAGAGACTTCTGTAATGAAAGGGAAAAGGAAAATGAAAGGACCTGAAAATACTGAACTGTGGAGTCTGGGTGGCTTAAGTTTGAAAAAACACACGGAATTAGTAGGACTACCCAACAGCGTTTCTGAGAAACCATGTCACAGGTTGTGAGGAAAATCAATGCTGAAAGAGGAGGCGCGGGCACCGAGCTCCTCCTTCCAAGAATCCCAGAAATAGTTGCTGAGTTGCTTTTTTTTTTTTTTCTGCTGAGGATAGAAAATGACACATTGAAAATAAAATCATTAACTATTAACTATATCTTCAGCACTACTCTGTATGTCTGGGAAATTTTGGATAATGTCTTTTCCTTTAGATTTTGTGATGGAGGAATTCATTCACGTTGATGCACACTATGTAATGGATACCGTGTATAACTTGTCTAATACTAAATTTACATTTTATAATGAATTACTTTTTAAAAGTTTATTAGACAAGTGTAACCAGTAGGCTGGTTACTGAATTAGGAAAAATTATAGTTGGTGCCATACTGAAAACAAGATGAACCAATATTCATTGGAGAGCAAGTCATTTGGGCTCAGGCTACCAATGACTTTAGTAGGACAATTTTAAGAGAAATTGCAGTTCTGATGAGTTATATGTTGTTGTTTTTTTAACCTGTCAATTAGATAAATAAAAGTAATTTTCTTGATGACATATTTTAGGAAAGACAACAGAATTCCACAAATCATTTTAATCATCCCAATAGATAGCAAATATTTTAACCTTAAATTAGAAAAGTGGAATGTTGATTCCCAGTATATAAATGGTAACATAACTTCTCTAAGTTGCCATAAATCCCTCCTAAAAACTCAGCCTAAGTGTTTAAGTATCTACAAAGTTATGGAGGTCCTTAGGAAAGATGACTTAAAACTGAAAATGAAATGTCTGGCTAGTTTAAGCATTTTAATTCTTTAATAGAAGAGGAACCAATATGAAGTTTTAAGGAATTATCCTAAAATTACTCAGAGTTACCACAGTTGATAAAGTCCTTGCCCCCTGGCTGATTAGAGCTTAATTTAGCTCCCTTGAAAGACTATCCTTTTCAGGAGTTGCTTTCTTTGACTTCCTAATCACCAGAGGCACACTCTCTCCCTCTAGTGGCTAAGCATTCGGACATTTTACATTTGGTGACTCTGTCTCCCCAGGAATTGGGGGCGGGGTTTGGGGAGAGGGTGTATTAGCTCCCAGATTTTAGGATGGTAAATGATCACTTGTGAGAATGAGACCATTTGTGGAAACTTGCTCCTCTTTTTAACATCCTATGTTCCTTTCTAATTTGCAGATCCTGGCATATCCAGTGTATCCCAAAGAAGTCAAGATTATGTTTACATACTACAGCTAAGGGTTCTGTTTCATCCTCTGCAGTTGAATAGTCCTGGCTCTGAGACTCAGGGTTCCACTTGCGGGAAGGAACTTTTTATAAACTGCAGTAATTCACTTTGTTCACAGTTTTTCTCAACAGTATTTTTATGGTGGTTAGAAAGCATATTTTCACTTTTTACCCTAACTACACTGCACACATTTTTAAAGTACACATATAGTTAGCCTGTGCATAAAAATGCACTACCAGGGAAGTACAGTACTATCCTATTCGCCCATTGTATCCAGTTGGATAGTTCAATTTTCACTTTGGGGATGGGGGTGAGGAGGTGGGGAGAAAACATACCTGACCCCCACCTCACTTCACACAGCGGGTTCTTCCTGATCCTGTCTGCCCCATTCCGCTGAAACCATGCCTTCCCAGCTCCAACTCATATAGTAGCGCCTTGCACATCTCCTTCACTATACAATTTGTAAATATTTTATTCACTATAATGTCATCTTTTTAAGGGCAGGGATTATGTATATCCTGCTAGCAACTGTTTTCTTAGAACTAGCAAAATGTTTGGCCTGAGTTGTTACTCAAAAAACATTTGCTGAATGGATGAATATAGAGCTAATCACATACCTAGTTCCCATGTGTCAAACTGTTTTCAAGGGACAAAATGCATAGATATCGAAGATACATTCTTATCCCATCAATAATGTGGTCACTGGACAATGTGGCTCAGTTGGTGATTGTCCAGTACATCAAAAGGTTGCTGGTTCAATTCCTGGTCAGGGTACATACCTGGGTTGCAGCTCAATCCCGGTAGGGGGCATGCAGGAAGTAGTTTCGCTCTCATATCGATGTTTCTCCCTCTCCCTTCCTCTCTTCCTCTAAAAATGAATAAAAAATATTTTAAAAAAGGAACTTGTTCAAATCTTAGATCCTAAATCATGTTATAAATACAGTATACTTAGCTCTGGCTTATGGTTCATGTGAAGAGTGTGATATAAATTGGTAGATATAAAACTTACAAGTATAAATAGTAAAAGTGATTAAAACTGTATATTAAATGTAATTTGGTTAAGTACATCTGTGTCCCCTCTGTTTCATAAATTATTTCATGTTAATACCTGATTACTCATGAACGAGGTTGACCATCAAGAAATGCAACAGATGTAATTCTATAACCACTAAGTGCAATTAGCAAAACAAAAATTTTTAAAGGTAGTGTAGCTAAAAGGGACATTATGGAGTATTACTTTTGTTTTCTTTGGATGGTTTATTTTATCTGTTTTGTATTTAAAAGCTGAAAGGAATTTGGATAAAAGTGCATTTTTCTTTGTTCAGGGAATTAACTCTGTTTTTTAAGTTTGGGTTTTGTTTTTAGCAGAGGGTAGGAGGGTGCAATTTGAAACATTACAGTACTTTGCTAATATTAAGGGGAAAATTTGGAAATTGATTATATATTGAAGTTTTCTTTAGATGGTTCTATTGTTCTAGCTATAGGAACATAGTCATTCAGAGTAGGTGCCCTAAAATAACTTGAATCCCTGGAAAAGTTGAGATCAGCACAGGCACAATGCTTTAAAACTGATAACGTGTTTTATTTTTGTCAGGTGGTGGTGATCTTCGCTTTGAAGTGGTGTTCTCTTAAGTGAGATGTGGAACAATGGGCTCACTTTCTCCTGTCGACCTAGATCGGCACTGTGAAGAAGCAAGGAAGCCCGAATGGGAAACATAGTTTCAAAGAAAACATTCTAAGATACCACATCCAGTTCATAAATAAAGCATCTTAATACCTCACAACTTTGCCTTCCTGATACATTTTACCGTCTGGGGTCTGTCTGGGTGGCATTCGAGTTTTACCTGGTAAGGGTCTTCTCTTTCTCTCCATCTTGAACAATAGTTTCTTTTAGCAGCCCTGAAGAGTGTCACTTTGCAATTCGAGATAAGGCTCTTGTACCTAGAAAAGGTAACATTATGACTTAAATTCACACTTTGATAGGATAATATCAGATTTCTTCTGGAGAACACGTTTTGGTATTGATGTAGAACAGATGATAGGCTATCTCGATCACAAATGAGAATTATAAGTTGTGGGAGTTAAACTTAGACCAAGGGGGTGAAGACTAGAGAGGTTTCTGAATAAAAAGGAAAGCACACATTTTTAAAGATGTCACTAAAAGCTGCCATAGTTGCTTTAAAATGTAGATGTAAAAAAAATTAAAAAAATAAAATAAAAATGTAGATGTAGTTCAGCCTTTGAGGAAATGAGTTCCATTAATTGCAGAAATGAAAGAACTTTGAGCTGGGTCAAGTGCAGACAGTTGATGCTCACAAAACAACTCTAAAAGGCATTGGGAAGAACATTCTTAGAAACCCTAAAATCATTAAATGCAAAAAACAAAAGAGTAATAAGGTTATTGAAACCTCCAAGAAAGTGTTAGTACAAGGGAAGAAAAAAGCTAACAGTAAAAGGAGAATGAATACACTGTCTAGAGTGCGTTAATTTAGATCCAATATAATAACACGAGAAAAAGAAGGAAAACCAAAAATGGTTATTTGACTTTGGAATTGGGAGGTGAAAATAGGGCAGTCTAACCTAAAAATCTGTAATGCCGATGGTTGGACTTTGCTGGAGATAACCATAGTCTAAAGCCAGGTGAGGGCTAGTTGCATCTCAAGGAGAATATTTAGGATATAAGCTAGTGCCAGTAGGAGTACGATCCTATTTTTTTTAATCCCGTGAAAAAACTCATGGAATTACATGTCCAGTGTTTGTAAGAAGCCTCGATTCTTTGTAAACCGAAATCCTTTCACAGTACAGCAGAGTGTGATCAGATGTTTAAACAATTCTGTATAGACTGAGAAAAATAGAAGGAAGCATTACAAACAGAAAGCAGCAACCTAGGGAATTAGAAGCTACACAGGGATAGAAATGGAGAACCATTTCCTGCTTGACAACTCTGAGAGGGGGCCTGCGGTGGGGCAGAGGGGGACGAATCAAAGAAAGGTCATTTACAGGTAGTGAAGTCAAATGTCACCTCCTCCAATTCTCATGACTTGTGGTTTAGAGAAAGGTTAGCTTAATATAGAGACTAGTGTGGCATTCTGAACTGTCTTAAGACAAGATGTGTGAATATGATATAACACCATCAGTATCTCTCCCCCTAGCAGTTATGTTCAAAAAGGTACTTAAAAAACACACACACACACACAAAAAAACTTGACATCATGGTGAGGTACTAGACACCTGGGAAAGTCCCACTTGGTAGACTAAGGCTATCATCAAAAGTCCTATAAACTATATTCCAGAAATGGCTTCATTGGAATATTATTCTTGAAATATACCATTATGGAGAAATAAATCCTATGCAGTATCTATACTGCTTTAGATTGATGATATAACTGATTTCAGGAAGTCAGAGCATCAGTGGACTTGGAAAGCCGTATATCATCATCATTATAGGCACTTATTTTATGCCAGGTGTCATGACAAGCACGTTTCATACATTACCTCTTTTAGCCCTCACAGTTATTTTTAAGAGGTAATATTAACACCATTTTCACATGAAAAAAATTGAAGCTTGGAGATACTATTATCTTTTTTATTATTTTATTTTTTCTTTATTGATTAAGGTATTACATATGTGTGGAGATATTATTATCTTGCCCAAGGTCTCACAATGTCAGAGCTGGACTCAAAGGCATGTGTTACATTCTAGAAAGCCCATAAAATCACCACCATGTTATGCTGTCTCCTTAATAGCCAAATATATTTGTTAATCATATGAACCTGTTACTGTAGTTAACTCCAGCACTTTGATTAACAACCTGGTGGGTAACATACCAATATTAAACCACTTGAAAGAAAAACTGAATGTCCACAGTCTTCTAGAAGGTTCATCGACTGTATTATCAACACAGAACTCTACCAAATCCAGTGCCTCTCTGTGTGTGGAACATGACCTATTTGACGTTTAATGCTTTAACACCAGATATTCATCTGTACCTTCTATGATCTCGTCCATCAAGTGAGTGACATGAGAGAACCACTGAGAATTAAATGATAACCATCCTATAAAGAACTGAGTAATCATTAATGGTGACAAAGAAATCTAGACAAGAACTTAAATTGAAATTCTGGATACCCAAACATAATTGCATATTTTGTTCGAAGGGGATCATTTCTGATTCATTGCTCTCAGACACAGGTGCATCAAACTTCTCCCTTTTGTAAACTTCATCTATATGTCATTCAAAGAATGAATTACTGATTTTCTGTGGCGAACATTGTGATTAAATGGTATTCTTAAGTGACATTTTGGATTTCAAGAAACAGAATTTTTTCTAGTGGAGAGTAGCTCTCAGTTGTAGTGAAGGTCAATGTGTACATTTTTCTAGGATCTATTAAGTGCAGCCTGGGCTGTTAGGGCTTTTCTCTCCGTTTTAATCTACAAATACAGTGAATACTGGAGTAGAGAAGTAAAACTGTACTATTTTAGTTTTTTTTTCCATCCCAGTTTGGATAGATATGGAAGTTACATATTTATTCTCTCATGGCAGTTTTTTTTCTCTAGAAACAAAAATAAGTAATATTTTTATTTGTTACCAGCAATACTATTTATGAAATTGATCAATGGCTTTGGGGGAACTTTGCTTTAGAGCATTTGAATAGCCTTCCCCAAGAGAGAAGAGCTTCCCCAGAGATTAGGAAATAGTCAACAGATAAAATGAACATGGGAACTGGTGTACTTATAATCTTAAAAAATAATATCCCGATATTATGTTAGAGAGTGAATGCTGAACAGAAGACCAGTTAAGTATTTAAACAGCAGTCATCTTTCTCCTTAATCTAACATTGATGAGGGAGGGCACCTCTCTCCCAAGTCTTTAGGATTATTGCTTTGAGAGGTCCCTCCTGATGTGGAGGTGGCCTGGCACCATTAGACAGTCTGTCATGCATAGAACCCCTTGATGGACTCAAATCCAATAGGAGCAACTTTGTGATAGTTTTACTTCCCATGTTATTTTCCTATATGGAGAGAATATACTTGAAAGTTATGTTTCTTTATAAATGAAAGGTGTTTGGGGGTTTTGTACAGCTATTTCTTATGAGTTTAGACATTTTTCCTTGTCCTTTTTAAGAACAATAATGGATCTGTGAACTTGAGTTTCTTTCCAAGAGTGGGGAACACCCAGCCTGAGGGCCATATATGGCCCAGGAAATCATTAGTCTGGCCCTGCCAAGGCATTAGGGATGAGTTAATGAAATGTTTGACCAAATATAGCAGGGTAATTTTTAAGTAGATAATTTTGTATGGCCCGCAAATGATGTTATAAATATCCAAATGGCCACTGGCAGAAAAAAGGTTCCCCACCCTTGCACCCCACAAGACTACAGGCCAGGATCTGGACAGTGAAGCTCACTACGGTCATGCCATTCTGTGTATGACCCTTGTCATCTGGCCAGACTTCTCTTTTGACTCTGGAGAGTATCATGAACTCATTCTTTTGCCTTCTTTAGAACTTCAGTGACTCATTCAACCTCAATCAAGCCAGCCTACTTAAGGAGATTCATTGGGACAGCAGTACTCTTCAGATAGGCTGTCTAAGGGAGACATTCAGAATTCTGAGGGAAAACCAGGAGGTCTAAGGAGGAGAAGAGATTAACAGCAACAAATACTGCCTGTAGAGATAGCATAAAACCAATTAGAGTTGTTGAGGAGAGAATAAGAAGTGAGGAAGTAAAGACTGTATATACAGACACTAATTTCAACTTTATCTATACTAATAAAAGGGTAATATGCTAATTAGACCAAATAGACTGGATATCTTCCAGACATCCTTCCAGACATCCTTCCGGACAAAGCCATGGTGATGGGGGCCAAGGCAGAGGTGGTTAGGGGCAATCAGGAAAGCAGGGAAGAATGGTTAGAGGTGGCCAGGCAGGCAGAGGCAGTTAGGGGCAATCAGGCAGGCAGGCAGAGTGGTTAGGGGTGATCAGGCAGGAAGGCAGAGTGGTTAGGGGTGATCAGGCAGGCAGGCAGGTGAGTGGTTAGGAGCCAGCAGTCCCGGATTGCAAGAGGGATGTCCAACTGCCAGTTTAGGCCGATTCTGCCTAAACTGGCAGTCAGACATCCCCAAGGTGTCCCTGATTGGAGAGGGTGCAGGCCGGGCTGAGGGA
>NW_005370755.1:1735792-1744743 GCF_000412655.1 Myotis brandtii
GCGCCCCCCCCCCCCCCCCCCCCCCCCCCCCGCCGCATGCACAAATTTCATCATGGACTGCTCTAGTTTAGCTATAAAAGGAAAGGCAGAAGCTAGAAGCTGGAGGAGGATATGGGGGTGGGGGCTTGAGGGAATTTTTGTTTCTAAGTAAAATTTTAGCATGTTCCCAATGCTGATAAGAAGGTGTCAAGAGCAAGTAAAATATTGAGGATGGAAGAAAATTGGTCCCTGAGGGGACAAAAGGATCTGGAGCACAAGTGAAATAACTATGTTCAGATAGGAGAGGAGATTCTTCTTGTACTAAGGAGAAGCAAGAAAGGATGGGTACAAATGCAAGTAAGTACTTGACATGATGGGAAATTGAGGAGGGTTTGAAGATGGTGTCAGTGTTATTTCTGAGAGTAAAGGGGAAAATGACTGCATTGAACATTTAAGAAGAGTGAATAAACCCGGCCGGCGTGGTTCAGTAGTTGAATGTCGACCTATGAACCAGGAGGTCACGGTTCGATTCCTGGTCAGGGCACATACCCCGGTTGAGGGCTCAATTCCCAATAGAGGACCTGCAGGGAACAGCTGATCTATGATTCTTTCTCATCAATGATGCTTCTATCTCTCCTTTCTTCTCCCTTCCTCTCTGAAATCAATAATTTGTTTTTAAAAAAAGAAGAGCAAATAAGCTTGAAATAGTTGCTATGAAGAAATGTGAAAGAATCTAAAAAAAAAAATGAAAAGTTGATGGGCAGAATAGAAATACCAGTTGAGGCTGGTGACCAGATATAATCCATCAATATTCTCAATACTATAACTGAATTCACAGTCCAGCTTTAGTCTTGGAAAACATGAAAGGATTGATCCAATATAGAAAGTGGGGAGCTGGAAAACAAGGATCAGAGTTTAGTTTAATTGAAGGAATTAAATTTCAGTAATGGGCAATTGAGTAAGCTACACAGAGAAGGATACGTTACTGATGGATGGATACCAATGGATGGGAAAATGTAGAGGGCTATAGAGGCCTTGGATAACAGTCAGGTTGAAGAACTTGTCTAAGAAGGAATACTGAGTGAGAGATATGAACATATAGAGGACTGTGAGAAAAAAAACCTTGATATTTCTGATGGAGTACAAGATGCCAGGATCCAGAATAGAGGGCAGGAAATCATGGCTTCTAGGAGTAGGTTAATCAGGAGATTATCTTGCGTCTTGGAAAATAGAGGAAAATACTGAACTAGTTGCTGAAGCCTTTGAAGAATGATTCCCTAATAAACTGATAAATAATAGCTAGGAAAAAGGGTAGTAACAGGCAGCAGGAAGCAAGGAGCATCAGAGGAGTTTCATACAAAAGTGTAAATCTTGTGAAAAAATGGTTTGGGATTGTAAGGGTGATCCTGACCCCATTTTCTCACCTGCGCTAGGTGAATCATAGGAAAACAAGTTGCCTTCACCTGTGAGGACTATAAGTAGGGTGACCGTATCATCAGATTTGCCAATAACAACCCTGCCTGACATAATTATTTTTATTTACTTGTTTGTGTGTGTGTGTGTGTGTGTGTGTGTGTGTGTGTGTTTTGCTGGAGAAAGCTTTATTGTTTTATTTGGTCCAATGCATGGAGAGGACTTCAGGTTGGTTAAAAGAATGGCTAGTAGTTTCAGGGAGAGGCTTAGGTAAAAGCCAGACACCAGGAGATGCAGAGGGCCCCTCAAAGGCTTCTGGCCTCCACAGGCTCCTAGTCGAGCTTGAGGGTGAGCCTTTCGAAGAGATACTCGCCCAGCCCAGCCTGGGGGCCGGCCGCCTGCGGATGCTTGTCAGGTGTCGCCCATCTTCTTGATGAGTTTCACCTCCTCACCCCGGTCCTCACCCCGGAAGTGGTTCTTCAGGAAGTCACGGAGCTGAGGGTCTGTGTGGGTAGAACCCAGGGCAGGCAGCTCCAAAAGGGCCTGGTTCAGGTTCCTCTCCAAGGCCAGGGTGGCCTCCATGGCGGCTTCCGTGGAGCCCTGAGATTTGCCCACTCAGCTTGGGGAGGCTTCAGCACGTCCTGGAGGGAATGCGGCCACCGCGCTGGTTTTGCATCTTTAACAGACGCTCAGCTCAGTGCCCTCCCGCTTCTTCTCCACCACCTCTCGGAAGAAGTAGCCCACGTCCTGCAGAGTCACACCGTCAAGGTTGAAATAGAAGCCCAGAGAGAGGTAGGTGTGGGAGCCTGCAGATGCAGGTTGGCTAGGTGGAATAATTCTGAGGAATTTGGGAGCTCATGGTTGCTCCGCAATAAAGAGTTAAGGTAGAAAAAAAAAAAACCCGTACGTTGGCTGGTCCTGGAGGTGGTTCTGAAGGTGGTGACTGGATAAGATGCTGGGGAGTGTCTGGAGGCTGGAAGAAGGGGCGTCCCTGGGTCTGTTCCGTCCAAACACTGTTGAAGCAAGCGACAGATCCAGGACAGCCGAGGGCACTGCCCTGACATAAGTATGAATAGTACCCCCATTTACTCTTAAAAGTGTTCTGGTTTCTTTAAGTTATATGTTCATCCCACTTTAAAGGGGAGTGGCCTCAAGGAAGAGCTCTTTAATTAAGAAATGTTTTTGTTTGTTTGTTTTTAAGTGAGAGGATTCAGGATGCATTTGCTTGCTCATTTGTTTTACCTGAGAGAGGAATTTCAAGGACTATAGTAAGAAAGGTTTGGGAAGAGATGGAGCAGTGGGATACTGGATAAGTGGAGAGGAGACAGCAAGTAATGTTTGAATTGAGAGTATGGAAGAGCCCTGGCCAGTTTTGCTCAGTAGATAGATTGTTGGCCCATGGACTGACGGGTCTTGGGTTCCATTCCTGTCAAGGGTACCTTGGTTGTAGGCTCAATTCCCGGGAAGAAGTCAACCAATCCATGTATCTCTATCACAAAAATGTTTCTCTCTCTGTCTCTTCCCCTCCCTTCCACTCTCTCTAAAAATCAATGAACAAATATCCTTGGGTGAAGATTAACCAAAACAAAAATTTGTGAATGTGGAAGAGGTGAGTGACTTCACCTGGAGCTCCAGTCTGTGATTTCAATCTTTCTGTCAAACTTGCTGCCTCCTTTAATCAGGAAACAGATGGATAGTCATGACTTCAGAGGTCAAAAATGCCTATTATTATTTATATCTTTACAGTGTAGCCAGAGATTGCAGCAGTTGCTGTATTACAAGGTGAAAGATTCAAGGGTCCAGTTCCTGCAGATCCATTGCCATAAAATGGCTCCTAACTGGGGTGATAGACTCCTGACACTTTCTTCCCCTTCGCTTAGGTTTTGAGTGCTCTTTCTTCCGAACTTTGGCAGATTTGGCTTTCTCTCTGCCAATCAACTCCAGTACTTCCTTCAAAATCAGGGTAAGAAAACAAGGCAGCTTCAGCGTCTGGGTCATATGAAGACTGGTTTATTCATGGAAGTCACTAGCTATTGCCAAGCATTGTACACTGAGAGCTGTTGAGTAAAGGAAGAGTGCAGTCAGATGATAATTCCCAAAAGCAAATAGAAATTGACAACCTTGCTAAGAGCAAAATACTCTTATGTCTCTAGTCATGGCCATAGGCTAAAATGCACCTTCAGAGACCAATATAACATGCAGCCATATTGGAACTGATGATTCTTTTTTTAAAAAAAGAAATAATCCCACTTCCATTAAACATAGAAATTCTCATTACAGCATCTTCATAGGAGACCTTTATGTCAATGAAGTCATTTGTATTTAAGTCTGCAAATATATACTGCAGTACAACTGAGACATAAAGTTTACCGATGTAGTTTATGGAAATATAGATAAAGCCATTTTCCAGAGCTATGGACATTCATCTATCGTCATGACAAATAAATGTATAAGTTAAAATGAGTGGGTTTCAGTCACATTCTAAAAATATTCAATCCTACTTACAAATAGATTGTTCATAGGGATCCTGAAAGTAGTAAGCTTGCAGCATCAATTAAACATATGAATCATTTATTTTAAAATCTATACACAATTTTTCAGAATGACTTCATGATAAGAAATCACCTTCACTGCCTAAAACAGTGGTTCAAAAACTTCTTTTTTGTACCTAAGCTCTCCACATATTTAATATACTCCTATTTAGTTACATATTTCATTGCCTAAAAACCTTCTAAGCTGGACTCACTCATCTGTTCCTAGCTCCCCACTCCATCCTAGGGAATATCAGAGTGTTGGGAGTGTTGTAGCAGTTTGAAAACTATTCTGTAGAACAGTGTTTTTCAAATGTCAGGTTGTAATTCATCAGCAGACTATATATTTAGTGTGTTATAACCAGTATTTTTAAAAAATGAAATAGAATGGAATAAAGTATGTCACATATAAAAGGGATAAATAAAAAGGTAAACTTTGATTTCACAGATACACATATCTACTGGGTCACACATAAAATGTGAGCATTGACCTATGAACCAAGAGGTCATGGTTGGATTCTTGGTCAGGGCTTGGTCCCCAGGTGGGGATCAGGGGGCATGCAGGAGGCAGCCAATCAATGATTCTCTCTCATCATTGATGTTTCTATCTCTCTTTTCCTTCCCCTCTTTGAAATAACAATTAAATTAAATTACTGTAAATTAAAGGTTGAAAGCCACTATTTAAGAAACTAGATAAACCTGGCTGGTGTGGCCCAGTGGTTCAGCATCGACCCATGAACCAAGAGGTCACTGGTTCAATTCCAGGTCAAGGTGCAGGCTTGGGTTGTGGGCTTAATCCCCAATAGGGGGCATGCAGGAGGCAGCCAACCTATGATATTTCTCTCTCATTGATGTTTCTATCTCTCTAATCCTCTTCCTGCCCCTCTCTAAAAAAATCAATAAAAGCATATTTTTTAAAAAGAAAATGAATAAACAAATTGAGGTGAATCACTTCACTGAAATATTATATAGCAGTTATATATTACTACATAAGTCAACATGGATAAACTTAAAAATATTTATGTTGATTGAAATAAGCCAATTGTAACACGATTCTTACATTTATTGTTAAAAACATTGAAAACAATAACAATATTATGTATTATTTAAATACATATGTATATGTAGTAAAGGTATAATAAAATGGAAAGAAAGATACCTCTTTCAGAATAGCCCTAACCTCTGGGATGAAAAGGAGAAGGATGAAATGTACCTGCAATGCTTGATTTCTTAATAATCATCAACAAAACAACAAGAAAGCCCACTGCATGGGAGAACATACCTGTTATCTCCAATAAGGATTTAAACTCCAAAATTTACAGGGAACTTGTACAACTTAACAAAAGGAAGATAAACAATCCAATTAAAAATGGGCAAAGGGCCTAAATAGACACTTTTGGAAAGAGTACATACAGAAGGCCAAGAGACATATGAAAACATGTTCAGAGTCACTAATCATCCGAGAGATGCAAATCAAAATGAAAATGAGGTACCATCTCACACCTGGCAGAATCACTACCATCAACAAATCAACAAATGACAAGTGCTGGAGAGGATGTGGAGAAAAAGGAACTCTCTTGCACTGCTGGTGGAAATGCAGACTGGTTCAACCACTGTGGAAAACAGTATGGAGTTTCCTCAAAAAATTAAAAATGGAACTCCTATTTGACCCAGTAATCCCACTTCTAGGAATATATCCAAAGAAATCAGAAACACCAATTAGAAAGGACATATACACCCCTATGTTCATAGTGGCCCAATTTACAATAGCTAAGATTTGGAAACAGCCTAAGTGCACATCAGCAGGTGAGTGGATTAAAAACTGTGGCACATCTACACAACAGAATACTATGCTGCTGTAAAAAAGAAGGAACTCTTAGCATTTGCAACAGCATGGCTGGACCTGCTAAGTGAAATGAGCCAGTTGGAGAAAGATAAATATCACATGATCTCACTCATCTGTGGAATATAATGAACAACATAAAGTGATCAGCAAAAATAGAGCCAGAAGCATCGAACAGACCATCCTACCTAAGAGGGAAGGCAAGGGAAGGGTGGGTGGGTAAGACATCAACCAAAGGACTTGTATGCATGCATATGAACATAACCAATGGACACAAACAGTAGCGGGGTGAGGAAATGTGCTGGGGGGTGGGAGCCACCTGGGAGAGGTCAATGGGGGGGAGGGGGGAGGAGACTTATGTAATACTTTAAACAATAAAGAATTTAAGTAAAAAATAAAATAAAAAATTATAGAAGTCATGCATCTGTGATTCTGATTTACTCTGATTGATCCACCTCATTTTTCTGGTTCTTATTTCTTCATATATGAAACTAGAGGCCTGGTGCACAAAATTCATGCATGGGTGTGGTCCCTAGACCTGGATGGAGATCAAAGTGCTAGCCTCTGGCATGGAAGGGCAGGTCCCAGCTGACCCCCGGCCCCCCCGTGCACCCCCATCCACCTGAGTTACTGTGCCCAAGTCCCCATGAGGAGATGTGGTGAGCACAGCAGGACTCCGTGGGCCTGGGCACAGCGTGGGCCTCTGGGCCACCCAGCGGCGCTGCACAGAAGCCGGGCAGGCAGTGTGCTCTCTCCTGGCCAGCCTCACAGATAGGCTCCTGCTCGAACCCATGGGAACCTGACCGGCCCCTGCAGTCCCAGGGGCTGCGGCCCAGCTCACCTGGAAGAGGCCGGGCTCGTGTGTGGTGGGCTCCTCGTGGGCACCTGAGCGCAGGGGCTTCCTGGGTGAGGGTAGCAGGAGGAGTGAGAGCGAGCTCAGCAGACACTCCGCATTCTCACTGCACCTCCATCCCTGTCACCCCCTGCCCAGGTAGCTGGCAAGTGGTCACAGCCCCCTGCCCTGGGCACTAGGAGGTTGGTCACCGGCACCCATCCCCAGTTCCCTGTACCAGCGCGGGGCCCTGCCCCAATCGGGCGATCAGGGCCTGCTGGCCACTGGTCGCAGTCTGCAGAGCGATTGGTTGGGGCGCTCCCCCTGCCCAGCTCCCTCAGTGCCTGGGAGCCAGGCAGCGGCCCCACCCCCCGCAGCCACTGCTGCTTGCTGTCTGTGGAGCAATTGGGCCCCCCACTCGCACCCACCTAGACCTGGTGCCGCCTGCTCACCTGCTCCACCATCCCCCTGTGGTCCCACTCTCGTCAGGGCCCATTGGGTCCAGCAGCACCTCCACTGCAGCCTGCTGCCAGTGCAGCATTGCTGATGCCCGCCATGTTCCACGCTGCCCCCTGGTGGTCAACACACATCATAGTGAGCGGTCGAACTCCCAGTCAAAGGACCGCCCAAGGGGACAATTTGCATATTAGGCTTTTATTATGTAGGATAAAAGGATAATATCAGAGAGTGATCAGTGTCTTTTTACTAGTAGAAGGAGGGGTGAAATTGTGTAATGAAGATGTATTTTAATCATATAATACTCAACCCATAAAATTTAAATGATTTCTTTTTTTAAATATATTTTTATTGATTTCAGAGAGGAAGGGAAAGGAAGAGAGAGATAGAAACATCAATGATGAGAGAGAATCATTGATCGGCTGCCTCCTGCACACCCCCTACTGTGGACGGAGCCCGCAACCTGGGCATGTGCCCTTGACTGGAATCAAACCCGGGACCCTTGAGTCCGCAGGCCAGCGCTCTATCCACTGAGCCAAACTGGCCAGGGCTTTAAATGATTTCTTAATGTTAACTAGCTCCTTGGTGGTAGAAGTCAGACTAGATAGCAGCAAGTCATCTAGAATCACAGTCTTTTATTCTCTACCATTTAACTCTGCTTTTGATGAAAGATAGAAGGACATGGCATCATTTTATCTCTAATGATAACAGAACAAGGTCACCATTATCATCATGTTCACCATATAAAGTGGGCCTAGTAAACAATGGTTCTGCTAGTGCCACTGCAGGAAAGAATGAACCCTTTGAAAAGGCCAAATTTAGTTAAATTGTGCATGTTTTTATTGTTAAATATTAAAAGAAGTTAAGACCACTGGTTTCAGGTGACCTTCCAATTGAGTTTAGCCATGCCTTATCTTAAATGATTGATAGTAGCCATGTCTGGTTTCCTGTAGCTCTTTTATTTATAAATTGGAAAACAGGCTGGTATTCTCTTCAAAACTGATTTGTGGTTACTGTTAGAAGTTGGTTATTGGTACTTCCTAAAAGCGTTTGCAGTCCCAGCAAATTCAGAGAACAATAAGGTGAAAAACTATGTGTAACATAAGAGAGGCCAAGAAACAAAGGAGAAAGAGAAAGCATCAAGAAATTCTGGTTATGAAAAAGCCACACTTGAACACATGCTCAGTTCTGAACTCACAACCACATGGCAGAAGACTAATTGAACTAGTTGTCTAGGGAGCCTGCAAAACCATCAGCCCAAACACAGACACAACATTTCCCAGTCAGAGCTCCAAGAGGAATTTGCCCCAGGTCATACTGAGAGAAGTGTCCTTGTTCCCCTGGTGACTAAAAGCCTTCAGTGCAGAAGGCCAGTGGGTCAAATCCCAGTTATACCACTTAATTGTTACCTCACAGTTGGGCAAATTTGTTACTCTCTCAGTTTCCTCACCTGTTAAATGAATAGAGTAATAATAGAATTTACCTCACAAGGTTTTTTAATTAAATAAAGATTAAATGAGTTAATATTTGTAACTGATCAAATCAAGGCTGAGAACAGCTCTGTACCTGGTTAGGGTTATATTGTGTTTCTTTAATAAATTTAGCAACCAAATATCCTGAAAAGCAGTTTTGCAAAGGACATTCTTAAATTAGTGTGATTGTAGTTGTACAGTTAGTTATTGTAGTGTCATAAAAGCAGACCATTGACCCTAACTGGTTTGGTTCAGTGGATAGAGCGTCAGCCTGTGGACTGAAGGGCCCTGGGTTCGATTCCAGTGCAGGGCACATGCCTGGGTTGCAGACTTGATCCTCAGTGGGGTGGGGGGCATGCAGGAGGCAGCCGATCAGTGGTTCTCTCATCATTGATGTTTCTCTCTCTCTCTCTCCCTTCCTCTCT
>NW_005370755.1:1744793-1752117 GCF_000412655.1 Myotis brandtii
CAGACTATTGTGTCATACCTAATTTTTCTTTTTATTCCCTTTCTAATTTTTAAAATATTTCCCCATTTTTAAAAAAGAAATACATATTCTCTCCTACATGGATTGGATACCCATTCCTCATGCTTGCTCTTCAAAATGTTATCCTCCTAATACAGTAGGTCAGATTTAGATTTTTTATACAGATAGCCAACTGTAAGTTACAGCATCTGTGTCACTGACAAGAAAAACCTTACATAGCAACAAAGGTAAATTAACCGTCTGTCATGTAGGGGTGCAAGGTGTATAGTAATTTGCAAACTGAGATATCTCTCCCAGTATTTGTTTGTTCACCCTCATTGGGAGTCCTTAAAATAAAATAAAAATTGATTTAAACATTTTTAATGAAAGTTACAAAAAACCCTACTTAATTATAAACAGAAACCTTTGTATATAAAAAGACATTTTCTTTCACCGTTATAAGTAGCTTTAGTTCTGTTGATTCATTAAACCATGTTTTATGATATTTGTACCCCTGAACTATGTTGCTACCAATTATTATAAATGCATACTTTGTAATTCCACTTAGGTTAACTTAGTATATACTATCTACATGTTTTTATTTAGCTCACAATAAAATATATGTTTTCATATGTCTTAACTCCCTTATAATCTTTGAGCAATTTTAGAGAAAGACTGGGTCATTATTTTTTATGAGGTTCTTATTTCTTAACACAGTGACTTACACAGATTTAGTATTATCTCTGCTAATAAAAATTATTATACAGATGGAATCCTTCATCAATAAAGTAGTGTAAAATATTCCAATGCTGTGTAGTCGTTCATTCATTAAAAAGCCCATTAATGCATTTCCCTTTCTCTTTTTTTTTTATTTTCAAATATCTATGCTATTTTTTTATTTAGGTCTTCACAATTTATCTAAATCAACTAAACTATTATTGTCTTTTTCACTTATTAAACAAACATTTGGTTTCTCCTAAATCTTTTTTAAAGTGTTTCTGTTTTTAGACCTCTTTTTTAGAAGTTATATTATCATAGTATTTCAGTTCTCACTATACAATTCAAACATTGGTGTCCATTTAGAGTACTATATTCATATTATGTACTTTAAAAAAAAGTTAGTTTGAGGAGGGGGGGGGGAAGTGGAGGAAAGTATAAGGGGGATAAACACTGATGGAAGGGGTAGTGAACACACAATCCAGTGTACAGATGATGTGTTGTGGAGTTGTGCACCTGAATCCTGTATAATTTTGTTAACCAGTGTCACCTCAATAAGTTCAATAAAAAAGGGGGAGAAAGAATTTGACATTAGAAACAACCCATCTGGGCTCCAGCCTGGAATTCTTTTTAAAAAAGAAAATTTTAAATAGGATAACAAAGGAGCAGAATGAGACAAAGGATTGTCCAGATGCTCCCATAAATCACTAGTCCCCTCATTGTTCATTTCCAAGGACTGCGGCGGTCTAACTTATGTAATCTTTTGCCCCAAGAACTTTTCATCAGGTAAATTGAATTCCTCCACCCTCCAAAAAAAAAGTGTATAACTTCAACATGATCACAGAACTAAAACTAAGGTTAAAGTCTATGTTTCCAAAACACGTGTTACTTAATTTCAAATTTTTTTAACTCAGGTTAGAGAACTTAGTGAATTTTTAATTTTTATTTCTTATTTTTCTTTTATGTAATTCTAGCATTTTGCACTTCTCAGTGATATTAATGAATTCAATTTTTATTTTAATAAAAATAAATTTTCAATTTGGACATCAAATTGAAAGTAAAATTAAATGTATATGCTACTACTTAATAGTAATGCAGAATTCTAGCCCAATGTATCTTACCCTTATTTTTATGTTTTCATTTAAAATATTGTTCAATAAAATCTACTATTGATTTCTTTAGAAATTGTCAGAATTGTTAGTTTATCTCCTTTCCACTCAGTTCATTTAGCTATATAAGATTTCTAAATTTTTATTGACAAACTAGAGGCCCAGTGCAAGGATTTGTAAACCAGTGGGGTCCCTCAGCCTGGTCTGCGCCCTCTTGCAATCCGGGACCCCTCAGGGGATGTTGGACTGTCAATTTCAGCCCCATCCCTGCAGGCTGAGCCAAGGGACCCCACTGGTGCATGAATCCATGCACCGGGCCTCTAGTATGCATATAAGATCTTTGGTTAATCTCTTCCCATTCCCTCCCCTTCCCCCTTCCCTCTGAGATTCATCAGTCTGTTCCATGTTTCCATGCCAGTGTGTTGAGCGTCTACCTCCTGGTGGTCAGTGTGCATCATAGGTATTGTTTGAACGGTCAAATGGTCAGATGGTCACTTAGGCTTTTATAGATATAGACATATGTTACAAATTAGATGGAGGTTTCTTTTTTGTTTTGTTTTGTTTTTCTGCAGGGAGTGAGAATTTTATTATAATTAATTTTATTATTTAACTTTAATAAATTCTAAGAAATATTTGAGGTTTTGGTGGGTGATATTTGAGAATCTGAAGACTTACCTTAGGAGGGTATCATCAAATGAGCATCAAAGTATAGGATTAAGTTTAAAGTGATGTAGGAAGCGCTATAATATATTTTGACACAACCCATTCGTTTGATATATTGTTTATCCTATCTATGCATTTCAGAAGATCAGAGTCATAAACTTTGACTATCCTCTTTAAAATTCTCCAATAATTGTAGTAAAATTAATTGTGGTGTGAAATAATAAAATTGTAAAAAGAAATACTGTAGCTTGCAGATTATTAATTGTTACTGAGCTTTTGATTCTTTACTAAAAGTTGATATGTTGCTACCCGTCTCCATGGACAGAATAATGTGTTTTCAAAAAATTATCCAATACATCTTATAATAAAAGCCAAAAGATCTTTTCAATGGAATTAATAAATTATTGCTTAGATTTACTTTTAACAAAGCAATTTTATCAAGCTTTATCTAGCTCAGTACAATAACAACAATGGAAGGAAAATCAGAATCTCTCTCATTACCTGCTTCTGTAATTGGGCATGCATAAAGTATGCTTGGAGCCTTTGAAAGGAGAGATTGTGCAACCTGAATACTAATTTTGTGAGTACTGTAATTTCACGTCTGCTATCCATGTTCAAGCTGGTTGTGCTTTGAGGAGCAGCTGAGTCTTTATGGAAAACGTTGTAAAACATTCTATTTAGAAGCAATTCTTTTTTTTTTCTTTTTACAATATGTGCTCAGGGTATTTTTCTTCTTTTGTGTTTTATTTTGAGAACATTTGTATGAAAACAAGTTCATTGTTTCTTACAAGCACATCTGCTCCTGCTTCTTGTAGATGATGAGAAGTCATCATCCTCTGTGACATCATAATCATTTCCATGGCAACCAGTTTGGCTTACTTTTCTTGAAACTATAATAGAAAGTTACAGAATGTCAGCAGCGGCAAAGTGTTTTTCTCAAAACAGACACATAATAACTTCCCAGTTTTCTGCACCCACTGTGTGTGGCCTGTTCATTTCAAAGCCCGAAATTTTTAGCCTAATGCATTTAAGTCCCTTAAAATTCATGAGACCATCAATTCCAATTACCCACAATTTAGAGAAAGGATAGAATTCTTGAGGACACAAATTCTGAGTGACCAACCTTATGCCCTGTCACATAGCTTGCCTAGTGTTAAGTTCAATGAGGGAAGAAATATATGAGGCCTTGATGTTTTATGTTTTACAGTAAATGATGATATAGATTTGAATAACAGCTGAAAGGATCTTGAAGCCCTTTACTTGAAATGATTTTATGAACAGGCACTACATTTACTCAACCACTTCAATGCTGTCACAACTGTGATGAAATGTGGCTATGAGAGACCTCAGAACACAATCATTTGGATGGTGAGCCAGGGCTGCTAAAGAGAACTGGAACTTGAGACAGACTTGGTGGCATGTTCTACTACATCAATATTTGTCAAAATTATGAAGTTTTAGTCACAACAACCGAACAGCCCATAAAGAAATATTTATTGAATACTTGCTATGCATCACATATTGGGGGTTGTGTGTGATAGAAGGTAGTACACACACAATCCCTGACTTCCCAAGTCCTTCCTTGATATGAATGCCTCATTATTGGTATCACCGTTTACTTCAGCACTAAAATATTTTATTTAAATCACTTCCCTTGTGCTTAAACTTTTATTTTTTTATTATTTGTTTTAAAATATATTTTATTGATTTTTTACAGAGAGGAAGGGAGAGAGATAGAGAGTTAGAAACATCTATGAGAGAGAATCGGTCAGCTGCCTCCAGCACCCAACCCCCCCCCCCCCCCCCCCCACAATCGAACCTGGAACCCTTCAGTCTGCAGGCCAATGCTCTATCCACTGAGCCAAACCAGTCAGGGCTATTTTATTTTTAAAGATGTGCATGTTTATCCTAGCTGGTTTGGCTCAGTGGATAGAGCGTCAGCCTGCAGACTGAAGGGTCCTGGGTTTGATTCCCATCAAGGGCACACGCCCAGGTTGCAGGCTCGATCCCCGGTAGGGGGCATACAGGAGGCAGCCAATCAATGATTCTCTTTCATCACTGATGTTTCTATCTCTCTTTCCCTTTCCCTTCCTCTCTGAGATCAATAAACACACACACACACACACACACACACACACACACACACATATATATATATATAAATTTTTTTAATGTGCATGTTTGGCCCAGCAGGAGTGGCTCAATTGGTTGAGTGTCCTGTGTGCTGAAAGGTCACCCATTCCACTCTTAACTCCCAGCCACCATGGCCCACCAACTTTAAAACTATAGTTATTTAACATAAACATCCATGATTAACCTTATTCCCAAGTTTTGTAATCAGCCCGTGGGCTCCCTGGATCCAGTGATTGCCACCAACAAAACTTCACATCCCTGAATTGTGCCATATGTCTGTCCAGTCTCTAAGATCAGCTGACATCCTTAACTTATTTGTCTTGTTGCTACTTAAGCCCCCATGATGATAAATCCCTGAATTAAAAATAGATTATTATGAGGCTAGCAGTTTCTTCTATTTGTAAAAGGCTAACATTTGTAATAAACGAGCCCAAATATCACATTAGAAGTTTGTGTGTTGTTCAAAACATTTGGTGAGATTCAGGACCTCTCTGAACTTGCTCAGCCATCCCTTTGGGAGACTGGAGTCTTCTGCTGGCTTTACAGCATTTGCCTGGCAGGCCAGGAAAGGAAGAGAGGGAGGATCATGGGAGAAGATTTTACTGTCCAGGCACAGAACTGCTGTACATCCTTCTGCCCACATTCCCCTAGACAGGACTCAGTCATATGGCATACCAAACTAAGAGGATAGTCTTTTCTTTTCTTTTTTTTTCTGTGAAGGAAGAAATAACAGGCTTTGGTGAGTACAATAATGTATCCTTTTATTCACCCAAAACTCCATTTCACTCTTTTTCCCCCAACAAAGGCCTTATTCATCCACTCCCCAACTGAGATCACCCAAGGCCCCATCCCTATCACAGAATGGAGCTCAAAGTCCAGGATCTCCAGGCTCCTGTCTGCTGTGGCCCTCTCACATCCAGGCAGGACTGGCCTCACGGTGTATGACCTGTGTAGTTGCACAGGTTCCCACACTCAGATGGGGCCCTGCAATTGGCTCAATGCTCTGCGCTCACTGTCATGAAATGACTAATCATTTGAGCTTTAAACTTGTGTTTTGGAAGTGAAGAACAATGGGATAATGGAGCATGCACATGAGCAGAGCAGATATATGCAATATGTGTGTACTCCATCCCTTGCTACCCCAATCTCATACAGTATTTGTGTTGAAATATGAACATAGAACCTAGTTGATTTGTGATGCTTGGGAATTTAGCAAAACTCAGTGTGCGTACAAGTATGCACGTTATGTCTATGGTTGAGTAAGCAGGGCACTGACAGCCCTGAGAGGTCATACTTTCCATTTGGACCAAAAACTTGCTTCAAACACAGAAAGAAGGAAATGGTCTTTTAAGAAACACAAAAGACCAGGAAACTTTATTATACCCTTTTTTTCTCTTGTGCTCTCTTTCCCTGGATTAGTCAACCACTACCGCAGTCCTCAAGTTACAGCCGACTCGACGTACGTCATTTCGTGGTTACGTCGCCATCTCCCATATATATATAGAAGGTAGTACACACATAATCCCTGACTTCCCAAGTCCTTCCTTGATATTAATGCCTCATTATTGGTATCACCGTTTACTTCAGCACTAAAATATTTTATTTAAATCACTTCCCTTGTGCTTTATATATATATAAAGTTCCGTCATTTCGACGTATGTACATATGTGCTTTATGTTTTTTATTATTTATTTACCACAAGTAAAGGTCAGGAATTGTTATCTTTCTTTTAATTTTTTTTTTTTTTTACTGTTCTTCTCATTACTGCTGTGTATGGGCTCCATGTGAGTGACGTAGGTGCTTATGTAGGTGGGTTCCGACTTATGGCGAAAATCGCATTATGTCGAGTTACATCGCGCTGTAGGAACGGATCTCTGACGTCACCAGAGGACCTACTGTATACTGAAATGATGTCATAGTTGGAAAGGGAAAGATAGAGCAACGGTAGTTCCTTCTTTCATTCCTTCCTTACTCATCTGTAAGCCGAAGGTAGAGAGTATTTAAAGGTTGTGCACACATTGAGAAGCAAAATAAAAACAGTCAAATTAGTTGTATGTCACAATTCCACTGTTTTGGTAACAACAAATGATGTTCAAGTCACAAAGCAAAAATTTTGTAATTTCAGCAACTCCACATTTGAGTTCAATGCTGTTGTATTTCATTTAAAACTGGCAATGAACAATAAAAACATGCATAGTAAGATTAAATATTTATTTGGAGTGACATTAAGTAGCAAATATAAAATGCCATGATAAGTCAAACATACTATAAAAGAAAGGCCAATGCTTGATATTTTAGTGTCTTTACTGGCACATTTTCCCTACTTACTGAACAAGGGGCCCCCCATTTTGCATTGGTCCCCACAAATTATGTAGCCTTCCCTGGGTCCCGTGCTCTATGTCCTTTCCCCAGTATTACTGCAATAAAAGCTTCCAGTCAAAAGAGGGAAGGATGAAATACACAGCCAATTAGCCATAGAAATTATTAAATCTTTCTGGGAAGACACAGTGAAGGGTGACTACCCAAGATGTAGACAGTTTCTTGTTCTGTCTCTGATTCTTCTTTCTGTGGTTCTTGGCTCCTCTCTCTGAATTTCTTCCTTCACCATGATCCTCCCTAGAAATATAGAATGATTGTTGAGGAATAGTCTCTCCTTGTGGACTGTGCAGCATCCATATCTTCCTGACGAAGGGTAGTTATAAGCC
>NW_005370755.1:1752183-1754963 GCF_000412655.1 Myotis brandtii
ATCCTTGGCTTATGGTTTCTTTGGCACTACTATTTCTTTTAAACTTTTTTTTTTTAAATAAGTTCCTGATCTATTTACTTTCAGTCAGTTCCATGTGCCAAGGTGTTGTTGTTTTTTTGTTTGTTTGTTTGTTTTAAATGGTTATTAAACTTGCCCTATTCTTTGTTTCCTGGTCCCCATGTTTTCCCTTCAGTTTAATGGCAGGTACCTTGAGGCAATATGAAACAGTATGTTAAGGTGGAAAAGTACCTCCCCTAATCTGATATTTACTGAAGGGCTGAGTTGTTTGAGAAATATCACTGACCCTTTTGTCATTCAGGTCCCAAAGCTATCATCTTTTCAACCACGAGAGGCCCTTGATCCTTGAACTTCCTCGTTTCTGCTTGAAAAGCCTCCCAAACTTATCTGAGTGTGTCTTTCTTGCTCAAGTGTGGCCAGCACACTATTGCACTGACAGTTCCAATGACTTCCCCTAGACCTGTGGTCAGCAAACTGTGGCTCGCGAGCCACTTGCGGCTCTTTGGCCCCTTGAGTGTGGCTCTTCCTAAGCCTTAGGAGTACCCTAATTAAGTTAATAGCAATGTACCTACCTATATAGTTTAAGTTTAAAAAATTTGGCTCTCAAAAGAAATTTCAATCATTGTACTGTTGATATTTGGCTCTGTTGACTAATGAGTTTGCCGACCACTGCCTTATATCTACAGACTCGGTAGATATGTGGTCTGCCTTGCAGATTCTCCCAGGGCAGCTTTATTGAACATTCGCTGAGGAACAGAAGAACTCTCCAGACGGCCAACTGCTATATTGTATTTTCACCTTCTGCTGAAAATACACTTATTTCAGGGTTTTGTTACAACTGCAGCACATGTGAAAGTATCAACTTCTGTACTTATCAAGGTAGTATAAGTAAACACTGAAATCTCAGTGCCTTAATATAGTAAGACTTACTTTTATTTGCATAATATATTACTGGGGGCTTATGGTGAGTGACATACCATGCAGTGATTAAGAGAACCAGCTAGGTAACTTCCATCTTTATTTTGCATTACCAAAACTCATATTTTTAAAGTCTGGGTTTAAATTTTTTAATGTATTTTTATTGATTTCAGAGAGGAAGGGAGAAGGAGACAGAGATAGAAACATCAATGATGAGAGAGAATCATTGATTGTCTGCCTCCTACACACCCCACACTGGGGACTGAGTCTGCAACACAGGCATATGCCCTGATCAGGAATCGAACCATGACCTCCTGGTTCATAGGTCTAAGCTCAGCCACTGAGCCACACCAGCTGGCCTTGGTTTAAATTTTTTATTGAAGCAATTAAAAGTTCTGTTTAGAAGTTCAGTTTATTTTAATACTTGCATTTAGTAGTTGTCAATATTTGAAAAAGAGCCCTCACAACCAGAGGTAGAATCAAATGAAAGAAATGTTTATTTGCCTGCACTAAAAAAATACTGAGCCCTGGCATTGCCCCATGCACCAAAAGGTTGCTGGTTCTATTCCCAGTCAGAGCACATGCCCAGGTTGTGGGCTTGATCCCCAGTAGGGAGTCTGCAAGAGGAGGCAGATCAATGTTTCACTCTCACATTGATGTTTCTCTCTCTCCCTCTCCCTTCCTCTCTCTCTATAAATCAATTTTAAAATATTTAAAAAATAATAGTGATACTGAATTTTCAATCCTGTTTACAAATTTATACAAAAATGTAGTTAAATTTTGTTTTGTTTTTTGTAAATTTTAATTTCCATGTTCCCGGATACCAATTAGTAGTTCTTTCAAAGCAATAAAAAATTTGACTATTTCATTTTTGACAATGCACTTCAAACCCACTGAAATAATCTTGTATGTCAGAAAATTATGCTTTCAATGTTTCTAGATATCAATATATGAGAGTTAATTTTATAGATGACAGTTACTGCCCCGCCTGTGTAGCTCAGTCCCTGTATGGCTATGGTTGCAGGTTTGATCCCCTCAGGGCACGTACAACAATCAACCAATTAGCACATTTACCCAGTTGAGGCATTGCTAGATTGGATAAGACTGACAGCATTGGGTTGAGTGGTAGAGAGCCCAAGCGTTTGACTAGGAAAGTCCCTTCTCATAGAGGCAAAGTATGAAAAAACAATGTGCCCTTCTACCATAAAGATTCTTTTTTTAAAAAAATATATTTTATTGATTTTTTACAGAGAGGAGGGGAGAGGGATAGAGAGCTAGAGACATTGATGAGAGAGAAACATCGACCAGCTGCCTCCTGCACATCTCCTACTGGGGATGTGCCCGCAACCCAGGTACATGCCCTTGACCGGAATCGAACCTGGGACCTTTCAGTCCGCAGGTCGACGCTCTATCCACTGAGCCAAACTGGTTTCGGCTACCATAAAGATTCTTAACAAATAGTCAAATAGTTCTGGTGAGGATGCCAGGGTTAACTGATATATTAAATATCAGTGCATTTTAATGTATTTCTTTTTAGATTATATATATATTAGAGGCCCGGTGCACGAATTCGTGCATGAGTGGGGTCCCTTGGCCTGGCCGGCAGGGGGTGGGTGGGGGAGGGGCCACAGGAGGTTGGCTGTGGGAGACCACCAGGGGGCAACTCCTGCATTGATAGTCTGCCCCCTGGTGGTCAGTGCATGTCATGCAACCGGTCGTTTGGTTGATCAGTCCTAATGGTTGCTTAGGCTTTTATATATATACTAGAGGCCCGGTGCACAAAAATTTGTGCACTCTGGGGGCGGGGGAGGGGGGGGTCCCCCAGCCCGGCCTGTGCCCTCTCG
>NW_005370755.1:1755019-1773940 GCF_000412655.1 Myotis brandtii
CCCTTCAGGGTGGGGGTCCCCACTGGGGTGCCTGGCCAGTCTGGGTGAGGGGCTGAGGGCTGTTTTCAGCTGGTCACACACTCTTCAGGGTGTGGGTCCCCACTGGGGTGCCTGGCCAGTCTGGGTGAGGGGCTGAGGGCTGTTTTCAGCTGGTCACACACTCTTCAGGGTGTGGGTCCCCACTGGGGTGCCTGGCCAGTCTGGGTGAGGGGCTGAGGGCTGTTTTCAGCTGGTCACACACTCTTCAGGGTGTGGGTCCCCACTGGGGTGCCTGGCCAGTCTGGGTGAGGGGCTGAGGGCTGTTTTCAGCTGGTCACACACTCTTCAGGGTGTGGGTCCCCACTGGGGTGCCTGGCCAGTCTGGGTGAGGGGCTGAGGGCTGTTTTCAGCTGGTCACACACTCTTCAGGGTGTGGGTCCCCACTGGGGTGCCTGGCCAGTCTGGGTGAGGGGCTGAGGGCTGTTTTCAGCTGGTCACACACTCTTCAGGGTGTGGGTCCCCACTGGGGTGCCTGGCCAGTCTGGGTGAGGGGCTGAGGGCTGTTTTCAGCTGGTCACACACTCTTCAGGGTGTGGGTCCCCACTGGGGTGCCTGGCCAGTCTGGGTGAGGGGCTGAGGGCTGTTTTCAGCTGGTCACACACTCTTCAGGGTGTGGGTCCCCACTGGGGTGCCTGGCCAGTCTGGGTGAGGGGCTGAGGGCTGTTTTCAGCTGGTCACACACTCTTCAGGGTGTGGGTCCCCACTGGGGTGCCTGGCCAGTCTGGGTGAGGGGCTGAGGGCTGTTTTCAGCTGGTCACACACTCTTCAGGGTGTGGGTCCCCACTGGGGTGCCTGGCCAGTCTGGGTGAGGGGCTGAGGGCTGTTTTCAGCTGGTCACACACTCTTCAGGGTGTGGGTCCCCACTGGGGTGCCTGGCCAGTCTGGGTGAGGGGCTGAGGGCTGTTTTCCTGCTGGCGAGTGACTAAAGCTTCCAACCGCTCCTTGTTTTCTTTTCTTTTTTTTTTTTTATTCTGGGGCAGCTTTAGCTCTGAGGCCTCGCTGCTGAAAACATCGATACAATGTTGCGGTCCGAGCCCGGCTGCATGGAAGCCCTTTTCTGGGGTTTTGTTTAGCTTCTTATTTGCAACATAGTATATAGTTGCTTAGAGTTGCAACTGAGAGGCCGGCAAGTGAGGCGGTGAACGTTGGAGTCTGCAGCAAGCAAGCCTCCCTGCTCGCTTCAGTGCCTGGCTGCCGGCCGCCATCTTGGCTGACAGTTAATTTGCATATACTCACTGATTAGCCAATGAAAAAGGTAGCGGTCGTACGCCAATTACCATGTTTCTCTTTTATTAGTGTAGACTAGAAGGCCCGTGCACAAAACATTGTGCACTGGCAGGGAAGGGGGGGTCCCTCAGCCCAACCTGTGCCCTCTCATGGATCATGCTGCTGCTCGCCCTGCCTGCCCCGCCCAAGACACTGCAGGCCCGATCCCACCCTGGGGCAAGCAGCCACTTAGATCTGCTGCCGCCTGCACCGCCCAAGACACGGCAGGCCCGGATCTCGCCTTGGGCGGCGCAGTGGGATCTGCCTGCAGTGTGCAAATTAGCCGCCATCTTTGTTGGTGGTTAATTTGCATATCTCGCTGATTAGCCGATGGGAAGTGTATGGAAGGTACGGTTAATTTCAATCTTTGTCTATTATTAGATAGGATATACACACACACACACACACACACACACAAGTTCTAATGCTTTGTTACTTTAAACCCAAGAGATTTTCCTCTAGAACCCTTTTGACACTATTGGGCTAAAAAAAATGCTCACTATTGGACCACTATAGACTGATGGACCTAGCTAGCATGGTTAGTCCTAGTTCCCAGTAAACATCCTGACCAAAGGCAGGAAGCATTTCATATCTTGTGCTTAGTTTTCCCAAAATGATGTTGACTGTCATCAAGGTGTACCAGAATCAGCTTAGCCCAGTCCCCTCCCAGCCAAACTTCAGGCCCATCTTCCACTGACCATGTTCTCTGGGCCTTTGTAGATAGCTCAGCATCCACCTGTCACCACTGCTAAGCTCTAAGCTGAGTGGTAGTGACAGTATGTCAGCCTCATAGTTATATATGAAGTCCAATACATTATGTCAATGCACTTAGGTCTTTTCTTTATGTGGAATGAAGGTTAGAATGACTTTTATTTATTTTGTATCTGTTTAACTCTCAGCAAAACAGGCAACTGATTTTAAAAAGATATAGAAGGAACATTTTATAATGTAGTTTATACAAGGAATAGGAGTTTATGTTTATATCCAATGGCTTCATCATAAAGAGATCTGAAGTAAAAGAAAGACTAAATTGAGAACTCAAATGACATCTACATGCTCTTTCACCTATATATTTTTTGGCCATAAACCATTTTAAAAATAACTTTCATTTTAGAATAGTTTTAGATTTATGGAAAAATAGTTGTAAAGATAGTATGAATGGATTTAGAATTTGCACTCAGTTCTGAACCCATTTTTAAAATATCATGTTTGTTTATTTGGTTGGATCAGTTTGCCTTTCATTTTTTAAAATTATGTGCACTTAATGTTACTTTAACAGCTCAGGGCCAACAATTCCAAGATTTGAGTAAAACAGAGCTACATTTCAGAAACTTAGTTAAGAATTCTGCTTAATTAGAATAAGAATTCAGAGCTATGGCCTCTGGCCATCTTAACTAGATTTAGGAGTTTAAAACTGTCCCTCTGGGGAAATGTTTTAGGAGCTGATAAACACTCAGCTTCATTTAAGGTACAGTTTGTCATCAATATACCCCAGAGACTGACAATGTCTATTTATTTTTTAATGAGTGTGAACCTGGAGTCTACTGGAGTTCCTTGTCAGCCCCAGAAGAAGAAAGGCTAGGAAAGCCATCAGTTTTTTGATAAGTCTGAAGTAGCTTAGGAGCTTTCTGCCCAAAAACCCAAAGAAGAGAATGAATGGACTCAAAATGAGGGAGTGTGACCACCCCTTTGCCACTAAAACTGATGGCATTGTAATTATCTAGTTATTAATAATAGAAAAGGAATGGAGGGAGGCCAGACATTATAGACATACCACTTGGGCATATTCACCAGGAAGCTGCAATTTCACACTCCCCAGGAAACCACTGGCCCATTCCCCACAGATCACTGAGCTCCAACAAAGGAGAGATTGATGCAGGCCCACTGAAGTTGGGGTAAATAAGGAAGATAGTTGCCTGTCAATCTAGCTTGGGGAACTATGGATTGGCCAGAATGAGTGTGCCACTGCAAGCCCACTAAAATCTTTAAAACATGCAATACCTGAGTATTTAGTTAGGGTCACAAACCTCTTTTCCTTAGATTGTCAAATTAAAAATGACAATGTGCAACACAGTAATAGCTGTCTGGTGTGACTGAATCAAAATTATACTTTATGTGTACCATGACATGAAAAAGGTTGAAAAATCACTGCCTTAGAGAGTGAGTAAATTTGTGTAAATATAGAAGTATAAATTGCCTACTTCTCACCTACTTCTTCCAATAGGAAAGAGAGTGAACAAGATTAAAAGGTACTAATAATCACTGATGTATCTGTGGGGGTAACAAACCAGTTTAACTAGAATATATAATTTGAATTGGGCAACAGTGAGAGAGAAACTGAAAATTAGAAATATGTAAGGCAAGTCTTGAAGGTCCAGCCAAATCTTAACCCTTGTGGGACAGGGAAGGGAGCTGGGACTTAGAAGGTTGTAGCAAGAAGGGCCTACTAGATTACAAGGGACCAAATTTATTTACAAATGATCATGTGCTTCTGATGGGAATTTCCCTAAGCAACACTCATTAACAGATACATTTGACTGTATTTTTGAAAATATTCATAAATTTCTCTAACATCTCCACATTTTTACTTTTCCAGAATAGAATTGAGAGTACAAGACTCATTCATTTATTTACATCACACTCAATTGTCTTTTATTTGAATTACAGGGATCTATTCAATATTATTAACCTCAAACCAATAAACTTTGCAATCTGGTTTAACCAACCCAAACTCTTATGTCAATTTTTATGCACAGCATTTTATCCATGTTTATCAGATATACATGACATTAAAGTCCATTTATGGAAAATATCAAAATACAAATTCATGCTATCTTTTTTGTATTTTAAATAGAAAAAGATGTTTCATGTATTTTAACATAAACTATTAAAAGTAAAAATTATACTAGATGATCATTATCCTTTAAGAGCAAAATTATAATCAGAAATACCTATAGACCAATAAATACATTGATCAGGTGTGAGAAATGATAGGACCCTTGAAATTTATGGCAGCAAGAGGGATGTATAGGCAGATGAACTAAGATGGTGTGCTGTGAACCCTGTAAGTGACTTCAGTGCAAAGAAACCAGGCATTCAGGAACACTTTGGAGAATGCCTGGCCGTGTTCCCTCCCAGTCATCGGTCTGCCAGCTGAGCCAATCTCTAGAGGTGTCTTCACCAGGAAGTGGAAATAAGCCCATTATTTGTAAGAGATTAAATATTGATCATAATTTTATATTTATTTCATATTAAAATCTATATGTAAGTGCTTCATTACTGAGTTCACTTTCTGTATGATTGTTCAATTCAAAAACTAACACAAAAGAATTTGCTTCTACTGCCATCATAAAAAATATTACTACTGAATCACAAAATGACGGAGATAACATTGTGTCATTTTGGACAGGGGTTTAGCTTTCATCAGAAAATAATGATATGTGAATGGTCCACATGATGGAATACTGGAGGGAAAATAATGGAAACGAGCCTGGGTGCCATGGTGAGGCTGCCAGAGTTCCTGGCTCTGCCACGGAACAAACAAAACTCAAACCCCTGGTGCCTCAGTTTCCTCATTTGTAAAATAGCAATGATAACAACAACAACAACAATAATAAAAGTAATAAAATCTACTTAAAGAGTTTTGTGCAGGTTCAATTAGTTGACACATGGATAGGACTTAAAAGGCTTCCAAGTATATATTAATCGCTCAACAAATGAGCTGTGACTAAACAAGACATATTTATAAAAGTAATCTCAGCTTTTATTCTGAGTTTCTTAATTATGTAAAATGATACTGAAAATGGTGTTTATAATTGTTAAGAGCCCAATCTCAGAGATCTTGCAATAGTACTCTGAAACAATCATTGAGAATTAGCTGATTTTGCTATTAGAATTACTACTTTATTGCCAGAAAACCAATTAAAGTTTCCTCATTCTCCTCCATATGTTGCTAAGGAGAAATCTCCAGAGATTTCAGAGTATTGCAAAATTTTGCAAGTAAACAATGAGTGTAGTAGGAACATTGTGTTAGAATGAGTAGATAGGCTGTTAGCCTTGGTATGATATTTCATTTCTCTTTATTTCCTCTGTCATTTCTCTACTAGACATTTCCCAGCACCTTGCTAAATGTTATTGCTTATTTATCATATACCATATTTAATACCATGCATGACATTGTATTGATCAACCCATTATGTCTTTCCAGCTGGTCCATTTACCCTGTTCTGATGGTTTTACACATATTTTTTGAATGATGGTGTAATTTGATTCAAAGTCTCCTGGTACATACTATTTCTTGAGAACATATTAAGCACTTCAGTAAGCTGTTTTGCCCAGTAAGTTCTCTCTGGGAAAATAGTAGGTTTTGCCTTTATCCACTGATTACTCTTTCTTTTCATTTGCAAACTTTTCTTCCTTTGTCTGCCTTTTACATGTTTTTCTTCATGTTTATATTGTACATTCTCTTCAAATACTAATCTTTATGGTCTTGGATGATCTCTTCTTCAGTAGCTCCAATTATAATCTATATAGTAAGACTCCAAAATCTAAACCACTAGGCTAGTCCTATCAGTGAACTTATGGTAATTCCTTATGAATGTCCTATAAAAATTAAACTTAGCATGGCTACACTGAATTAATTACTCCCTAAACAAACCTATTGCAGAAAATGATGTAAACATATAAATTATCCTTAGCTTTTCACTTCACTGAATTCTCATAGCTAATCAGTCACCAGGGCCCAATGAATCCATCTTATAAAAACTGTCTAATTAGTCCTTTTCTCTCCATCCCTATTGCCACTACCCTATTCCAGGCCACCAGCTTAGATTATTGCAAATCTTCCCAATGGTTTTCTTCCACCCCAAATATTCTTTGGGAATGCTGTCAGGTAATCTGCCTTATGTGTAAATCTAATGATGTCATCCTTCCATTTTAAACCTTTCAATAACTTTTTGAATATAATTGAAATTATTTGACTCCTAAGGCCCTTCGTGACCTGACACATATAGGAGTCAAGATGTTTAATGGTAAAAGCATAAGCTTCGAGCCCTGGCTGGTGGCTAAGTGGTTAGAGCATCGGCCCACACACCTAAGGGTCTTGATTTTGATTCCTGGTCAAGAGCACCTACCTGGGTTGGAGGTTCACCTTGGCCCCAGTTGGTGTGCATGCAGAATGCAACCAATTGATGTGACTCTCTCACATTGATGTTTCTCTCTCTCTTTCTCCCTCTTCCTTCTTCCCACTCCATCTAAAAAAAACAATAGAAAAATATCCTCAGGTGAGGATTGACAAACAAAACAAGCAAACAAACAAACAAAAAAAAGCTTAAGCTTTGAGATTATATGCCTGGATTGGGATTTTAACTATTCTTTTATCCATCCTTCCATCCATCCATCCATTATTGAGAAATCACCATGTGACTAGTACAGCTCTTGCCTCTGTGAATACAGCAGTGAAGAAATCAGGCAAAGCCAGCCCATCTAGAGCTTTCACTCTAGAGGCATAAATAAATAATTAACAAGAGAAGGAGTAGTGTAGTGTTGGAGTGCTCCAGAGCAGTGGTTGTGATGAGATTGATGCACATATTTAGTGGCATTCAGAAATGAAAGAAAGGAGGCACATCTCCAAGGTAGAGGAGCATTGAACACAGACAGTCATGCACCTCTTAACACCACCACCACATTCTGAAAAATGTTTTGTTAAGCAATTTTGCCTTTGTGCAAATATCATAGAGTGCATTTACACAAACCTAGATGATGTAGGCGGTATAGCCTACTACATACCATGGCTAAATGATAGCCCATTGCTCCTGAGCTACAAGTCTTTATAGCATGTCACTATGCAAACAACATAAGATTAAGCCAAACACAAGAAAAAAATGATGCACAAGAGAAATCAATGGGTGGTAAATATGAGCTATATGGAGCATCATTGTGAATAATATACTGTCTTACAGCAAACATCTATAATAATAAAAGTGTAATATGCTAATTAGACCAGACAGCCGAATGACCTTCTGGACATCCTTCCAGACAAAACCGCTGCGGTGGGGGCTGAGGCAGAGGCGGTTAGGGGTGATCAGGCAGGCAGGCAGGCAGGCAGGTGAGTGGTTAGGAGTCAGCGGTCCCAGACTGTAAGAGGGATGTCTGATGAGAGGGATGTCTGACTGCCAGTTTAGGCCCAATCCCATAGGGCAGTCAGACATCCCCCGAGGGGTCCTGGATTGTGAAAGGGTGCAGGCTGGGCTAAGGGAACAACCCCCATGCACGAATTTCATGCACCTGGCCTCTAGTTTTTTATAAGTAAAAAGAGTGCATTATAAGATAAAAATAAAATGTAGTAGTGTAATAGATACATAAACCAGTAATATAGTTGTTTATTATCATTACCAAGTATTATATCCTATACATAATTGTATGTGCTATACTTTTATATGACTGGCACACAATTGGTTTCTTTATACCAGCATCACCGCAAACATGTGGATAATGCATTTCTTTATGACATTATGTGTCACAATATTACAGCTATGCCATCACCAGGTGATAGGACTTTTTCAGCCCCATTGTAACATTATGGGACCACTGTGCTGTATGCAGTTCATTTTTAAAAAATACTTTATTGATTTTCTTACAGAGAAGAGGGGAGAGGGATAGAGAGCTAGAGACATTGATGAGAGAGAAACATCGATCAGCCGCCTCCTACACACCTCCCACTGGGGATGTGCCCACAACCAAGGTACATGCCCTTTACCGGAATCGAACCTGGGACCTTTCAGTCTGCAGGCTGATGCTCTATCCACAGAGCCAAACCGGTTAGGGCTATGCAGTTCATTTTGACTGAAACATTATGTGGTACATGGCTGTAGACCTTTTTTCCCAACTAAGATTATCTTGAGGTTAAATGTCTTGGGGGCACTTTAAATTTTATTTATTTTAGTGGCTGCATGGAAAAGAGACTATGAGGAGGAAATGAGAATGGAAGCAAGGAAATGGTTAAGGAACAATTTGCAGTTGTCCAGGACACAGAAAATTAGAGTGTGATGATGGGCATTAGGAGTGGTCTGGCTCTGAACATATTTCTAAAGTAAAGCCCACAGGACACAATGGGTTGGATTTAAGGCTAGGAAAAGAGAGAAAAGCATCACGGATTACTTAATGGTTTTGACTTGAGAAACTACAAGTAGTGGAGCCATTCACTGAGATGGCAAAGAATAAGAAAGATCTTATTTCAGAGGGGAAAATCGAGGATAAAGAATTTGTTAAGGTACCTGGTACACGTCCAAGTGGAGATGTTAAATAGGCAGCTGGACATGACAAGGTGGAGTTCAGGTGAATAGTTTGGACTGGAATATAACATTGGCTGTCATTTGCATATTTGGTTTTAAAGCCATGGCACTGAATGAGGTTATGGGGGAATGAGTGTGTATCAGGAGTGTGCTAAGAAATGTTTAATGAATGCTTCTGAATGAAAGAGAAAGTGTCTATCAGCAGGTTAGTCTGCCCCTTTAGACAGGACTTGCTCTCTAATTTGCCACAGTTCCCACTACCACTTGGCTATGCCTATGTACTTATATAAGCCCTATTCATTCTTCTACATTTTCTGTCTGGACTTTTTGACATTGGAGTTTTTGTTAAAAAGGGATAGTCCTTTTTCCTGGGTCCTTTTTTTTGTTGTTGTTGTTTATTTACTCCATGATTTACCTGCTATTTGTCTTTAATGTCACATTGGTGGTGAAATCATGTCATTAGTCCCAGCTTCCTTAGATCCAGACCCGTGTCAGCTGTGGTAGAAAAAGGACAAGTTAGAAATGTTACACTTTCTAAGTATGTTTTTCAATGCATGTGAAGGTTATTTTTCATTGCCTCAAAATTCAGGAGTTATGTTTTCAAGAGAAATTACCAGGCTGCCTTGTATAAATAATATACATGTTTTGGGTTATCTTCTTGGGGAGGACAATAATGATTTATAAGGAATATCAGTACATTAATTTTGATAAGTTCTCAAAGTTGAGACCAATAGGTTGAAAGAGATATCTAAAAATCCTTTTCAAAATATGGTAAAGAAGACTCATTTTACCTTAAATTTTTAAGTAAAGCAATAATTTCAGATATAATAAAAAGAGCCACAAAGGTAATTTATTATGGAAATGATTCAGTGTAGAAAACTTCTATTCCAAATTGTCATAAACTGGATTTGTCAGTAGGTGAATGAAAGGATCACAGGGTTACAATCGGATGCTAAGCACTGCCTGAATTAATTGCTCTCTTACTGAGGGCATAAGGTTAGCTTTCAGCCATAGGCCATAATTTTTTAAAGTGATTTTTTCTTGTCTGGACGATGTATAACTAGAAAGCAATGGAAAATACTTCACATTAAAACCAGAATAATTACTCTATATCAAATAGAGACCATAATTTTCTCTTTTTACATTTTTATCCCTCTGTCTTGCTCTCTCTGCTCCACCTACTTTTCCTTTCATGGATTGACATGTATTGTAATATTTTTCTTTTTCCTGCAGAGCACAGATATAATTTCCCATGTGGCACTCAATATCTCTAAGACCTAGATGTTCCCTGAGAGGTATGGTACTATTTTGAGATAAGTTGTAGCATAAAACTGCATTAGCTACCTCATTTGTGAAAATCACACAATTCCCAGATATGTGGTAAGCAATTGCTGGTAGAAACACAATCCTAATGGTTTTCATAATTGATGTTTTCAAAACCAGAAATAATTCTGACTATGTTGCATCTCCTTTTAGGACTTTGGTGGTTAGAAAGAATTCTGTTTTATGAGTGTTAGTAGTTTGATATTTAGACATTTTTACTGCTACATTTTTATAGCAGAACAACTTACATTTATTTTCTTGGACTAGTTTGTGAAACACTAGTGGAACGTACATGTGTTTGTGCGTCTGTATATTTCTGCTTCTTTGTTTTTTTAAATCCTCACCTAAGGATATTTTTCCATTGATTTTTAGAGTGGAAGGGAGGGGAAGAGACACAAAGAGAGAAACATCAATGTGAGAAAGACACATTAATTGGCTGCCTCCTGCACGTGCCCCAGCCAGGGGTGGGGCTCGAGCCTGCAACTGAGGTACATGCTCTCGACTGGAATTGAACTCAGGACCCTTCAGTCCATGGGCCGATGCTCTATCCACTGAGCCAAAGTGGCTAGGGCAATATTTCTACTATTATTAGTAAACACCAGGATTTTTTTTTTTTTTTTTTTTTGTGGCAGATCAGCCCACATAGAGTAGGAGAATTTTTGTAGCCAATACTTTACAACACCTTTAAAAGAAGACATCATTGCCGAAACCGGTTTGGCTCAGTGGATGGAGCATCGGCCTGCGGACTGAAGGGTCCCGGGTTCGATTCCGGTCAAGGGCATGTACCTGGGTTGTGGACACATGTACCTGGGTTGTGGACACATCCCCAGTGGGAGATGTGCAGGAGGCAGCTGATCGATGTTTCTCTCTCACCGATGTTTCTAACTCTCTATCCCTCTCCCTTCCTCTCTGTAAGAAATCAATAAAATATATTAAAAAAAAAGAAGACATCATTGCCCTAACCAGTTTGACTCAATGGATAGAGCGTTGGCCTGTGGACTCAAGGGTTCCAGGTTCGATTCTGGTCAAGGGCACGTACCTTGGTTGCAGGCACATACCCAGTAGGGAGTGTGCAGGAGGCAGTTGATCGATGTTTCTCTCTCATCGATGTTTCTAACTCTCTATCCCTCTCCCTTCCTCTCTGTAAGAAGTCAATAAAATATATTTTTTTAAAAAGACATCATTACACCATTCTATTTACATTTTTCAATAAAATGTAAGATTCAACGAGGGTTCTCCCAGTTAATTTTAAAATTATTTTTCTCCCACTTGAGAATAACCTTTGGAATTAAACTTTCTGCTGTGCTTATTGGTCTACACATTAATTATAAACTGCTTGACCTTAATCAATTTCTCGTCTATCTATTAGTCCAAATTCATGCTTAGTTTTTAAATAACTTAAGGAACATGATCTGATTCATGCAAAACTTCCATCGACATTTACTGGAGTTAGTGAAAGGTTGTCAGACATCCAGAACCTAAGTCGTCGCTACATCCCAGAATACAAACTACAAACGAGAAACTGGTGAACTTTGTGCCATAGAGCAGGTTAATGTTCTTTTAATGTTTTTCCTGGTCTCAATGGGATTTTTTTGATAAATGCATAACATTTATAATGACATTTAGGTTCCTGGTAGATAAGGATTAATTTATAATATACAAATATACATATACTTAATGATTGTATTATATAAAATATTAACATTACCATTTATTATCATCATTATTGTTATTTTTTAGCATTCGTTCCTAGGCACTCTAGTTAAATGGAGTCTGGGTACAGAAACAATTAATTCTTGATGGTTCATTCCTAAAATATTTAGGCATAATTTTAATGATGATACTGGGTAGCTGAGACCTGTTCTTCATGTAGATGGAAATGAATTAAAGATGACCTCAAGGAGGATGAATCAAAAGGAAGTTAACGAATCTGCGATGATTGGTGGCATAAGAGCACCCATTCCACCCCACTCCAAAAAGGACCTCTGTGACCAAAGTAAAGCAACCACAGGGGTAAGGTGGAGTGGGAAGGGGGGTGGGGAATCCTTATTTTGGAAATGATAGCAAACACAGACCATAGAAGTCAAAGAATTACTTCCGAACAGAATGGAGTTTAGAAGCCAATGGGAGGAAGATGCCATTTCTTAAGAGAGTATAGCGGTCTTATGGGAAGTGGAGGAAAGTCTGTCCAGCCCTGCTAGCATTTGAGGGACCCAGACGGGAGCTGCCGGCCACTCTGAGGAAGGATGGGGACTGAGAGCTCTTTCCCACCACAGCTCAACAGCATTCCTAGGCCAGGCTGGCATCCCTGGAATGTAAAGCAGCATCCAGCTCCTCCTCGCTTTGTTTCTCTGTTCTGGCTTCTTGAAAGTCTCCTGAGTTCCCTCAGATGAAGGAGGGGATCTCCCTCATAGGAAGGGGTAGGTCTCAAATGGAGAGGGACAGGAATAAGGGGACCAGTGGAAGTGGTGAAGTATTGATCACAGGGCAAAACAACTAAAAAAAAAAAAAAAGGAAGCAGTGTAAACTACAGAAAACTGAAACTAAGATGCCAGAAAAAAGCTTGCTGTACAGTCAGTTACCCCAGTTCCAATCCTGAACCACTAATTACTAGGTGTGTGCTATTGAGCAAGTTTCTTACCCTTTGTGTGCCTCAGTTTCCTCATCTAGCATATGAAGATAATATAATAAACACCCTACATGTAAGGACTAAATGATAGCATATCATTTATATAAAGTGTCTATAACAGTATCTAGCACATATTAAATGTCCCATAAATGCTGATTGCTTGGATGGAATAATTTAATACATTTAGTTTAAAGTATTACATTAAATATTGCTATTATTAAATGAAAATGGGCTAAAATAATTCTTTATTTAAAAGATGAACCTTCAAATTAGGTTGAAAACAGTCTCTAGGGCCCTGACAATGTGGCTCAGTGGTTGAGCTTTGACCTATGAACCAGGAGGTCATGATTCAATTCCCAATTAGGGCACATGCCCCGGTTGTGGGCTCGATCCCCAGTGTGGGGCGTGCAGGAGGCAGCCGAATGATGATTCTCTCTCATCATTGATGTTTCTATCTCTCTCTCTCTCCTTTCCTCTCTGAAATCAATAAAAATATATTTGAAAAATAAGAAATCAGTTTCTGGGGTGTTTAAAAGAGAGACAACTAAAACAAGAGACTCAAAGTGAAAAGTGAAAGGACAGTAGGACAGAGAAGCTCATTGCTGTCACCCAGGCTCATTCGCTCTGTGGAATAGTATCCCAACCACAGGATAAAGGCCATACTCCTCATCTCATCTCTTGACTTTACCCGCCCTCCTCCTACCCGCCCTCCTCCCCTCCGCCCTTCCACTACAGGTCTGGCTAGTGGCCTGTGCTTTGTGTCCTGGCTGAAAGACTATGGACGGGATCAGATTCATTTTTTTTTAATTTATTTTTTTACAGAGAAGAAGGGAGAGGGATAGAAAGTTAGAAACATTGATGAGAGAGAAACATCGATTCAGCTGCCTCCTGCACACCCCCTACTGGGGATGTGCCCGCAACCAAGGTACATGCCCTTGACTGGAATCAAACCTGGGACCCTTCGGTCCGCAGGCCGATGCTCTATCCACTGAGCCAAACCGATTAGGGCCAGATTCATTTCTTAAATTGGGGAGATTAGAGCTGAGTGGAAGGGTACTGATGGAGTCCATTGGTAAATCTTTGTGCCTTAAACGAAGTAGGGTGGGAAAGGGGCACAGGGAAGGCCTCGTGTCCTCCTGGGAAAGGCAGGATAGTGTGTCCCTGCTGCAGAAAGTGGTGGCCTCCCCTGCTTCCGGCCCTGAGACCACCAAGCGATGCCTCAGAGTTAGTTCCCTGTCGCCCTGTTTCTTTGGCTATGGTTGGCTCCTGACAGGGAATAATGTCATCCTGGAGAATGAGGGAGCTGGGGATTTTTGGCACCCAGGCCTTCCTGAGTTACTTGCCAGTGCTGGTCCCCTCCCAGGTGTGATGAGAGTTCCTTTTATCCATCTATCCTGTGACCAAAGCTTGGAATGCAGGAGGGGCTTTTGGAAGTAAGTGAAGGCAGATTAAGGGAGAAAGGCCCTTCACTGTGATTTCTAACTGTGTTTTCTTCAGGGTCCTGAGGCTTAAGCCTTTATTTCTAGAAGAATGGGGAGAGGAGGAGCTAGTTCCATTTGTTGCTAAGCAACGGAAGCTTTGCCAGCCCTGTTCTCAGGTCACGTTTGCAGCTATTGAGAATCAGTGACAAGGTGATGTAGCAGTGCAGGGAGAAGCCTCTCATTTCTAAATTTCTGGCTCTGTATTTTGTTCTCAGAACAAAATGGATTGAAAGCCTATCAAAGTTTTTCTTAATGGTATTTTAAGAAATAAGCCAGTCCCCAGGAGGAGGGATACATTTCAGACTCAAACCAACACAACAAGGCATCTTATCTTCTCATGCAAAGTGCGGGCCCAGGACAAAGACTACCAAAACTAAACTTAACAAGAAATATATACAATCTGTATGAAGAAAAAAAGACAAACCAATCAACCAAATGAAGGACATGAAATGATGTCAGGATGACTGAAGAGACATTGTATGTTCGTGTTGGGAAGACGGGTATTATAAAGGTGTGGGTTTTCTATAAATGTATTTGTAAATATAACAGAGAATTCCCTCTTTTTTGACATGACAATATAATCCTCATTTATTTGGAAAACTACATACATGGGGATGTTTAGAAACATTCTGAGAAAGAAGAGTAATGAGTAGGAATTTACCAAAAATATATACCAAACCATATTGTTAAGGTGTGACAATTGGAACAGTGTAACACTGTGTGTGATATCAGCACAGAAATAAACAGATCAATGGAAGAGATCAGAGTCCAGGAACAGATACAAGTGGGAATTTAGCAAACACTATAGGTGACATTTCAAATCAGTGTATTGAATGGATTTTCAACAAATATATTTTGGAACAAATGGCTTAGCATTTGCGAAAATGTAAAGTTGAGATTCTACCTCCTATTTGCACCAAAATAAATCCTAATTTTATTTTGAGGTGTAAAATTAGAGATTTAATTGAAAAAAACACACATCATAAATTATGAGAAGAAAATTTGGATTAATAATTTTATAAACACATGGTGGGGAAGTTTATTGGTCAGTTTAAGCTACAGTAACAGAACACCACAGACTGTGTGGCTTAAACTACAGACATTTATTTCTCACCGTACTGGAGGCTGGAAATCCAAAAGCAAGTTGTCAGCAGGGTTTGTTCCTTTGGAGGCTTCTTGGCTTGCAGTTGGCCCCCTTCTCCCTGTGTCCTCAAAACTCACATGTTGAAACCCTAACTCCCAATGTGACCAGATTTGAAGGCAAGATCTTTAAAGAGATATTTAAGTTGAGGATATGAGGGTGGGGTTCTTATCCAATCTGATTAGTGTCCTTATAACAAGAGAAACGCCAGAAATGTGTGTGCACAGAGAAAGGCATGTGAGGAAACAACAGAAAATACTTTCTAAGTATTATCTCAAAGGCAGATAAGAATCATTAATTTCACTAGAAAAATAATAAAAATCTCATTTTTCATTGATTTGATTTGTTTTTGAAAATTGGTAAGTCCCAGGACCAGTGAGAGAATGGGAATGTAAATACTCTACAACTAGGAGCCCACAGTGTTGATGGTAGAATAATGTGATATAAATACAGAGCAGGGCAATTTGGCAATTTGCCACATATTAAAAGAACATGTATGCTTCTCCATATCTTAGACTTTATCTTAAAGACTTCATCCCAAGAAGTATTGGCCCCAAGGGTTCCCAGAAATCTCCAGTCCGATGGTTGAGTAAAAAATGTATGTGCAGGAATGTACGATTGTTTCAGGTAATGAAAACAGAGAACAAATTTGATGCTAGTAAATAGGGAATTGGGTGAACCAATTAAGATACCAGTCATACAATGGCATACTCTTCCGTCATTAAGACATATGTAGTGGATCAGTTGTCTGGATGTGGACCTGTACTCTCTATGCAATGCTAAGTGAAAAAAAAAGCAATTTATAGTATGTTTCCATTTGTGTAAAAAATATAAATGGTAGTACATATGATGAAAAGTGGCAAATAGTCTGAACTGTTTACACTGGAGTCAATGACACATTTCAAGGGCAGGTCTTACATCACCTGGAAAGACACCAGCCTCAGGGTGCACCTTACATCACCTTGAAAGAGGGCGGCCTCAGGTGAGCTGCTTGCAGTTTCTCCATGCAAGGGAAGTGTCCTCTGTTTTGGCAAAGAGATTGTTTCAGCAAAATGGTGAGTTCAGGAGAATGTGAGGATCAGTGATTCTCAAGCATTTCCATCCAAATGGTCTCATTTCAGTTCTCAGGTACAATTATTTGCCTACATGGGCCCTGACTCTGATATGGAAGATATGCCCAGGCACTACCTCATAATCCCATGTAAGCTCTGCCACCCTTACATTTGTATCTTGAGCCTGACATTCAGCCACCTGGGCCCTGTAGCTGGAGGAGATGAGATTGTCCATCAAAGCGGCTGAATTTCAGTTTGTGAGCATTGAGACTTCATTTTATTTTTTTCAAGGTTTCCAACACAGTTAACAAAAGGTAGCTTATACCACAATCCTTATAATTATAATTATAATAATTATAGTTGCCCTTACCCCATTCAGATGTCTTACTTCTTCTACTTTTACCTCAATCAACCAAAGGAGGAAGCCTTAGTAATTGTGATGCCATTGCATGACAGGGTTGTTGTTTTTTTTTCGTGTGTGTGTGTGTGTGTGTGTGTGTGTGTGTGTGTGTGTGTCTGTCCTCATTAATGTCTGAGTAATCCAGCTCCAAGTTCCCATTTTGAGGATATGATTTCTAAGATTATTCCCATACCATCTTTCTTGATTTGTTCCCCAGAGAGCATAACCTAAAACAAAGGCTAATGTATATGTGCTTTACTTGGAGAAGCTTGGTGAAGGGAAGCAAAGGAAAAGAAAAGAAAAGGAAAGGAAAGGAAAGGAAAGGAAAGGAAAGGAAAGGAAAGGAAAGGAAAGGAAAGGAAAGAATAGAGAGAAATCACTATGGACAGCTGGTTGCTAAATCCTGTAGGGCCATCTGAGAAACCTTATAAAATGTTTATCAGATCTGTTCATCATATAGGAGAAGTATGATAAGCATATATTCCCAATTTTCATTTCTATTGGTTAAAACTTCAACCCAGGAAGTGTGGGCCCCAAGGGGTTCCCAGAAATCTCCTGCCTTAGAGCCAATGAAGAATCCCTGGAGTGGGAGGTGAGACTCATCACAGGTACCTGAGGCAAATGCTATCTGCTCACACCTGTGTGAAGCTGGCCAGAGCCTGTGTAGCATTGACTGCCACAGAAGTGTCTGGAATAAAGACAGGTCAGAATGAAATTATCTAAAGTAGTGTGTAAGAGGTGTCCAACACTATAGCCAGGACATTCATCATATCATTAAAGAAGCTAAAGCACTATAAATTTTCAGATTTGTTAAATAAATGGTGGTATGGACATTTAATGAAACACAGAGTCCCTAACAAAAAACACAATAATAGCAGTATACTACTATGTGATAATGTGAAAATATTCACAATAAACTTTAAATGGGAAAATCTGGTTATAGTAATAATACATATGACCTGATTTATTAAAATAAATTGTTTTGTCTAATTTTCTCATTTTTGGGAATGACTAAGATTTACAAACTTTTGTGGTACACAAAATTTGTGCACTTGGGGGGGCGGGTCCCTCAGCCTTCTTGAAGTCCGGGAGCCCTTGGGGAATATCTGACTGATGGCTTAGGCCCGCTGGGGAGCAGGCCTAAGCCATCAGTCAGACATCCTTAGCACTGCTGCAGAGGTGGGAGAGGCTCCTGCCACTGCCGCTGTGCTCACCAGCCGTGAGCACAGCTTCTGGCCGAGTGGCACTCCCTCTGTGGGATCGGGCCAAAACTGGCTCTCTGACATCCCCCAAGGGGTCCCGGATTGCAAGAAGGCTCAGGCCAGGCCGAGGGACCCCACCAGTGCACGATTGGGGCTGGAGAGAGATGCCAGAGGTTGGACACCAGGGTAGGGACTGCAGGAGGGCTCCAGGGTGTGTCTGGCCCCTCTTGCTCAGTCCTGATTGGCCGGACCCCAGCAGCAAATTAACCTACAGGTCGGAGCATCTGCCCCCTGGTGGTCAGTCCATGTCATAGTGAGCAGCTGAGCAGCCGAGCAGCCTTAGCATATCATTAGCATATTATGCTTTGATTGGTTGATCGGCCAACCAGTCAACCAGACACTTAACATATTAGGCTTTTATTATATAGGATATCTTGCTATATATCCTGTGGGATCTACTCAAGCTATAGTAGGTCTTACTTCCTCCTTATAAATTATTTCTAACTTCCTACAAATAGAGAATTTTAATAATAATAATAATAATAATAATAATTTTTCTTCTCTTCTATTTCTCCCCATTCTTCTGTTCTTTGCCATAGATATTGCAACTGCAGGATAGAGGATATTTTTTTAAAATATATTTTATTGATTTTTTACAGAGAGGAAGGGAGAGAGATAGAGAGTTAGAAACATCGATGAGAGAGAAACATCGATCAGCTGCCTCCTGCACATCTCCCACCGGGGATATGCCTGCAACCCAGGTACATGCCCTTGACCGGAATCGAACCTGGGACCCTTCAGTCTGCAGACCGACCCTCTATCCACTGAGCCAAACCAGTTAGGGCCCATCTAAGTCTTAATAGACTGCCACCAATATATGTTTGTCAGCAGGTTTGGAAATAAACATGATGTAACAAGAAGGAAGAGAATGAAAAAGAAAATTAAGGTTTCAACTTAAGTAGCATTAACCTTTAGTCAGCATGGACCAGTGAAATGGATAAATAGAAATTGACCCACAATTCCAGCTTTAGCTAATGCCATATTTCTTTAAGAATAACTTCCGCCGAAACCGGTTTGGCTCAGTGGATAGAGCGTC
>NW_005370755.1:1775194-1779242 GCF_000412655.1 Myotis brandtii
GCACCCTCTCCAATCTGGGAGCCCTCAGGGGATGTCCTACTGATGGCTTAGGCCCGCTCCCCGTGGTTCTCTGCTCTCTGTGGGGCCTGCCTGCTCCACACTGCAGTGACTGCCAAGCAGGCCTTGCTGGGTGCTGCCTGCAGGCCAGACTTGCCTGCTCCCCAGGTGCCCTGGCGACAGCCAAGTAGGCCATGCTGGGAGCTGCCTGCCTGGGAGCTGCCTGTGGGCCGCGCTAGCCTGCTCCTGGGTCGCCGTGGTGACAGCCAAGCAGGCCGTGTTGGGAGCTGCCTGCAGGCATGCTTGCCTGCTCCTGGGTCACTGAGGTGACAGCCAAGCAGGCTGTTTTGGGAGCTGCCTGCAGACTGGGCTTGCCTGCTCCCCAGTCGCTGCAGCAATGGCCAAGCAGGCCGTGCTGGGAGCTGCCTGTGGACTGCGCTTGCCTGCTCCTAGGTCACCGAGGCGATGCCAAGCAGGCCATGCAGTGCTAGGAGCTGCCTCCTCCCTGCTGTCAGTCTCCATGGAGGCGATGAGGTTAATTTGCATATTCACTCCTGATTGGCTGGTGGGCATCGCGAAGGTACGAACAGTTTGCATCTTTCTCTTTTTTTTTTAAGTTTTTTTTTTAATATATTTTATTGATTTTTTACAGAGAGGAAGGGAGAGAGATAGAGAGTTAGAAACATCGATGAGAGAGAAACATCGATCAGCTGCCTCCTGCACATCTCCCACCGGGGATATGCCTGCAACCAAGGTACATGCCCTTGACCAGAATCGAACCTGGGACCCCTCAGTCCGCAGGCTGACGCTCTATCCACTGAGCCAAACCAGTTTCGGCGAGGATATTTAATTAATGTTTCTTTTGGACAAAAGTTTCCTTTTCTGAAATTTCCGTTACTTTACCCATAATATTATTCAGCTTGGGTTGACAAAACAAAATATCATAGTCTGGGTGGACTAAACAAGAGGAATTTATTTCTCACAATTCTGGAGGCTGGGAAGTCCAAGATTAAATTAGATTTGCCATTCAATTAGATTCCCGAGGCAGGGCTCTCTTCCTGGCTTGCAGATGGACACTTTCTTGCTGTGTCCTCCAATGGTAGAGAGAGATTGAGGAAGCAAGCTCTCTGGTGTCTCCTTATAAGGCCACTAGTCCTAAACCTAATTACCTCTCAAAGGCCCCATCTCCAAATGTCATCACATCAATATATAAATTTGGGGAGAGAGAGTTCATTCCATAGCACCTACTACAATTGATTTTATAGAATCATAGACTCTTAGACTGCAATGGAATTTAGAGGGAACTCAAATCAAACTTTTACTCAAAAGTAGGAATCCTGGCTATAACATTTCTGAGAAATGATGATGGTACTTTATATTTTATTTATTAGTCCTTAGGCTAATAAATAGAAAGATTAATAGCCCAGAAGATTCTTTTCAAATGGAATATTTGTCTCTTAGATTGAGAATAATCCTGAAGAAAAATAATTTTAAAATCTTTTTTAAATATATATTTTTATTGATTTCAGAGAAGAAGGGAGAGGGAGGGAGAGATAGAAACATCAATGATAAGAGAGAATCATTGATTGAGTGGCTGCCTCCTGCACGTCCCCCACTGGGGATCGAGTCCACAACCTGGGCATGTGCCCTGACTGGGAATCGAACCGTGACCTCCTGGTTCATAGGTTGATGCTTAACCACTGAGCCATGCTGGCCAGGCTTATTTTAAAACCTTAATACTAAAAATAATATTGAGCACTTACATTGTTCTCACAATGTACCGTGCACAGTTCCAAGCACTTTTCAAATGTCAACACACTTAATCCTCACCATCACCCTGTAATATAAATGCTAGTAGTTTCGTCATCTTACAGATGAAGAAACTGAGGCACATAATGTTTAAATAACTTGTCCAAGGTCACATGGTGTGTAAGTGGTGGAACTGGGATTTTAAATCTAGCCACCTGGCTCCCGAGTCTGTACTCTCGAACGTTACATAAAGAAAATTATTTCCAAAGCTTCCACTGTTATTTCCTTCCATCTCATTTCCCATTGCTCCTTTATTTTTCATAAGGTTTCTCTGATCTCTAGGCCAAATGAGATTCCAAAAATAACAATTTTAATTTTCAAATCGAGGGCATGATTTGTAAATGGACCAAGTTATTTTTGTGAACCCTACATAAAATTCAGGAGCAGAACTTCGGGAAGGAACTTCCAGATGGCAGTAAATCTTCACAGTTCAGTAATTAAGCCTTTTGAGAATGTAACTCGGTTATGGAGCCACCGCCTGATTAACTGTACAATATCAATTATATCAAATGGTGCTACTTTAATTCTGTCAAAATTTAGAGAAACCTGACATGCTGACACGAGACTCTGTGAAGTGTGATAATGAGCTGCCAAGTGTCATAAAGTGCCACGGGAGGGGGGAAACACCCTTGCTTTCAGACTAAAGATTTTTTTTCCCCTTTATTCATTTTAGAGCGTGCTTTATTAAACAGCAGGCACATCCAGGTACCTACACTTCTCCTGTTTGAAATGAACAGCCTAATCTTTTTTAGTTTTCTGAATGAAGTTTAAGTGATATAAGCCAATCTTATAGAAGAAAATACATATAACATTTCTTTTTGGCTCAGAATAATTATCTATCTAGAAAATTAGAGCCTTAAACCTTTGTTGCCCGGTTCCTGTGAGAAATGGTTCTCAGAAAGTTAACTTGAACTTTCCAAAAGTGAAAAGTTTGACTTGCCTAATTTTATAGTGGCAGACACTTGTCTGGTCATTAAGGACAAATCCAGCCTGTTTAAATAGCAAAGCTGGAGTTGTTAAGTGACAGGCTCTTTCACCAAAGTTTGGCGTTCTTTAAAAGAAAGGTATGCCCTTTCACACAAAAAAATAGAAGAGAAATTATTAGAGAAATACAATATCATCCAATGGAAGAGCTTAAGGTTTCATCAATAAAGTAATGTGTAGTTAAAAAGCACAAGCCACTCAGTTGTGATTTTTGCATCGTTACTTTAATGCAATGTTCAAATATTAAATTTTCTCCTTGTGTCCTGAAGTAGACAAAAGAAGCTCTTCAATATGACTCGGAGAGACAGCCTTAACGAGCACTCTACCATGGAAAATTCAGTCCCTTTCATGTAGGTGGTGATCATCTCTTTCTGAACAACTACCATATATGCACTTCTTGACCTCCTTTTTACCTTCATTTACAGTTAATTTCTGGATATTTCCATTCAGAAATACCAGCACCCCAAATCCTACATTTAACTGAAATGTCTAAAACCCAATCCATCAGATTGTCCACCCCTTCCCAACTGGTTGTCTCCCTCTCTTTCCTTTAGTCAGGAGAATCATCATTTTCCAAGTTGCCCAAAGTTGAAACATCACAGTCTTCTTTATTTCTTCTTGTCTTACCCCCCTCTTGGTATCCTACAGATTTGTAACCTATTTATTGAAACTTTTGAATTCAATAGGATACAAACCTAAAGAAAGGTTTTATTTTTCTTGAATCACTGTTTTCAACCAGTCCAAACTTTGCCATCGCTTAATGACATTTGGAGAAGATTCCAGTCTCCTAGAGCTCCCTACCATCATTGTTTTGGTCTCTCCTCTTTCAGAACTCTTCGTCTCCGGTGGTTATCCTTTCTGCCACTCTCTGCTGATCATCTCCTCACCTGGCAGCCTTTCTCCTTAGGTACCGGCAAGATGGATTGAACCTTTCATTTGTGGTTCTTGGCTCACAAGAAACATAGGCAGCCCTGCAAGGACAAATGGTAGAGTACTTGGATGATGCATTACCTTCCTGTCTTTGTCCTGTTATCATTTTCCAAGTATATATTTTTCTTGGCTCTGGTAGGCTCAGGCTAAAACAAAAAAATATGTTGGCTGAACTGGATGATGTTACTCTTCACTACTGGCAGGCACTTTTAATGTTTTATGAGTGATTTTCTTGAAGTTCTTCTCTTGTTGGTTTTTGGTAAGGAGCGCACCCTCCCATCCCACTGTCTTCTTCCATCTATGGTGGGTCAGGGGCTGGGCGGGGGGT
>NW_005370755.1:1779278-1817431 GCF_000412655.1 Myotis brandtii
TATATAGTAAATAAAAATCACAGCACTTCATATCTCCTGTGTATTCTGTTTATGTAGTCAGTAAGGCAGGGTACAGCAGAGATAATAGCTGTCTATTAGGTAATTGTACCTACTTATATTTGACACCTCAAGATCTCATCATATTCCTAGAAATCAGGAAGTCTCTTAGAGCGATGGCACTTACCAATTTCCCTGGCCTACATGGGTCGGATTTTACAGATCTATTCAAAGATGCTAGTGGCCACTTCTCATGCATTTCTCAATATTTTAGAGAAAAGAGCATACTCTGAGCCCTCCTGTGAGACATGATAAAAAGGATATATATGATATATACAGTTTGACATTTCCATCTTCCTAAGCTTTTGGATTATTTCCTCTACATTATGCAAGGAAAATTCTGGACTCATACCTTCATTAGCCATCATCCACCACTGAATTCACGTTTCAGTTAAGCAAACAAACAAACTTAGATTCAGGTACAGGAGCTTCCACATTGAACTCAAAATTTTTGACGAACACATCATATTGATAACTTTGCTCTGATCCAAAGTCTATTCCATCCACTTGATCTAATATTGATAACATTCACATTCTTCAGAAATTTGTCTTTAACCATTAGCAAAATCTCACAGTTCATTAGGTATGGTCAGATTTTGTACATTAGGTATGTTTGGATTTGACTCTGGTTATAGCTATGGAATCAGTGAAGTGTTTTGGAGGGTGTTTAGAAGGGTAAGCTTTACTTTGCAAGGTAACTATGTTAGTGAAGTTGGTTGTACAGAGTCCTTATGTGAGGAAATGATTGTCTTCTCAGATACTTCTGCTGGCAAGAGAGGTTCAGGGGGATTTGACAGCTCCATGTTTTTATACTTGTCAGAGTACACTCAGATGTGCTCATTCCTTGTTTTAATGTCCATTTATTTCCAATCAAATTCTAAGTTTCATACAAAAGGTTTGGCAAGGCTGTGAATCCAAGTTATTCTATATAATAAAAGGCTAATATGCAAATTGACCGAATGGCGGAATGACTGGTCGCTATGATGTACACTGACCACCAGGGGACAGATGCTCAACACAGGAGCTTCCCCCTGGTGGTCAGTGTGTTCCCACAGGGGGTTGCCGCTCAGCCAGAAGCTGGGCTCATGGCTGGCGAGCGCAGCAGTGGTGGTGGGAGCCTCTTCCACCTCCATGGCAGCGCTAAGGATGTCCAACTGTGGGGAGCGGGCCTAAGCTGTCAGTCGGACATCCCCTGAGGGCTCCCAGACTGTGAGAGGGTGCAGGTCCGGCTGAGGGACCCCATTGAGTGCACGAATATCGTGCATCGGTCCTCTAGTATTTTAATATGTTACAATACTCAGTTGTTGAGTCTAAATCCCAGCCATTTCTGCTCTATACCTAGCTAATTGTAGAGAGCACCTGGGAAGGCACATTGGTATTTCTTTAATTATTGTCAGCTGAAGCCAGTGGCATTGGCAAAGCCACTTCCTGGAAAACACGCTTTGCCAAAAGGCAGGAGTGTTGTCAGCTTGACCTTCAGCCCAGGTACCAGGGGGTGGGTTTTGTTATTTAAATCCAGTCAAGCACCAGGAATGAATATGACTTGGGCTCACCCAAGAATGCAAATAATATCCTTTGTCTTGACTTTTAGTAAAACTTCCTGTTTTTTTTGCTGTATAAAATAAATACACTGTATTGGCTTGAGGTCACTATCTCTGTCCCTGTCCTGGTCAGAGGACAGTGGTCCCACCCAGCCCCAGCTTTTTTCTTCCATCTCTGTGTCTGTCTCTTTCTTTCATTTTCTCAATCCCCAGCCACCCCTACTCAGGAACCGGACTGCTGTCTAGCTGCGCTGGATGCAGAGAAGAGACACATTTACAGCTAAGTTATCATTCAATACACATTTCTAAACAAAGACAATGAATGTTTAATATTTGAGGACCTTGCTGAGAGAGCCATGTACTAAGATATCAATTGTTAACTACTAGTAAGTATGAAAGAATAAAATGCAAGGAACAATGTTGGGCGAATAAATTGGTACAGACTTAAGCAAATCAAATTAAATACTGAGTATTAAAGAGAGACTAATTTGAGGGTCTTTCAAAGTAAAGAAGAGATAAAATATTAGGTGTGACAGGTTTTATGATTATTCAACAAATATTCACTTACTACTCTCCATCCTCCACATGCATGAGAGGAATATACTTCTCCACCAAATTGATGTTGGCCTTAGACTTGGAACTTTTAAAAAAAAAACATATTTTATTAATTTCAGAGAGGAAGGGAGAGGGAGAGAAAGATAGAAACATCAATGATGAGAGGGAATCATCCATCGGCTGCCTCCTGCACACACCCCGCACTGGGGATGGAGCCTGAAACCCGGGCATGTGCCCTTGACCAGAATCAAACCTGAGACTCTTCAGTCCATAGGCCAACGCTCTATCTACTGAGAAAAACCAGATAGGGTGAAACTTCTCTTGGTCAATGAAATGCTAACAGTCGTAATGACAAAAAAGGCTTGAAATGTGCATTCCTCTTACTCTTGTTCTCCTGCTTTTTGCAATGACGAGAGTTTGCTTTCACAGGTTCAAGGAAGATGAGAGACATCTGGAGCAGATATGGATCCACTGCCCAGTGTGGACCCAGGGTCCAGTCCAGCCTAGCTCAGCCAGACCCAGATGACCCAGACACTTGAGTGAGAAATAGTTTCTTATTGTTGAGGATTCCTGGGATTTAGTAGATGTCAATTAAGCAGCAATACCTGATACATTAGAATAGATACTAACAGATATGTTAGATGTAAAAGCAGGGAACATTGAATTTAAACTATTCTTAGTTCCTTGCATTCTTTGGGAGAAGAGGTATTGGCTTACATATTTCAAATTATTACTGTGATATATGGATACACAAAATTCAAAATGTACGAAGGTTATTCAGTGAAAAGTATTTTCTTTCCTCAGTTATTTCACATGTGCCTATTTCTTCTTTCCAGAGTCAACCACTGTTACCAGTTTCTTAGGTGTGCTTCCAGAGATATTTGTACATTTTCATTTATTTGCCTAACTGTGGATGCAAAAATAGCAACATGTCATAAACACACATAACTATCCCTTGTATTTTCTTATTAAACTGCATAGTTGGAGATTGTTCTGTATCAGTACACATTGAATGACTTTTTTGAATGCCTATTTTTAAAAAACAATCTTTAGTATAACCTATTGTTTAAAGTAAATGATTATTTAATTAGTTCCCTTTATAAAGTGATTACCTTTAAATTTTGTTAATCAAGATAGTGTGTTATATAGTAAGAATGATCACTAAAAGTGTAAAAATAAAACACATACAATCAAGATAGTGTGTTATATAAGAATGATCACTAAAAGTGTAAAAATAAAACACATAAATTTCTAAATTAGTTAAGAAAAAAGGGAGGAAAGAAAAATTATCTTCCCATTAGAAGGAAGAAACAGTGGCAAAAATATATATTTTTTAAAAAGCATGGTAAATGCAAAGTTCAAATAATATGGTAGAAACAATCCAAATACTCCAGAGACCATCAGCACAATTTATTTATATTATTAGTAAGACTAATTAAAATACAAAGATTTTCAAACAAAGTTTATACATCGCACAGCACATTCACTTAAAACGTGATTGAATGTATAAAGATAGAAGAAGAAATATCACAAAATAATTACGAAAAGTAATCTGGCACAAGTATTAAAACAATAAAAAAATACCTTAAGAAAATAATTATTAGTATTAATAGAGTATGTATTTAATCATAAAGCTTCAATTCACCAGAAAGATAAAACATTTCTGAGACTGTAGCATATAAGATGTCTCAAATATATAAAGCAAATGCACAGAATAATAAGACATTTTTAAATCCACCATATTTGAATAATTAAGCACCTTGCTCAAAAGTTAATAAATTCAAACTAAGCAATAAGTGGTAATGGTTTTAATAACACATTTAAAACTCAATTCATTGGTCAATATAGACCTTCAAAACAAATAGAACATACATTCTTTCCAATAGGATATGAATTATTTATAAAAATAAACCATATATTAGGCTCAGAGAAAACCCCTATAAATTATATAAATTTATAAAATAGATAAGGAAAGAAAGCTCCTAGTCCTATCTTGGAAAACCAGGAGACTACATTTGAAATAATTGTGAGTCAAAAAATAAATAATAATGTAAACTATGAGTTTAGAACTGGATATCAGTAAATGCATTATAATACAAATTTGTGGGACACAGTTATAGAAGTTCTTAGACTTTTTAAACTTTACATATATCTAAGGGAAAACAAGAAAGATAAAAAATAATGAGGTAAACATTGAACTTAGGGAGTTAGAATAAGAACAACAGAATCAAAGCAAGAAAGTAGAAAATAATAAGCAAATGCAGAGATTAGTAAAATAAAATATAAACAAAAAAGATCAATAAAATAAAAACTAGTTAAGACTGACAGAATTTTTCGAGAACAAAAAGAGATGGTACAAATAACCTATATTAGGAAGGAAAATGGATACATAACTACAATAAATTAATGATGTATATTTCTTGGTCTACATAAGGTACAGTTGAAAAATAATCTTTTGTCTTATACTAGATTCTTCTATGCTGTTCATTTGATTCATGCTTGGTTTGAAGCTATGAAGAACTATCAGATTCTTTTTAAACAGCACTGTATCAGTGGCCCTGACAAACAATCACAGAGGTTTTTTTGCATGCACACATTAGTGCTGATTTCTGCTATACCTTCAAATACAACTTTAATGTAGTATAGCTGTGTGGGATTCTGTAATGGCCTAGGGACAATTGTGAGAGGATTGATTTTCCTGTGTGTGTGTGTGCAGCAGGTCCTACTTATCCTTTGGGGTCTATATAATCTTTCATGATTCCATTTTTCTAGTGTTGAAAGACTAATCCATTGACAGCCATTCTCAGATATTTTTTTTGCTTTCAATATTTTTCTCCATTTACCAAAGACTTATCTTGAAGAATTTCATAGTTGGAAAGAAAACAATAAACTAAGTTGTTTAAGACTCAAATTATATTTTAATGGAATTATAGGCATCAAACATAGCAAAATGGGCAAAGTATTTTTTTTTAATTCTTTATTGTTTAAAATACCAGGTGTACCGGTTAATAATGCAGATTTCATAATCGAAGAAAACACGATAATTTCAAGAGAAACATCAAAAGTGCTTTATTCAAAGTAATGTCCATCACTAGCTACACATTTCCCCCATCTTTCAGGTAATTTGTGGATACCGTCCCAATAGAACTTTTCTTGTTTTGAGGCAAACCATTCAGAGACCCAATTTTCCACTTCTTCGTACATTTTGAAGTGCTGCTCAGAAAGTGCATGTGCCATTGATCGGAACAAGTGGTAATCTGAAAGAGCAAGGTCTGGTGAATACAGTGGGTGGGTTAATACTTCCCAGGCAAGATCTTAACGTGTCTTTAACTGGTTTTGAAGTGTGTGATGGTGCGTTATCATGAAGCAAAATTACTTTGCCATGTCTTCTGGAACATTCTGGTCGCTTCATGATCAAAGCATGGTTCAGATTGATTATTTGTTGTCAGTGGCAATCAGTATTAACTGTTTCACTTGGTTTGAGAAGCTCATAATACACCACACCTTCCTGATCCCACCAAACGCAGAGCATTGTCTTCTTTCTGAAGCGATTTGGCCTTGCAGTCGATGTTGATGGTTGACCTGGATCAACCCATGACTTTGTGTATTTGGGATTCTCAAAATAAATTCACTTTTCATTGCCAGTCACAATTTGATGCAAAAAAGACTTTCTTTCCTGCCACTGAAACAACATTTTACTGGTGACTTTTCTGTTTTATGTTTGTCTTTTGTTCAGTTGATGTGGCACCCATTTTCCTTCCTTTAAAATCGTTCCCATTTCTTGTAAACCATTGGAAATTGTTTGCTGAGCAATGTTTAATCTTTCTGCAAGTTGTTTTTGAGTTTGACATGCATCTTCATCCAATAATGCTTGTAATTGTTGGTCTTCAAACTTTTTCGGTTGACCTGGATGGTCTTTGTCTTTCACATCGAAAGCACCACTTTTAAAGTGTTTAAACCAGCGTTCACAAGTATCTTGAAATGGAGCATGTTCGCCATAAGCTTCCCGAAGTATACAATAACTTTCAGCAGCACTTTTCTTTAAAATAAAGTAATGAATTAAAACTTCCCACAAATACTCTTTTTTTTGGCATGAAATTCGACATTTTTAAGCATAAAAATATCTATGATGTTAACACCTTCAGCAAATTTGACATATGAAGTTTTGAAGCTTGCTGTTAATACAGCAAAATAGCATAGATATCAAATCATATATATATCAACATATGTATAACTCCATCTATTGAAAAAAATCCGCATTATTAACCGGTACACCTGGTATTACATGTCTCCTTTTCCCCCCATTGACCTCTCCCTGGCCACTCCCACCCCCCAGCACATGCCCTCACTCCCCTACTGCCTATGTTCATGGGTTATGCATTCAAGTCCTTTGGTTGATCTCTCACCCTCCCCACCGCCTGCCAATGAAGTTGGATGGTCTGTTTGATGCTTCTATGTCTCTGGATCTATTTTAGTTCATCAGTTTATGTTCATTATATTCCACAAATGAGTGAGATCATGTGATATTTATCTTTCTCTGACTGGCTTATTTCACTTAGCATAATGCTCTCCAGGTCCATCCATGCTGCTGCAAATGGTCAGAGTTCCTTCTTTTTCACAGCAGCATAGTATTCCATTGTGTAAATGTACCATAGTTTTATGGTTTTTTTTAGATTCCATGCAATCCCCATTAAAATACCAATGGCATATTTTAAAGACCTAAAACAAACTCTCCAAAAATTCATATGAAATAAAAAAAGACCCCGAATAGCTGCAGTAATCCTGAGAAAGAACAAAGTTGGAGGGATCACAATACCAGATATCAAGCTATATTACAAAGCCACTGTTCTCAGAACTGCCTTATACTGGCACAATAACAGACAGAGACCAATGGAACAGAACAGAGGACCCAGAACTTGACCCAAGCCATTATGCTCAATTAATATTTGACAAAGGAGGCAAGAGCATGCAATGGAGTCAAGAGTCTCTTCAATGTTATTGGGACAGATACATGGATAAAAATGAAACTAGCCCACCAACTTACACCATTCACAGAAATAAGCTCAGAATGGATAAAGGACTTAAACGTAAGACAGGAAACCATAAAAATCTTAGAAGAATCCATAGGCAGCAAAATAACAGACATACTGTATGTCTTAGCAATATCTCTACCAATACAGCTCCAGGGCAATGGAAACTAAGGAGAAAATAAAAAATGGGACTACATCAAAATAAAAAGCTTCTGCACAGCAAAAGAAACCATCAACAAAACTACAAGAAAGCCCACTGCATGGGAGAACATATTTGCCAATGTTATATTCAATAAGGATTTAATCTCCAAAATTTATAGGGGACTCATACAACTTAACAAAAGAATATAAACAATCCAATCAAAAAATGACAAAGGACCTAAATAGGTCCCTTTTGAAAGAGGACATACAGGAGGCCAAGAGGCATATGAAAACATGCTCAAAGTCACCAATCATCCAAGAGACGCAAATCAAAATGACAATGAGGTACCATCTCACACCTGTCAGAAAGGCTATCATCAACAAATCAACAAACGACAAGTGCTGGAGAGGATGTGGAGAAAAAGGAACCCTCATGCACTCCTGGTGGGAATGCAGACTGGTGCAGCCACTGTGGAGAACAGTATGGAGTTTCCTCAAAAAATTAAAAATGGAACTTGACCCAGGAATCTCATTTCTAGAAATATATCTCAAGAAACTAGAAACACCAATCAGAAAGGATAAATGCACCCCTATGTTCATAGCAGCACAATTTACAATAGCTAAGATTTGGAAACAGCTTAAATGCCTATCAGCAGATGGGCAAAGTATTTTCAAATGTATAAGTGTTTGAGGTACTTGGAAACATCATGAATGTTGTTTTCACTTGAGGCTGGCCTTGCAAAACTGATATCATGCAGTTCTAAGTTAGTGTTTCTAACTCACCCCAGTTCAGATTTTTTTTTACTTCAAATACATAGAATTTGTTCTTGGAAGAAATTATAGATAAATGAGTGTAATTTTACCTACTAGTATATAACTAAAAAAAATCAACAGATTTAGTCCATGTGAAAAATCAAAGCCAGCTCACTTTGGATAACCTTTTGGCTGGCTGGCTAATGCAGAAAAAGGAACAGACAGAACCAGTTTGAGCAAGTCCAACTTCTAAGTGAGTCACCAGAAGCTACAATGCTAATCTTATTTTTTTTACATACCTGATTGTTTTTCATTCAGGTTTCCTCCAGGGTCAAATAGAGTTTCAGCATTCCAAGAAGAAAGATGGAACTACCTTCTTGTTGTAGAACATTTTGTCTTTATGTCACAAATGTTGATGCATATATTCAACCAACTGCTATTTCCTGGCAAGGATGTTTCAAGGTGATCTTTTCTATTTACATTTCACATGAAGAAAAGAGTATTGTCCCATGAGAAATCTATTTCTTCGCTAGTGTAGGTTCCATATCTGACCATTTGGCCAACTCTGAAAGTAAAGAACAAGACTATATATGAAGCAATTTTTGTGTGGTAATCTATCAAAAATTTCATTAGGAGTCCATGACAGAACTGAAATTAGAACTTGAGAATCTACATATGAAATATTCCATAGCTTGAGGATCAGATCCCCTACTTTTTTTTTCTAATCTATAATACATTGCTACTTCTTCTGTGTTAACTAAGGAGTCTTATCAATATACTAGAGGCACATTGCATGGATTAGTGCATGGTGGCGGCAGGGGAGAGGGGGTGTCCCTCAGCCTGGCCTGCGCCCTCTCGCAATCTGGGATTCCTTGGGGTTGTCCGACTGCCAGTTTAGGCCCAATCCCCGCAGGCAGGGGATGCACCTGCTGCCACCATTTGCTAGCACTGCTGTGGCATAGGGAGAAGCTCCCTGACACCATGGCAGCTGCGTTCACCAGCCATGAGCCCAACTTCTGGCTGAATGGTGCTCCCCTTGTGGGAGCACACTGACCATCAGGCTGCAGCTACTGCATTGAGTGTCTGCCCCCTGGTGGTCAGTGCACATCATAGCGATTGGTCGACCGGTCATTCCAGTCATTCTGGTTGTTCAGTTGTAATGGTAGCTTAGGCTTTTATATATATACTAGAGGCCCGGTGCACAAAAATTTGTGCACTCGGGGGGCAGGGGGATGGGGGTCCCCCAACCCGGCCTGTGCCCTCTCGCAGTCTGGGACCCCTCGGGAGATAACGACCTGCTGGCTTAGGCCTGCTCCCGGGTGGCAGAGGGCAGGCCCAATCCCTAAGTGCAGCCCCTGGTCAGGCTCAGAGCAGGGCCGATTGGGGAGTTGGGGCGCCGCCCCGTCATGCACAGAGCAGGGCAGATCGGGAGGTTGCAATGCCACCCTCAGTCACGCTCAGGGTAGGGCCGATTGGGGGATTGGAAAAAAATAGGGCGGATAGGGAGGTTGTGGCCCCGCCCCCTGTCACTCACAGAGCCACAGGGCGATCAGGGGGTTTGGGCGCTGCCCCCTGTCACACACAGAGCCACAGGGCGATCCGGGGGTTTGGGCGCTGCCCCCTGTCACACACAGAGCCACAGGGCGATCCGGGGGTTTGGGCGCTGCCCCCTGTCACACACAGAGCCGCAGGGCGATCAGGGGGTTTGGGCGCTGCCCCCTGTCACACACAGAGCCGCAGGGCGATCAGGGGGTTTGGGCGCTGCCCCCTGTCACACACAGAGCCGCAGGGCGATCAGGGGGTTTGGGCGCTGCCCCCTGTCACACACAGAGCCGCAGGGCGATCAGGGGGTTTGGGCGCTGCCCCCTGTCACGCTGATCTCGGTGCCGGGAGCCTCGCTGCTCCGCTGATCCCGGTGCTGGGAGGCCTATTACCCTTTTACTATATAGGATAGAGGCCTGGTGCATGGGTAGGGGCTGGCTGGTTTGCCCTGAAGGGTGTCCTGGATCAGGGTGGGGGTCCCCACTGGGGTGCCTGGCCAGTCTGGGTGAGGGGCTGAGGGCTGTTTTCCGGCTGGCGAGTGACTAAAGCTTCCAACCGCTCCTTGTTTTCTTCTCTCTTTTTTTTTTTTTTTTTGGCCAGCTTTAGCTCTGGGGCCTTGCTGCTGAAAACATAGATACAATGTTGCGGTCCGAGCCCGGCTGAATGGAAGCCCTTTTCTGGGGTTTTGTTTAGCTTCTTATTTGCAACATAGTATATAGTTGCTTAGAGTTGCAACTGAGAGGCTGGCAAGTGAGGCGGGGAAGGTTGGAGTCTGCAGCAAGCAAGCCTCCCTGCTCGCTTCAGTGCCTGGCTGCCGGCCGCCATCTTGGCTGACAGTTAATTTGCATATACTCACTGATTAGCCAATGAAAAGGGTAGCGGTCGTACGCCAATTACCATATTTCTCTTTTATTAGTGTAGACTAGAGGCCCGATGCACGAAAATTCGTGCAAGAGTAGGCCTTCCTTCCCCTGGCTGCTGGCACCCCCAGGCTTTCCTCATCTGGCTGCCGGTAGGCACCCGGGACCCGGGCTGGCTTCCTCTGGCCCCAGCTTGGTCAGGAAGGACATCCAGAATGATGTCCAGAAGATGTCCGGTCTAACTAGCATATTACCTTTTTATTATTATAGATAGATAAGTATTTAAAGTAGAAGAAGAATATATTTTTCTGGTTGCCGGTAACTTTTCAAGTATTTAATATGTCCCATCCCCTAAAAATACATCATCTCCTTATACAACCATTATGATCATCTACATGTTACAGATGAGGAAAAGGAGGTTTAAAGAGGTGTGAGAGTAGGACTTCCAGAATGATAAGAACTCTCCCTTTGGCAAAAAATTAACTGGTAAAAATTAAGAAAAGCACTCATGAAAGACTTGGGAAATTGTTCTAAGAGCATACAGCAAATGGGAAAGCATTCATTCAATACAATCTACCATATCTCTGTAAAAACAATGAGAGTCTGTAGCATTTGAACCATGACTCACTCCATTATTCCCTTGGTGTTGTGTAAACTCATTTCCAGTGTGTGCATCTAAGAGGTAGTGCCCTGGATCCCCAGCTTCCTGCCTGAGGCTCCGATATCTTCCTGTGAAGAGTAGGTTATCATAAATTCTTATTTTCTCAAGATCCATGGTATAGAAGTGGGCATGGAGGAGAGGATTTCCTTACTCATTCAACCACCATTTGTAAGGAAGAAGCTCTGCCCCATCACAAGAAACCAAGAATATTGAAGCTCTGATTGTAACCCTCAGCACTGGTCTTATGTATCACTGATAATCAGGTTTGAAATTCCATGTTGAGAAGGTCAACTCAAGCAGACTGGGGCAGCCATCCCTTGCCCCCATGACTACTTGTAGAATGGAAGTATCAGTCTGGAAAAGCACATCCCCACCCTAGCTCTGTGTAGTGGCACATGGGTTTCTCCCAGGGCATAAAGCAGGCACAGGGAGGAAGGCATAAGCCACTTTTCCTGAGAGGATTGATCTTTATTTGGAACAGAGAGTGGAGAACTTCTTACCTAAGAGTGTTGTCATGAACAACAGAGATCTTGGTGGAGATCAATCAAGAGGGGGCTGGTAGCTCTAATACAAGCAAAATTGCAAAGTAGTCAGAAGTTTAATAGAACAGTGAAAGAGACAGCTAAGAAAAGCCCTTCTAGGAACCTTTCTGGGAGTTAGAAAGGTTGTGCATATAAAGTAGGTTGCACGTAGGCATGAATAATCAGTCTCAATTGCTTGTGCATTGGGACTCTAGTATATATATAAAATGGCCTCTTTCTTCCTTCATTGATTACTTCTATTTTTTTCCGTTTTCTCTATTTTTGAATGTAACTGCCAATAACCTGCTTCACCATGTATCATGGCAGCAGATAACTGTTTTTTAGATTCACAGATCCAAAGACAGAGAGGAATTTTGCCCCCAAATGTACTATACCCATCATCTTAATCATACCTGGTTTAGATGATGACATTTGAGGTGGTATTTAGATGACATTTTGTTGTAATGGGTTGGCCTTTTGGGGACTTTGGAATGGAGTAAATGTATTTTGCATATGGAATTTACATGAATGTTTGGGGGTCAGATGGGAGACTGTGGTAAACTGAATCATGGCCCCTACAAAGATGTCCACATCCTAATCCCTAGAAACTGCTACTGTTACCTTATATGATAATCAGGACTTTGCAGATGTGAATAAGTTAAAGATAGTCTGATGAGAAGGGAATCCTGGATTATCCAGGTGGATTCAATGTAATCATAAGGGTCCTCTTAAGAAGGGTTGGTAATATTATTATGCTTAAAATCCTTTTTTTCCCTTGAAATATTAATGTTTATTGCATGTAACGTTATTATATTTAAGATCGTTTTTCTTAAAATATAAAAAAATGCTATGAACATTAAAAAAGCAATGGAAAAAACATCCTTGGGTGAGAATTAACAAAAACAAAACAAAACAAAAAAAAATAAATATCTTGCAGAAGCCCCTTGAAACTTTTTTCTTGCATCTTCCTCCATCCTGCTGCTTGGAAGGGGAGGCAATGGGTGCTGCTAAAGCAGCCCTCTTCTGCTGTGGAGGTGGTATGAGACTGGGCCCTTGATGACAAGGACCATGCTATTTGTTGACTGCCAGGTGATGCCGATGCAGTTGGTCTAGGCACCATCTTTTGAGAATCACTATTACTTTGTTTTTTGTTATATCAGTTGCATCAAATCGTAACTGATGTTGTTAGGAGATTCTGGTAACTTGAGAAAACACATCTCATATAAAGGCATATTCATTTTTTAAAAATATATATTTTGATTGATTTTAGAGTTAAAGGAAGAGGGAGAGAGAGATAGAAACATCAATGATGAGAGAGAATCATTGACTGGCTGCCTCCTGCTCACCCCACACTGGGATGGAGCCTGCAACCCAGGCATCTGCCCTGACCGGGAATCGAACTGTGACCTGACTCATAGGTCAACGCTCCACCACCGAGCCATGCCAGCCAGGCAGAAGGCATATTCATATTTGAGTTTTTATGACATGGAGCTGACCAATAATGCACATCTACTGGCCTCACACTGAGCTGTGGGACAGAGTGGAAAGAACTGCAACGTAGGCCCATAGAAAGCACTCTCCTGTTAGCAATTGACCCCAGAAAATAAAGGAAGACAGTAGATGCATTAATAAATTAATAAAGAATAAAGGTAGTTATCAGCAAAATCATTTTACTAGTAGACAGTCACCAGTGTGGAGATTGGAGCAGTCAGCCCCTGCACCATCCAAACTTACTTGGTCTTTTTAGATTCCCATGCATGTTGGCTCCATGTATATTTTTACTCTTACATTGTAAGCACCATGTGTCTGTTGGAGGGTTTGCCACACGCTGCAAGACCTCACTTTGCTCCATTTTATTAGAAGTACTTGGGATTTTACATCTCCTACTCACAGTTCTTAGCCAGTGATTGACAGGTGCAAGGGTATTTCACCTATCTTGTCTTGGTCAGGATGAAGTAGAATCATGACCTACTCTTGTGGGACAAAGCCAGAGTTACCCTTCATAAGATTGCTTGATAACACATCCCTCCTTACTCTCCTTACCGTACTAGTACCATTTCTCTACTCTTGTATTGTTTTCCCCGGCCCCCTGGGAAAACTTAGTATTAATTATATTCACAAGAATCCTCGCTTCAGGGTCTGTTTACAGGGAACCCAACTTAAGACAGAGATAATAGAATTTTAATTTTCTCCCAGAAAGCAGTGAAAGAATAAAGGGAAGATCAGTCATCTTCTATCTTCTTGAATTTGAGCTTTCTCCAGTGACATGTCTCAGCTATCTAGACGTTCTTGGGAAGAAAATCAACTCATTTCATACATCAAGATTCATTTAGAAAGTGGAAAATGTGTGTCTCCACTTCAGGAGAGAGGTCGGGCCCAGAGATATATTAAATTAAAACAGCAGGGTTGTCAATTCCTAATGCATGAGTAAGGCTGATTTACTTTTCTATGAACTACTTGTCCATCCTCTCCTAATTTTAAAAGTCAGTACAGCTGTGAGTTTCATTAAATGTTTATGATCCAATTATAGGCTATATTTTTAGCCTTAATAAAAGGAAGTTGATAAAGCTTCACTCTGTCGTTTCAGAGGAAGAGTAAAAAAATCTACCAAGTGAGTCTATAATATGTCACCATAAATCTTCTATTTCCCAAGCCTTTGTCTCTCTCGGACTTCAAAGATAAATGACTATTACTAGAATTAATATCTCTTAAATATATCATGATTCTTCAACATTATTAGCCAAAAAGCTGTTATAAAAACTTCACTAAAATCGAATTTGATTTTCTTTCTATGAACTATAAGGGGGACTGTGATTTTTTAGTACAGTACCTGTAGTGGAAATGTCTTCCATAATAAATCAGCAGGTTTTCTTAGAGGAACAAAAATGTTTTACATGCAAGAAAGAAAATTACCAAATATAGTGGCAAAATTATTTTTTTTAAATCTTTTGAAAACCATGACCATTTAAATAATTTAGCTAGAAGAGGTTAGTATCACTTTCAGTCCCCAGTCTTGCTTTCAAGTGGTATGAGCTTGGTAGCAAAACAATACAACTTAATTGAGCAGGGAGAGCTTTAAAGAGACATCTCCAAAATATTTGAAGTACTCCTACACTCCCACTAGATGCCAAAGATAATTTTAGTGTAAGTTTCTTTGTACTGTTTTGAGTTAGAAACCTAATTTCTCTAGAAATGTGTGTCTCTGTAAATAAAAGCCCCTGTGACAGTTTCTATGGAACTAGTTGCTAACACTAACATTATTAAGGCTGTTTTGGATTGGGAGGGAAGACACTACAAACTGCTTCTGTAATTTGGGGCTGAGGAAGAAAAAAATTGGAGCACGGCAAAAAATGAAAGGAAGTATTTGAAGTGTTGCCCTAGCTGGTTTTGTCTCAGTGCATAGAGAGTCAGCCTGTGGACTGAAGGGTCCTGGGTTCAATTCTGGTGAAGGGCAAGTACCTCGGTTGGTTGCAGGCTCCCGGGGCCTGGCCAGGGGCATGCGGGAGGCAACCAATTGATGTGTCTCTCTCACATCAGTGTTTCTCTCTGTTTCTCCCTCTTCATTTCACTCCCCCCCCCCCCCCCCCCCCCCCCAAAAAAAATATCCTCCAGTGAGGATTAAAAATAAATAAATAAATAAATAAATAAAGTGTTAGTTACACTTGAAAATTCTGTTTTTCAATGAAAAACATTTCTATAATGTGTTAATGATGACAGTGTCTAAAAAGTAAGTATTTTATAGTATTATTTTCTATGTCCACACCAATGATATGTTGACTTCTGGAGTCATGAGATATTTTAATTTTAAAATGTATATGATGATTTGGATACATAGGCAAAACCTTATAATATTGGCCCACATTAAGTTTCAGGAATTTGCTTCTTTTTTTTTCGGGTATTTACTAATGGAGGTAAAACAGGAAAAACAATGAAAGAATGTTCTCCTAACCTATGTCCCTTAGGAATTTTGGGATTTTCATGTTTTCCCTGCGCTTTCCCACTATGCAAGCTTGTCTCTCAAGTGGGAGTCGCTGCTGTGGAAAAGCTTACACCCAAGTAGAATGCCCTGCAAACTGTTTACCAACCTCCCCTGACTTCATGTCATTTTTACTCTTCAAAGTTGCCCTCCTGTTCTTTAACTTTTTCTATTTACTTCGGAAACGTCCTCAAATTTATTTTGACATGAAATTGAGGTATGAATACATAAATAAAGCTAAAATGAATGCTGCATGAATTCTGTGCAACAATTAATATAATTTCATTCTTAGAGATGAGAAAGTTTTTAGAACAGGGAGACAAGTGACTTGCCTTAAGTTATTAGCATTTTTTTTAGCTGCACATTTGGCCTAAAACTCAAGCATTTCAGATTCTTGACCCAATATTCCTTTCAGCGGGACCCCAGCTCATCTGAGGACATCTGTGAAGCTGGGTTGTTTGTAATGACCATAACACTACCTTTATTTTAAAAACTATTTTTTTATTAAAAATACTATTTGCATTCTGAAACATATTCCTTTCCAAGTTTGAAACCATAGGTCTTAAAAGTAGGTGATGGACTTTTGGTCAGCAACCAGTCTCTTATTTAGTAAAGATAAGCCCCTCATGGAACAGGAGAATAAGTGTGAATCCCACCATACACAGTAGCTAAAAGGAGGAGACACTTGTTAGAGTGGCTGAATACCATTTATAAAACAAAACAAGCCCTAGCTGGTTTAGCTCAGTGAATAGAGCCTCAGCCTACAGACTGAAGGGTCCCGAGTTTGATTCCAGTCAAGGGAACATGTCCAGGTTGTGGGCTTGATCCCCAGTAGGGAGCGTGCAGGAGGCAGCTGATCAATGATTCTCCCTCATCATTGATGTCTCTCTCTCTCTCTCTCTCTCTCTCTCTCTTTCTCCCCCCTTCTTCTCTGAAATCAATAAAAGTATATTTAAAAACACACAAAAAAAAACGAAACAAGAAAACACAAAAAAGCAACCAGGGGGAAAATGCTAAAAGCAAACTTCTTTATGCCAATATAATTACTTTTCCTTTATATCATTGTCAAACCATACCTCAAGCCCATTTGCAAACTTTTATTCTCATTAATGAAGCACCTAATAGGCAATGAAATTTAGTTTCCACATACATGTGTGCTTTATTTTTAATATGAAGATCAGATGCATGAAAGGAAAAGAGTTCGGTTGTAATTAGAACTATATCATGTTTTGAAACTTCAGTTTTTTTCTCACAATTTTTAATTTTCTCAGACTTCCTGAATATCCAGTTTGACCTATTCATGCAGATTTTTATCATAAAATTGTAGATTTTGAAAATGTTTCTTCATAATTCTGTTTCTTTTTTAAGTCAGTGCTTATATTTAAAACCAGAATTTTTAAAATCAACTGTGTCAGTAAATAACACTTACGCCAAAATAATGAATTAAACAACCACAGGTAACTGGTGTATACTCTGATCAAATATGGTGTTACCTGAATGAGAGAAGAAATCTGTTATATTTCCAAGGAGGGAAAAGAAAAACTAATAGAGAAAAAGGTGGCTGAATGATTTTCCACTCAATAGCTATTTGCCTGTTGTTGAGATTATTTTTAGAACCAGTGTTCTATTTTTATTATTCTCCTTTTGCCTATGTTTGGTATTTTTAGAAAGTTTTCTTCATCAGATATGCTACAGAATTTTTTTGTGTATATTTTTACATGCATTTTTCAGAATATGTGTTGCCTAATTAAAATAGAAGTTTTTATGTCATAAACCTTTTACCCATCCAGAATTTATCTATGGCCATATATAAGAATATAATTGAATAACTGTATCTTTAGAAACTCAAAATGCAAAATGATAGAAGGGTATATTTTAAATTTACTACCCAATAAATGGGGGAGATGTTGGAAAATAATAGTTAATATAAATTTAGAGCTAAGTGTCATTTTAAGTATTGATCACTTACTATAAGCATTACTTTGGAAAAAATTTAAGGAACTAGCTGTTTAACTATAGGCCGGTCATTTGGCATTTTCAAATGTCATTTTTTTCAAAGGTAATATGAGGTATTAAACTAGATAAATTACAAAGTCTCTTTCAACCTTACAAATGACATATTTTTCAACATTCTCACTTGAAAAATATTTAAGATAAATAATAGGAATATAGGGATATGCTCTTCTCTGTATGTCCCAAGTCTAATATACTTTTGAAAAGGGTACATTATACTAATCTGGTCAGGCTTCTGTATGTATTTTAAGCCTTTATTGTTGAGAGTATTACATATGTCTCCTTTCCCCCAACATTAACCTCTTCTAGCCAATCCCTCCCCCCCCCCACCCCGCCCTTTTTTAAGCCTTTATTGTTGAGAGTATTACATATTTCTCCTTTCCCCCAACATTAACCTCTTCTAGCCAGTCCCTCCCCCGCCCCCCGCCCCAGGTCTTCACCACCCTATTGTATGTTTCTTTTTGTTTGTTTGTTTTTCTGCTATGTATAATATAGATAATTGAAAGAGTTGCTGAAAGACATGATTAATCAACAAAATGAAACAGAGGTTGTAACAGAAGGAAGTGAATATTACCTGAAAGGTTAGGAAAGAAGGAGTTCAATATTGGGGTATACTGTGAAAGGATATGATAATCTCTGGTTCAAAAGAAATGACTGTTATTAAGAAAGGTAGAGAAGAGCTGTATGCTAAAAATATATATTCCTTCATTAAACTCTATAGAATTATGGAGTGCATTTGTGTGAAGCTAAAAGGTTCACAAATTTAGACACAAAATTAGGCAGTGTATCATACCAGACTGAACTTACAAGTTGGATTGTCTGGGCTCCTTCCCTAAATATGTCCCTTATAGCTGGGGACCATGGAAAATTTATTTAATTTCTCTGTACTTCAAATTCCTCACCTGTAGAATGTGGATGATGGTAATATTTACCTCATACGGTTGCTATGAGGACTAAATGAGATTCAACATTTCCAGGCATAAAGGAGGTGCTCCATCAATATTAACTATTATCACTGTAGATGTGTACTAGAGAGGATCTGACCGAGAAAGTGAATAGATTAAATTCACCTTGTGCAAATGGCAAAGCTAGACTTCAAGTACACATTCAATTGAAAATTTCATTTCTCAAAAGCAGAGCTTTTGATAAATTTTTGTCTTATCTCTCTGATCGTTTTATCCAGTGAAAGATGAAGAAAGTTATTAGGGAAATTGGTACTAGTGACTTGACCTCTGCATTTGCATATGGGAGGCATAAAAAAAAACACACACCACAAAGTATTGAAAAGAATAAGGGTAATTTCTGACAGGATCAGATTTTAAATCAGCAAACACAAGAAGAAAGGCCACATGCTTAAATATTATGGTGATACTGTCAGGATAATGTTAGAGATGCTAAAGTCTAAAATGAACTGTGATATATAAAAATATGTTAAGGTTAACAAAAATTTTAAAGTATGTAAGGGATTTTCCAGGTAAGCAGAATTAGTAAGCAAGATATACAGTATAGGGCCGTGGTCGGCAAACTGCGGCTCACGAGCCACATGTGCCTCTTTGGCCCCTTGAGTGTGGCTCTTCCTAAGCCTTAGGAGTACCCTAATTAAGTTAATAACAATGTACCTACCTATATAGTTTAAGTTTAAAAAATTTGGTTCTCAAAAAAATTTCAATCGTTGTACTGTTGATATTTGTCTCTGTTGACCAATGAGTTTGCCGACCACTGGTGTAGGGCAAAAGTAGGCTTACAGTTGTGAGTATGCAAAACACAGAGTTCATTCTTGTATTATTATTTATTGCCTAGAGGCCTGGTGCACAAATTTGTGCATGAGTGGGGTCTGGCCAGCCCGCCCTGATGGGGGCCCATCGGGCAGGGCTGGCAGCGGGGGAGAGGCTGAGGGTGGTTGGCCGGCTGGCCCCACCCCCAATCAGGGTGTTCTGGTCATTCCACTGTTCTGGTCGCTGGGATTTTATATATATATAAAATAGAATATGTGTGTACACATATATACATACTTTATACATATACGGGGCTGGGCAAAAGTAGATTTACAGTTGTGAGTATGCAAAACTGTTTTAATATATATTATTATTGTATTATTTTCCATATGAACAGTGGTCAACCTACTTTTGCCCAACCCTGTATAGTCTATGGCAAAAGGCTATTAATGAGCAAAGCTTGAACCTGCTAGTGTAGGAGCTGATCAAGCCCAGTTGTTATTTGGTAAGAAAGAGATCAAGCCTTTGATTTCCTCCATTTGAGATTCCAAGTTGCTGAACTTTGTTGGGATGAGCTGAGATAGCCTTGACCTAGGTTTGTACATATGAGGGCACTTGCTCCCTAAGATAAAGTCAGCATGCGGAGTGGGAAGAAATAGGGGTCAGGCTGCTGGGCTGACCCCCATGCCAGGTCAGATGGGTGAATTAAAAAGGTGATTCTGAATCCATAAGGAGTCAACCTGAGGAGAAGGCTATGTAAGGCAATCCAACCAGCCTGAACACTGGCAACCCTGACTGAGGGTAATGACGAGAAAGGGTTGTGATAGTCAGGTTTCAGAAATGATAATGGGAAGAAATAGCATTTAACATTGTCAGGCCTGGTAAGGTTTCAGCAGGCCAGGGGAAAATGCTCTCATACTAGTCATATGGAAGCAACTGCAAGCACGGCTTCTACTACACAGATTTCACACTAACACCAGGCCTCGATTTGTTGGCCTTACCAGCATCATAGCTCCATGTTGAGCTCAGTTACCATCAAGAGGGGGCTATGATTCCTCCGACTTTAAGGGGGCAGGTATGATTTCTAGCTTGAGTGTTGAGAGCATAAAATCAAGTAGACACTTTGAATATAAATAAGCATGGGGAGATTCTATCAGGAGAGGAGAACATAGGGTCAACTTTCTATTACTTGGGTAGAGGTAGCCTGGAGCAATTCTTCTGAAACTATGTTGAAGGACCATTTCCACCCCTAACTCCATTTGGACAGATACCTTTGTAAAATAACAAGGATGACTTACTTAAGATGATATTTTAAACAAGACACATAATATAAAGTACTATTTTTTAATTATTAGATCTGACAAACAAAATTAGAATCCAATAAATGTCACACATATAACATTGGGAAAATAATTACAAATTATATAGCTTGTTCATTGTGTAGGTATTCACAGGTTATTAATATACTTATATACTTAACTAGAGCACTGAACAATATCTTAGCCAGTACTTCTCATCCTTGGCACGAGTGGTACATATTGAAAATTTCAATATATATACAATACTGTGGAGTAATCAAATGAGATTACTTAGGCCACTGTAGGCTCCCTGGCCATCCCAGGACAGATACACCTCTAAGCCTAGGGAAAAAATGAGGCTAAGCTCATGTACTCACCAAATAATATACTGAAAGAAAGCTTCTCCAGCTCCCTTTTCATGTGTATACATACAGGAAAGAGTACTTAGCTGCAATCTGTATTCACAAATGTTCTCACTGACTGTGACCAACTAATTGCAGATAACATCGGAAGCCTCGAAACAAATCTTATTTTATATAAGTGGCTGGAAACTTGGAGTTAATATGGAAAACTCTCTCATAAAGAACCTGCACTATGATAACGCTCGTTTGCCACATATAGCCCAACCAGGAGCCCAGTTTTTAATATTGAAATTCTTTTATTGTATTAAAACACACTATTCTTAATATATTACCCTTCACATTAAAAAGAGTTAACACTAAATTTCATTTATGCAAGATTTTTATTTTACATTTAATTTAATGAGCAGTATCAAATTTTATGGCCACTGTTTTTCAATTTTCAAGACTCAAAGAACATTGGTGATGTGCTGATTTGACATAAAGAGCACATCGCAGCAAATGGTGTGATCAGGGGTGGAACTCTCGAAGGCTATCGTCCCACAGTAAAGGTCCTGTCAGGTCGTAAGAAATCAAGATCTTCCTTTATCCCCTTCCATGACCCGGTCTAGATGATGCCTATCCACATGACAAAAGAAGCCAAGGCTTTAAAATGCTGGGAATGGGGCGTAATAAAGCACATTTATAGATGCCATCCGTGAAGCAGAGTGACGGGTCCGAAATCACACAGCCTAGTGGGAAGCAACAGAGGGGAATGCGTGAGAGTGTGCACTCCATGGCCAAAAGGTCTGGATCTATTCTGGCCTCACCACTGACTATCTGCTATTCATTAAATGGAGAAGTTATCTGTAATGATGCCATTTTTCTTCATATTATCATTCTGAGAATTAAGTAAATTACACACTTAGAGCCTGTATAATCGTAAGTGCTTGATAAGTGTTAGGTCATTTGAACAACTCCAAACCAATGCAGGTCTAAAGAAAATGTGCAGGAAAATCTTTTATTTAAATATCATGTTTATTAATATTTTTGAGGAAATGTGGTTGACCAAGGGCTATTCTGTGATTGCTGCCTGCTGTTATTTTTTTAAATTTTTTTTTGAGTAAGAAAAAAATATTTCTCCATTAACATCAAGCCACATTATGCAAACTGGGTTTCAAATTACTCAGCCAGAGTGCCTGCTATTATTAATTACAAAAAGCTCCTCAGCCCAGCAGTGTGAGGTCTTCCACAGGTTTCAGCGTTAGCCTTTCTGGAGGAGCAGGGCTGGTGTTTACTGGGCATTTGTCATGTGCCATGAGAAGAACTTCCCATTATCCCAGGAATGTGTGTAGATAACTGGAGTTTTCATTTGGCAAATTGGGGATCCTCGGTTTCTTTACTTAGAAACTGGGCATAATACCTATCTTGTAGGGTTACTGTGACCATTAAGTAGAAAAATGCATGCTACCTGCTTAAAAGAGAAGATTTCAAACACACGTAAGCTTATCTCATGCAGATTTTTATTCAGTTCTAGGGTTACACAAACGCTCTTTTCTGCTACTCTCGTTGCTGAAAACTGTGTCCTTTTAAAGAGTGTGGTAAGAATCATATTGTGTGTGAAAATCAAAGAGGCACTGGTCTAAAAATATGTAACCTGGATTCTATTCCTGGCCTAGCTACAGAGTCCTGTTAACTTATTAATATGTGATTGCCTCAATTTCTTATACATATACATTGAGAATTAACTCCTTCTCCCCCACTGACAGGAATTTTGGAGTGATGGATTGAGCATCCGTAAACCACAAGTTCTCTTGAGGAAAGCAATATGCATATACAGGGCTTATACTATTAAGTCACATGTGCTTCTGTTAAAAAAGTGCTTTGGTGGAAAAGAGGGGTTTTATCTATATGCTTATAAACAGGAAACTGTGTTTATTTGATTGGACTTCATTTCTTTGATAAAAGTTTGAGTTTTTATATAAAAAGTTTCTGATATTTGACTTCACAAAATTAAAAATGGTTGCATCAGCAAAAAGAAACTTAGCAAATATCCCCTTTATGACAGTGACCTTATGCCAGGGTACACATGCTTTCAAGTAACATATGTAAGAGCACAAATTCAGTTGATCGTTGCACTCAATTTATTCATTGCAGGTAAATAATCTTAATTCTCAATTTTGGATTGAAAAAATGGAGTATATACTTTTTAAAGTTACTTCTCCACCAGATCCCTTTGCTTTCTTTTTATTATCCCAGATTTCTCTACAAATAGTTTATAATCAGGGCATGATAGTCACCTAAGGAGACAAACTAAGCATACATGTAATATGCATATGCATGTTAGGACTTTACCTCAAGAAATTGGGATGCAGTGTGGGCTGCCCTGGGATCTATAAATTTAAACTGAGTCTGAAATGTGTCCTCAATTCTACTGCAATGAGGGCTTTAGAGACCTTTTTATCTGAGAGGGTTTAGCTTTGCCCCACCCTGGCAGCCTTATCTGTAGAGAACATTCTGTTGATTTCTCAGAAATTTTTTTTTTAAATATTGATTTCAGAGAGGAAGGGAAAGGGAGAGAGGGAGGTAGAAATATCAATGATGAGAGAGAATCATTGTTTAGCTGCCTCCTGCACGCTCCCTACTGAGGATCGAGCCCACAACCCAGGCATGTGCTGTTGACCAGAATCGAACCTGGGACCCTTCAGTCCACAGGCCGACACTCTATCCATTGAGCCAAACCAGCTAGGGCATTTCCCAAAAATTTTATTTTCCAATCTTCTATGTGTTTTTTCTAGAGCCAGAAGTAAGGGTTTGGAAGAGGATGGATAGAACATCTTGATTTATGGAGCCCAGCACTAAGTCCACCTGCATGTCAGCTAGATCTGCTTTATGTGCTCTCTTGTCTTACCTTCATTTCTCACAGAATTTTCCCAGATGAGTGAACCATCCACACTGAGGAAGCACCAGCACTTAGGGTTCCCTGTTAGAACCTGAGAGCATTCCATCATAGCTCAGTGGAATGTAAAAAGCATGTTTATTGTATGTAGTTCTTGGACTTTGATATTTTCTGATTTGCTATGATTATACTACTCCTTACAAGTAGTGTAGTATCCACTTCAGAGGGCTGTTGTGTGGCATATAGACATGAATGAGCAAAGCACTTTAGAATCTGGAAAGTGACATAGAAATGTTGAATCTAACTTAAAAATCACCTTCCCAAATGTAGTGATTCATAGGATGCTAACCTGGAAGACATTTTATTATGTGCATTTACTTAAACTCCACCTTTCAGAAAAAGTTGAGGTAGTTTTCTTAGAGAACATGGTTCACCTTCATTAGAAATTATTCAAAGTAATCAAAAAAAGAAAAAGTTTACAAATAATTACCAAAGCACTACATTGTAATTTTAACAAAGGCGAGCTATGCAGTAATTGAAAAAGTAAAAAGAATCATTCCTACTCGGCCTTGCACCCATGTTCCAGAGGCAAAAACAATTAATATGTTGATGTTCATTATTCTGGCATTTTATTTATACACTAGAGGCCTGGTGCATGAAATTCATGCCAATGATCAGGGCCAATCGGGGCCTTCCAGCTGCTGGCCAGGGCCTTCCTTCCAACTGCCGGCAGGGGCCTCCCTTCATTCTGTGCTGCCCCCTGGTGGTCAGCACACGTTGTAATGAGCAATCGAACACCCAATCTCCCGGTCGAATTCCTGAGGGGGCACTTTGGATATTAGCCTTTTATATATACAGATAGCATCAATATCTCTCCCCCTGCCCCAACCAGAAGTTTATTTTTCTTTGTGCAAAAATGATTCCTTTTTATATACGAAAAATGTTCTCAACAAGTGTTTTAAGGCAAGTCTAAATCAGATGCCTGGAGATCAAGTATACAATGTGCTGGAGAGAATTTTTTGACTCTGAGGATATCAAGAGGGAAAAGCTGTCCCTACTCAATTTTTCTAAGTGTCAGGGACATGTACACCTGTTTTCATGTCTTTGAATCTTTGTGTCTCCTCCGGGGATAGAGGTTTCACTCAGGGGATTTCTGGTTGGGGGAAGAGGGTCCACCACAGCCTCACTCTAAGTGATTATTATCACACCGTAAGTTTCCACTGTGGCTGCTGGGTGCAGGCTGTGAGCACATTTGAAGTCAGCAGGGGACCGTTAGAAACCTCCCCTTTGCTGAGAGGAGCTGTAGAAACCTCTGCTTCTCTGAAGCCTACTTGCAACCTGCGGTTGGTCGCTTCTCTTTTTTCATGCCAAGCTGTTTTAAACTGTCTTCTATCCCACAGAGCAAAAACATACCCAACAAAAAAACAGCACAAACAATCCCCATGAGTGTTTTTGAATTTTCCTCTGCTAATCTCATTGCTAATGGTATGAGGTCTTGCCAGGAGCCATTTGCGGTTTGCACACACTAAATAACATAACATTCACACACTTAAAAACAATTAATATCAAGCATCAAATCAAAGTCTAGTTGATGCAGGACCTAGACTCATTGGCTTTCCTACCTGTCGTATGGAAAAAGTATTTCATCATCTTTATAGGTTGCTGATTGCTATAAAAGGAGGCATATTTAGTAACCTGTAGAATTTACAGGGTGCTGTACTTAATAATGACATAATTGCATAAATTGCACACTGTGAAGTTTGCATATTAGATTATCAGCAAAAGATTACCCCTTTTAAAATAAAAAGCGCTCTCAAGTAGGTAGTGGAAAGTGATGCAAGTCTACATCCCCTTATCTGTGTTTGTCCTTAGCTGGCAGTGAACTTAGCAGCACTTAAATTCCTGTTTGGTATGAATTGAAATGATGTCTTTGGTTGAGAGCATTGCTTTTTCTACCAAATGGAACTTAGGTAGAATTATCATTTGTCGTAGGAATTTCAGGAAAAAATCAAAAGTCACATAAATCAAAAGGCTGCTTCAACCATTATCCTCAAACCACCCAGGAGTTTTAATCTGCAATTAAGAAAAGTAAACTCTCATTGAATGCAGAACACAGTACATAAATCTGCATTCTAACAGTTCTCATTCCTCTTCTCAAGTAGTTGAAAAACAAATGGTGGAGACAAATTAAATTCACTATTAACTGATTACTGAAACAATAGTATGTCATGGTGATGAGGTATGTCTGAAGGCTATTTGTTTATATATTTCTTGTCCTATTAATCTATATATATAAAAGCCTAAGCAACCATTAAGACCAGTCAACCACTTGACTGGTCAACTGGTCACTATGATGCACACTGACCACCAGATGCTCAATGCAGGAACTGCCCCCTGGTGGTCAGTGCACTCCCACAGCCAACCTCCCCCAGCCAGCCAACCTCCGGCAGTCCCTCTGGCTGGGCTGGGCAATACGGCCCCAATTGGCCTCAATTGCCGTCCAGGCCGAGGGATACCACCTGTGCACGAATTCGTGCACTGGGCCTCTAGTAAATTGTAATATTTGTGCAAGGGGCTCACAGCCCTGGCTGCCTTGTGGCCCCACAGCCCTGCCCACTTGTCCTTTGGGAAGGTTGTTCTGAAGGTCATTCTGCCCTCAGGTTTAATTAGCATATTAGCTCTTTATTATATAGGATAAAACACAGACCATGAAAAACTATTGAGATAAGAAAGTAATAGTATAATTTTATCACTTTCATTGACTCAATAAAACCAGATCATTAGTTAAATAAAAAACAACAACACAACATTCGTTTGAAAGAAAATTATATAAAAACATAATTTTTCAATTTATTGGTCATTGATGCTGCCATTTAATTTTGTCTTTGGCATTTGTACTTAAAAGCATTGACTTCATTACTTGCTGCACTAAGTTGACTATGGGGGTTTCAAATTTCATTATCAATCATTTTAATGTGATTTGGGACCAAGTATTTAGCTTTCTGAGCTTTGTTGTCTTCCCTGTGAAATGGACACAATTATTTCTACCTCATTGCTTGCTTTGAGAATAAGGAAGGCTTCTGGCGGGAGAGGAAAGCTCCTTCCCAAGGGAAAGCAGTCTCTGTCTCCACACTGGTCTCTATCTGCAAGGAGGAAGGACAGTGCTCTGACTGGTCTGGACTTTTCTTTAAATTCATTCTTGATACTCTTGGTTCTTATGCTTTAAGTGCTCTTTCTTTCTCTTCTCTTCTCAGACTGCTGTAACTCTTATGCCCTGGCCCTTTGGGTTCCTGGGAGCTCAGACCTCCAGTGAGTTGCAAAAATGGGAGACAAGTCTTCATGGGTCTGCGGTGCCACATTTCTGTGCTCAGGGGTGCGTAGAGGCAGGCAGCAGTGCGTGGGGATAGAGAGGTCTCCACACGAGTTGGCTGCTCCTCACCATTTCTCAATTTATTCCATACACACTGTACTTAGGAGGAATTCCTTCAGGAAGTGTTCAGTTAGCTGTTGGAGCTTCTTAATTTTCTGTGTGTTGAGAAATGATCTTGTTTGTTGTGTTTCCATGGATATCTCATTGGGAAATGTTCGTTGGAAAGGCTGGGGAAACTGAATCACATATGGTTAATTAACTGCCAGAATGACCACAAAGTCTCTTGAATTGAATTACAAATATTTTCTATACAAGTATCACATGCTTACTGTAGAAAATTTAGAAGACAAAGAGACGATTAAAAGTCATGAATACATTCTCACCATTTTATATGGCTGTTGTTAAAATATTTTTATATTAACTTTTAGAATATGTGGTTTATAGGCCAATAGATGATATACCTATATTAATATTATCTGTTACTATCACATGTAATATAATAGTATCTATTATATATTCATTATGTCATGGAATAAAAAATATAAAAACTGTTTTATAACTTGCTTTTTAATTTAACATTATATAGAAACCTTTCTATGTCAATAAATGCATTTTTACAACAACATTTCTAGTTATTGTAAGATATTCCAATTTCCCATTGTTTTTGTTTTTCCTTACCATATCATATATTTTTCACTGAATTTATTATTGATGCTACCATTTGATTCAGCAATTATAATTAAAGTTTTAAAGTATAGAGTTATTCTTCTTAAATCTAAAGTCTATCCAATAAATAGCATCTCATTTTCAGTATCACTATTAATACTTTGCCCAGTGGCTTTTTTCATAGTGGTATAAATATTTGCCTGTCCAATTTAAGAAAAGTGTAGGGTTCAGTCATTTTGTCAGCATGGATCTGCATGTTTCTCTCTCTCTCTACATTTGCAGCTAATCCACTCTGACCTATGGAATCCTGACCTGAGCGTCTCAAGTCATGTTTGTTTTGTGTTCAACTGGAAGAAACATCAAAATGATAGATTACATATGAATCCTTAAATATACAACAGAATGAAGAGAAAACATGAAGTTTATTAAAATTATTTTTTTCACAGATAATTGTTAACATATTTATAATTAGATAGGAAGGTTTTTGCTGGTTCATGCTGTTTTGAATATTAATATATATTTCTGTCTCAAATCTCTTGCATTATAGTTTTTTACTTAGTCTTTAAGATGAAATTAAGTAGATTTCTCACACAATGAGTGATATTAAAACAGTGCTTCTTGTAGCAATTTGAGATACCCAAAGAAAGGGCTCTATGTCCATGGAATGTCTGATCTTGATTTATTCTCATTCTGTTCAGTTCACTTCGCTCATGGCTCAGGGAACCACAGAGAATGAATTTCCTGAAATGGTAACTTTGGCTTTCAAGAAATCACTTTGCGTCAAATCATTCATTATTCTGAGACAACTTCTGGTCTTATTCTGCTATTCGCTAGTCCTATTGAGTGATCCAACTCCCAGTTTATATCACTAGGGACAATTCTGAGTAACTAACCACAAAATCGGTAGAGTAAGTGGGTCTTTTGTTTTTGGAATAAGCAAATGCTTTCAGAACCTACATTCAGATTAGAGGGAGGAATGTTAACTTGAGGAAAATATAGCTAGTGTCATTTTGTGGGTCAATTAGGTTTCTTTTTCACATGGGGAAGATAGCACCATTCTATGCTCTTTTTTTTTTTTTAATGAAGGAGTGTAAGAGGAAAGAGGGTTTCATTTGGACATGTTCAATAATAGAGGTGAGGACCAGATGACCCTCCCAGCTCTGTGTTTATGTATCTAAGTGTGAAAATAGATCAATAAATGCACAAATGCCTTTTGTTTCTTTAATCCGATTTTACTAATGAAGAGACCTTTAAACAAGTTGTAATTCCTCTCACATGCTAATGAGTATACTGTAATATTCTCTTTTTTAATAGGGGGTGGGGGGAAATAGTGCCTCACTTAAACCTGTGCTATGAGAGGCTCTGAAATGAGCCAAACAGCTGTGGAGATATTTCTGCACCTCTGTAATGAAGAAGTAATCTAGTTTGATGGATGTCTTTATTTCTGTCTTAATCACAACATGCAAGATTAGCAATACATGTGTTTCATCAGTTAATTACTCAGAAAACATGCACAATACAGGGTTTTACTTCAATTAATTACTTTGAATTTCAATGATTTAGGAGAGACCACACCAAAAATATCTGTTAGAGTTCTTAGGCAAATCTAATGAATGTTAAAGGAACTTTATGTAACAGCCTCCTTGGGGTCTAGATTTTCAGCTATCATAGTGAAAAATCTGAAAATATAAACATATAAAACAATAAATCAGGTAATTGGATGACCTAATATCCTGTCTTTAGCTATAGTCATTACCTGAGGGTTCACAGAGCAGTGAAAAACTATTATATTAACTGTGCCGTGGTTATAGGAAAAAGAGAAAATGTATGTGTTCTTACTCATACATTGATCCACCACTTATGACCCTAAACATAAATTTTATTAGTGACTATTCTGTTGTACCGGTCTTGGAAAAGTTTATAGATTTAAGACAAGGTTATTTTCTCATTTTTATTGTATGTGCTAAAATGTCATGTTCAAAACAAAGCCTGATTACTTGGAACCATGGAAATAAACAATTAGAGTTCTTTTATAGTTAGAAACTAGGAATAATTCTTTGCCTGACTTTGGGATATAAGAAAATCTTCAAAATTGAGAAATAATAGTAATAATAATAATAACAATAATAATAGAATGTGAGCTATAAAGAAATAGGCTAAAAGTAGAATAAAGGGCAGTTTAAGCCTCAGACTCATTTAAGAGTGCCAAAGGCTGGTAGCTAGTAAGTGTACCCTGGAGAGAAGATAGAGCTCTAACATGGATCCTGGAGTTCACAAGAAAGGTACCTTATAGAAACATGAAACCAAAAGTAACATAATCAGGTGAAAAGTAAAAATTCATTAGAATTAATGGTTGCGGGGCAAAGTAAAAATGTGATGGGAAAGGCAATTGAAAGGGTTTGTCAAATGAGGCGAAATCTGTTAAATTAAAAAATATTGTGTCTGGGACACTATTAATGCACTATAACAATTAAAATTGAGAATCGTGCAAATATGTTACTAAAAATTTCCATGGGCAGCATTATAGAGTTCTCTATGAAAGAAGGAAGAGCACATTTTAAATCTATTTTTATTTAAAAGCATATTTCAATTTTTAGAAGTATCTGATTGACTGAACTGTGAGGAACTCACTAAGAGTGCTACATAGAAGTTGGTATCAACTTACCCCTCTTTAAGCTCTGGGTATTTCAAAGATGCAATATATATATATTAAAGGGTAATATGCTAATTAGACTAGACGTCTTCCGGACATCATTCTGGATGTCCTTCCTGACCAAGCCGAGGCTGGAGGGAAGCCAGACCTGGTCCCGGATGCCTGCTGGCGGCTGGAGAAGGGAGGGAAGCCCGAGTCCTGGGTGTCAGAGGGAAGCTGGTGCCGGCACCTGGGGGAAGGAAGGCCTACTCATGCCCGAATTTTCATGCATCGGGCCTCTAAAAAAAATTATATATATATCCTCAGCACCAAATCTCAATGGACTTAGCTTAATTTCTGCACTTTGATAGAAAATGTATCTTAATTCCATTTATAGCCTACCTTAAGGGAAAAAGTATTTATACAACAGAGTAATTGTCACAGGAATTTGAAATGTGGAAAACATTGTCAAAAAATTGCTTTCCTAGTTCCACTTTGACTTCTTTGCTAAATGAGCATTTAAAAGCTATTTAGAAAGAAGGGAAAGGAAAGCAAGCAAAACAAAACAAAAATCTAGAAGCCCCAACAGCCTTCAAAAACTCTACTGAAAAAAATTCTATTAACAGTAAACAGGGAAAACACCAATTTGTTTCACAGGTTAAGTTTACAATATAACACAGTTCAAGAGCCAGTTCTAAAAAAAACTGAGCAGATGAAAATACTTTATGAATTGCTGGTGTTTTCTGGAGAAAGAATAGTACCGTTGAAAGAACAGTTGCTTTCTGACTTTTGTTGAAAAATCTAAATTCCAACATAGTTGTTGGATGAAACTATACAATCCAAATCTCCTCTTATTGACAATGGAATTTGGCTTTGGGTAAATGACTACATTACTCATCTGTTAGTTATTCTTTGAACAAAAGCAGTTTTGTTGCTCAACCTAGAAGCTGAACAGATAAACGTCTAACACCCTTTGCACTGAGACTTGGGGTGGTGCCAAAGCCATCTCCAAAGTTCGAGAGTTAGTGTCACAATATAAAACGATCTGCATGTAAGATTTATTCCATTCCATGTCCATGAGCTGAAAATATACAAATAATTACTTCTCCTGAGATAACTTAATTTTAAACTTTCCTACCGTTACCAAACTGGAAAGTTCAATTTTTCTAAAAGCAAGATGTCGTGTGCCCTACTGACACAAGACGAAATTAGAAATAACTCACATTATAAAAATAGCAACCATTCCTGAATATTGTGGAATGAGACACAGTGCAGTGGATCACTTCTATCCCCAAATTATAATGAACTATCTAGATAGCAAAAACGAAAGTTTGTTTTAGTGTACAGGTACACTGGTTAATAAATGAAAGACACAGTTGTAAACACCAAGTCCCCATAAAGGGACAAAGACAAGGTGAATTTCCCATACTGTGTAGTTTGAAACCAGGCACATGTTGAAGACTTATTTTTGTATCAGAGCAATGATAGAGACTGCGGTCCTTGGTTTTTGATTTTAAAATAAGTATATATAAAAAGTGGAATAAAAGAAAAAGATTATTGTTTAGTTGTTGGTTCCATTTTATATGACTTACTGTTAATATCTAACTTGAAAAAATACTGAGTGTATAAAATAAATGTTTTAAACTAAAACTACCTCTCTTTTGGGAGAGCATTGTTTAACTCATTACCTTTCTTTTAGACATTTCTAAAAGAAATGTCTAGTTGTTTTTGTAAATCTCCTGCTCATATATACTGCATAGAATTTGAAGATATGCTTCAAGACACCAAAAAAGAGTTATAATTAGAGAAATTTTTGTTAGTTGAAAATCAATAAGCATTTAAAAGTGAAATACCTATCAATCTATATCTATATCTATATCTATATCTATATCTATCTATATCTATATCTATATCTATATCTATATCTATATCTATATCTATCTATACATGTATATATATACATATATACATAATATGTTTATATATAAGCCCCCATTTGCCCAAGGAAGATTAGAAATAATATGAATTTTTACCTTCAATCTGTTTTCACCTTATTTTTGTCTAAAGAAGATTTATTGAATAATAGTGGATATTACTTAAATATTTTTTGAATTTGTAAAATTATTTGATATATAAGACTGATGAATCTCAGAGGGAAAGGGGGAAAAGGGCGGGAAGTGATTAACCAAAGATCTTATATGCATACTAGATGCCCGGTGCACAGATTCGTGCACCAGTGGGGTCCCTGGGCCTGACCTGTGGGGATCGGGCTGAAACCAGCAGTCTGACATCTTCCAAAGGATCCTGGATTATGAGAGGACGCAGGCCAAGCCGAGGGACCCCATTGGTGCACGAATTCATGCACCAGGCCTCTAGTATTTAAAATAATGCTCAGTGTTCAAAAATGATTTCATTTATTTTCAGATATGACAGATTAATTTTGGAAAATATCATACCTTTATTTTAAAACCATCATGCCAGTGTAGTTTAGTCTACCTAGCACTTATTTTTAGATTTAAATAACAGCAGCTATTGAATGTCCAACTTTTGGATATCTCCAGAATAGAAAGAAAAGAAACTTAGTTAAAACTAAATAATGTAAAATTGACACAGTAAGTTGTCTACTTTATTTTTTCAATACCTCTCTGCAACTAGTAATGATAATTTCCCAGGATAACTTAGGTCCAGGGTAGCAAGTTCAAATTCCTAGAAACCAGGCATGTAAATTCCTTCTAGAGTTGCTGGGTTGGTAGTAGATTTGAAATGAGATGTTGGCATACTCTCAGTCTTCATTTAAAAAAACAAACAAAAATTGTGTCATCAAACAAAACAATTTACCTCCCTAATATTTTAGGCTGAGTGACTGAATTAAAATGAATACAGAACATTTTTTCTAGTGGCCTCTGAGAAGGCAGCACCAGAATGACCTGATTAGTTAGTTATTGCAAATTCAAGTTCACACTAGGAAATTCTAATTATGTGGACCCAGAGATTCATATTTTTATGCACAGACAAGTGTATATTTCTAAGAATTTATTGATACAACTACATAAATGACCAAAAAGCGTATGCACATTTTGAAAATAATCAAGTCATCAGAAATGATAGTGACTGACTGAAGAAGTAGTGTTTGTTGAAATGAGAGCTCCCAGATGGGAGACAGTCCTGATGCTTTGATATTGGCTTACTACACACATTCCTACCTATGACATTGGTTGTATGTGAACTTTTGCTTTTGTAAAATGTAGGTGCGGTATGCAACAGAGACCAAGGGGAGGAAGTAATTTGAGGAAGATTAACCCAATTGAATTCTCAATGGTTAGTGCTGAAATTTGTTTTTGTTCTTCCTTTCAGTGTATTCCCACTCATTTAAATAAAGCTTCCTAGAAGAGATAATGGTTATAAATATTTATACTTAACCAAGAAGCAGAAGTTGACTTAACTAAGGGAACATAGACCTCACTGTGCCATGATTTCAGGACTGCCTGAAGTTGTCTAAACTATACTTGTTTTCTTCATCTGCTACTGTTCATGAGAATTATATAAGGTAAAGAAAAGGTTCTATGAAGTGATGCATCGGATTCATCTTTCTCACTTTTTTTCCATCCTGATCTGTTTGCCTCGCTGCAGTATTGTCTTTGTTTGTCACCCTCAGACCGCCATCCGTGACTAGCCCCTGATATTTCATGTGAGTGTTATGTCAACACCTGTAGTGTTGTCACAGGCTGGTTTCTGAGTGGGTCCCTGCACACCTAAGTAAGACCGGCTGCGTATGAAGGCCTGGCAGCAGATGGAACCCAGAGAAATGAATCAATCTCAAAATTATGAGGCTTTTGGCAAGAATCTTTTACCAAAAGTCTACACAACCTAGGAGTCAATGAGAAAAAAGGTAGTTAAGGGCATGGGGATTTAGAAGAAAGTCTTAAATGTTGGAAAGTGTTGGGGGAATAAGTCTGCATTTCAGTCCTAGAGCAATCACGATCCTAAATAAGAACCATGGCAGAAGCACTACCAGCAAAGAAAAACCAAGAATACCCTCCTGGGAGTGGGAACAATGATGTCTAGTCTTGAGTTCTAAGGTTCTTAGCGTCTTAAGCCAAGAAACTACTATTTAGGAGCTGGGTTTAAGAACAGATTGAGATTTGATTCTGAGCTGATGATTTGGATTCTTAAAATCTTCCTGTCTAGCATAAAAGATCTGTTCCAAAATCAGATACCGAGGCTCTTTCTGCCATACCAGAAATGCAGATAGAAATGTTTAATTGGTTTTGACATATTCACTTGTCCCTGTTATTTCATTACTATAAAGAGTATTAATAATTAGAGTCAGATTATTGAGATATAAAACAAAGCAAGTCAGAAACACATCTAGTAAATATATACACTAATTTGTCTTGAATTTTCAGAAAGCCTTGAATTGATTGATGTTTTCTGATTATTATTTATACATCTTTCTGAGTTGATTATAGATTCATTATAGATTTTTAACAATTATAAGATTTTCATATTGGAAAGTTACATTATAAATAAATTACTGTGTAATACATACTATATCCTGATTTTTATATCAGAAAATTACATTATAAGTAAATTACTGTGTAATACATACTATTATCTTACTGATAATTTTTCCTTCACTTTCATTCACTAAACATGGCATTAAAGAAATTTCTTGAGATATTATTTTATCATGCTTTGTTCTTTCCTGGGCCAATAGTGCCCTAATTACAAAATTTTGTATTAAAAGTTTACACAGAATAGATTTCTGTATGACTTGAAAACTTAACCATTAATTCAAAGCTCTTAATATTTTACCAGTCATAATTGTATTTATAAATTTATGTTCTGTTTTTGCCTTATAACCTTTAAATTTACCATAGAGCTCTCTTTTCATATATGAAATCATCATTCCACCTCCACTTTACAGAATTGATATAAAAGGAACAAATGTTATTTATATTAACCAAAACACAAAAAACAACAACTATTATTTAAAAATTTAGCAGATGAAGGTACAAATTTGGAGACAAATTGCTATATCACAGCACAGTGGCCTTAGCTATCTCAGGGTTTTGTCTGTTTTTAAACAGAATTGATTGTTTTTTAATAGCAGAATCATTGAGCTTTCTGACCTCCATGGACTTGGGACATTGATATTACAGTTTCACTTTACTTACGGAATCACACTGAAGAATGAATGGGCATTAACCTGAGCTAGAGACTACGGTCTGCCATCAAGGTGCCTGGGAAGCTGTGGGTTGGGGAACGAGAGGAGAATGGGCCCAGGCAGGAGAGGTTTCTGAGACAATTTCTGCCCCTGAGAATATAAATCCCGGCAATCCACAGTAACAGGAGATGCTTATGTATTCATTTTTACCAACCAGAAAAGAAATAAAAAGTAAAAATAAAAAAGTCATGTTCAGAGATTGGGAAGAGTAGTTGAAAGAGCTGGAAAGAGGAGGAGAAAATGTTATGTGAGAATATTTATAACAAGTGAAGTCAACGCTGGCTACTGAAAACGTGATTCAAGAAACAGCAGCATGGACACGAACGGGGACTCCTTAGAAATGCAGACTCTTAAAGCAGGGTTTGCACATCAACATTATCTCCGGGTGGGTGGTGTGCACCTTTATGTTTGAGATTAAAGTTAGGGGAGCCTTGCTTTTCACTTTAAAATGAAAAAAAATATACATTCAAACATTATCAAAATTGCTTACAAGTGTTTTCGTTAAAGTTTGAATTGTACATTTTAAAACTATGGAGAAGTGTTAGAGATCTTACCAAAATTTGTTTCTGACTTCTTGTTCTCTCTCAATTTTCTTCTCATGAAGTATTGAATGATCAAGGTATTTATGAAGTACACTTGGTCAAAAGATCCCATTAAGTCTTCTAATATAGTATTAAAATATTTTTAATGGATTAAAATGAAGTATGAGCTTGCTTTTCAAACTATAATTGCGTTTCTTCCCAGTTTTTGTTGTTGTTGCTGCTGTTGGATGGAGAATTTTTCTTTATGTGAATATAAAGCATCAAGATTGCTTTACAACTGCCACCTCGCCTCCACAGTTTACTACATTATGGTGCCACGCCTCTTATTTTGTTTTGTTTTATTTTAAGTTGCTCATTACCAAGCCTAACCTAATTACTTATTAGTCTGGACTTAAAATGCCTTTTAATGATGCTCAAAAAATTCAAATCCACCACCAAAGTAAAGTTTTGACATAGAAACTGATGTTAAAAAAATATGCTACCAGCATACAAAGCAGTTTCCAAAGACAGTTTCTAGAAAATATTTTTAGCAAGGGCAGTATCAAGTGGGGTAAATGTCAATTTCCCCAGGTGTCTGCTTTCAACTTTACATTCTGACATGTATACAATTCTGATACATTTGCTAAAATACTCATTTCATTGTCTTGAAAATATGTCAAATAGCTAAAGAAAGAAAAATGGTAAAATTCAAATTGTGCCTTTTTTCCTTATTTATGGATGAAAACTTAAGTCACAGGTAGAAATAGGGTAAAGCAGTTAAAATAAAAATGATAGAAGGTTCTAGGTCAAGTTGGCTATTGGAAATAAAGGCACGATCATGTTTCATCAAATATTAGGATTCTGTGCCAAGGGTTTTCATTATACACAGGGTACGAAGTACTTTATAAATCATCATATCTGCTGACATTCAATTATTTTCAGTCTTATTAATATGAACTGCAGAGTGTTTTTAGGTGTCTACTGGCAGTAAAACCAGCCTTTTCATTAAAAAAGCTTGGCACTCAGACATGGCCCCAAAGTTCACAAAATACCTTTAAGCATCCAAGGATTAAATGCTAATCATTTTTAGATGTTTCAAACTACAGACTAAATACCTAAGAACTTTAAAGAGAAACACCTGTCCATTAGCCTAGGGCCTGATTAAAATAGAAAGGCAGAATGGGTGCAAATCAGGAAGTGATTTTCCCAAGAAAATGTAGTCCGTCCACGTCTATTTCTATATGCTCTCTATGTATTTTATACAATACTACATTCTTATGAATGGATGTGGTGCATTTATAAAGTTATCGCAAAGTCCCCAGAAGAGGAAACACCTATTGTTTATGTAATTCCAGATGAATGGTCCCTGTGCCGAACAGGGAGTGTTGAATGATAAGACTCACCATTTTATACCATGCCCACACTACCAGGTAATGTGGACTCATCTTTTCTCTCCATTTTATACGTTCTCTTCCAAATGAAGAATCCTTATGCTTACCTTTTAGATAAAAGGTTTAAAACATTGGCTATTTTTAAGTCACTTATAAAACTATAGATTTCTTGACACAGGTGTTCTCATTTAATGTTCTGTGGGATACCCAGCGAGGGTATTATTATTTGGTTGTTGTTGTTATCATTATTCTCTAGTAATTCGAATATGGAATAATATGAGAACCACTCTTAGGCCATGGCTGTTGGGAGTTGAGAGCCTCTATAATTTTGCAAGTAGAAGAGTGGAGAGGTATTCTTTGAAGATGTTCTTAAAGCTACAAGAAATTTTATGAATATTTATATGAACTGCACATTCTTTTGTGATTTATTTGCCTATGTATTTTGT
>NW_005370755.1:1817507-1832993 GCF_000412655.1 Myotis brandtii
ATGGATATATATAGTTGGATGCATGTTATACCCCCTATTTACTTAGAAGTAAATATTTTATTTAAATTTGGGTTAAAATCATCTGTTCAAAGCAAGCCACTTCAAACTTTAAAAGTATTCTCTCAGGTATGGAAGTACCTTGATGAGAAATGTTTATCCATGACCACAAGGGGGTGCTAATGATCTGTGAATGTAAACTGTAATTCAGAATTAAATTGGTATTTATATATACAGGTTGAAATCATTTGCTATTAGCAAATTTTCCTTTTCTTGGAAATAAATGTATGATTTATAGTGAAGAAACATAAACTGCTTTCTAGAACGTATATATAAATTCTGCCTGTCCACAGTGTAGTAAGAGGTTCTCTTCCTTTGGTAGAATGTTAATTATATTTTCTATTTAAAATGCTTAACTATTGTTATAGTACAGAATTGTTAAATATATTATAAAGAGACATATAAGAATATTTTCAACATCTAATTTTAGAGAGATTTCTAATGCCTAACTTATTTTCCATGAAAATAACATAGTTTTATAAAAATAAAAAGTATTTTTTTATGACTATGAGAAGGTTTAATTCATTTGTTTCCTAACCTGTGAAACTCTGAATTAAAAGGTGCTCAAACTTTACAAATGTTAAAATAAGTGTTTTGGTCATTGTAAGAATTTGAGGAGATAAAATAGTTAATAAGTTTCTAAAACTTAACTTTGTAATAAAAGAACATTCTAAAATATAAACAGATAAATCATTTTTGAAATTTACTTCAATATATATTATGAATGCCTTGTTTTGAGGCAGAAAGTGCTGGAATATCATAAATTTAAAAATGTGCATTTTAGTCAATTAAAAAAAAGAGGCAGTATAGTAAATTTAAAAGCATTACTCTAGTGGAGATTATGAAAATTATAATCCCTGCTCCCATCTGGCCCTCCTCCCCAGCACCATCCTGCTAGGTCTCAGGATTAAACATCTTCCCATCTCGGAAGACTCAAAGCTTCCACCTTTTTGAACAGTAGCATTTTCACGTAGCATAGTGAGCTTGTAAGGTAAGCCTGAGTTTTGTCTTCCAAACAGAAGATATTTGACTTTTTTGTCCAATGTGGCTATGAGTGAAGCTGAGGGGAGATTTGAACTAAACCACAGAAGCATATTTTTAGTATCCCCAAACAGTTTGCTTACTCTCTAATGACTTTCTAGCCCTTTTGTCCCCCCGTGGTCCAGCAGGCTGTATCAGATTTAGTTTCTCACAAGTATGTTGAACTTGGTGTTGAAGCCCTTCAAAGACCTCTCAGAGCCTTTTATTACATACTTTCTCTATGGTAACCTTGGCCTCCACTCCTACTTCTCCATTTTTCACCCTGTGCAAACGTAAGTGCATTGCTATTCATGAGGAGTGAGGCTGGGTTGGCTCTGAGGCTGGTCTGTGCTTCAGAAAGTTAAAAATAGTTAAAAGTCTTCAGAGATGAGGCCCAAGGTATTTATCATCATTGTCATTGAAATCGGGATTTTCCTGTTGCTGAGATTCTATGACTATTGTAGAAATAGCTGCATGGATTTAGGTCACTGCTGTCCGGACTGTTAACTTGAGCTCCGGACTCCTGTGCCCTGGTCTCACCACCAGCATCCTGAGCCATGGATGTTACATGATGAGTTATCTAGATGCCATTCTCTTTACTGTTGAGACCTCTGGCCGATGTTTCGACCTCACTGTCTGCCATGTGGATGGATCCTATGGATTATGATACTTGTATAAGCTTTTGACTGGAATCAATCCTTTGGATGTCGGTACTTCCCAGACCACTTCATACCTGACCTTGACCACCAATCTTGAACTGATGTGACTTCCCCAGGGTCCACACGACACTGATACCTATCTAGTTAACTCGTTGTTCCTTGTCTTGCAATGTGGCTGCTCCATCTTTCTCAGGCCAGGCTATGTCACAAAGGCAATGGGCTCATTCTCCTGTGTTCCTACTTCCTACACCCACATTCCCTTTTTCTACTTCATCATTTATTGAGACTCTACCTCTAAAGACCCCATCCTTTTCCACCGTCAAAACCTCTAGTGTCACTGGGATCTTTGCCAGAAAACAGAATTTTCTTCTGTCTCATTATAGAGGTTTCCTTACTCTTCTTATGCTGGCTGTTTCTTTGTTGCCCAGTTTTTAGGCAGACCTTTCCTTCATTGCTTTCTGGAGCTGACAGGCTTACCTTAGCATCAACCCTGGGACAAATTATTAATGTAACAAGAGTTGGGCAGAATCTGTTATTTGAGATAAGCCTGCCGCCTGCATTTGATTTTATTGAAATCGGATTTGTTTTAAACAAGTTGATAGCTGCGCATATGCTCACAATCAGTGAATGCGCCCAAATTAAGTTAAATTTATAGTGAATGAAAACCAACTGGACAGGAGAAAAAAGATAGGAGGGCATCTAGTTTCTTTTGTGCTTCATGACAGATACATGTGGCCACAGAAGATAATATGAAGGATCAAAAATGTAAACAGGAACATGAGAAAGAAATGAAGCTGTTAACCTAGCACATTAATTCAAGTTCACTGCTTGAAACTGATTGAATTGAACCAAAGTGAAACAGAAGTTAGAGCCCTAGCCAGGGCAGTATTGAGGAAAGCCATAGAGATGAATTTTAGTCTTTAATACTCCAGCACTCCTGAGCAATGCTTCAGCCTGGGGTTAGAGAGTCAGAATGAAATAAAGAAAGGAAATGAACTTCAGGGACCCCTGTGCAAGTAAAAACTGGTCTGAATTTGTGGAAATGGATGGAGAGACTTTATACCTCCTGGAATACCCAAGTGAAACATACCCTCAGGTAGCAGAAGCAGGGCTTTCTCCTGTGTGTCAGCAACATTCCTTTGTATTATGGCTTACATCTCCCATTCATCTCTAGGTTTTCTACACCATAATAAGGGAGTTTATTTACTTTAATAATGACATCTTATGGTGTGTACATTGGCTCATTACTGACAGGGGACTTGAATAACTAAGGGGCATAGCCTTGTCCTTTAGGCGAAAGGTAAGATGTGGCAATGGTTAAATTAGTACCAGCAAGTTGCATGTGCTGGGAAGAGGTTCCCATCCTTTATCACAGTCCAGTACATACCTGGGAATTACCCTGCATCTACAAAAATATGGCAGAGTATTCTTTATTACAAATTTTTAAAACAAGCTTAAAGACACCAACTAATTTTCTCACTCCTTTGCCAATTGTAGCACTTATGATGTCAAAAGGCTCCACAAGAATAGTGCATGACTTTAGGTCACATTGTAGATACATAAAAACGTATTTGTTGTCCCATTTGTTAATTTTCTCCTTAGATTCCATTGTCCTAGAAGCTGTATCAGTAAAGCTATTGCTACGACATATGTCTGATATTTTGCTGCCTATGGATTCTTCTAAGATTTTTATGGTTTCCCGTCTTACCTTTAAGTCCTTTATCCGTTTTGAGTTTATTTTTGAGGATGGTGTAAGTTGGTGGTCTAGTTTCATTTTTTTGCATGTATCTGTCCAATTTTCCCAATACCACTTATTGAAGAGACTGTCTTGACTCCATTGCATGCTCTTGCCTCCTTTGTCAAATGTTAATTGAGTATAATGGCTTGGGTTGATTTCTGGGTTCTCTGTTCTGTTCCATTGGTCTATATGTCTGTTCTTGTGCCAGTATAAGGTAGTTTTGAGAACAGTAGCTTTGTTATATAGCTTGATATCTGATATTGTGATTCCCTCCAACTTTGTTCTTCTTTCTCAAGATTGCTGCAACTATTAGGGTCTTTTTTTTATTCCAGAGGTATTTTTAGAGAGTTTTTTCTAGGTCTTTGAAATATGTATTTGTTATTTTAATGTGAATTGCATTGAATCTATAGATTGCTTTGGGTAATATGGACATGGAGAGGTCAATGGGGGTAAAAGGAGACCCATGTAATACTTTAAACAATAAAGAATTTTTTTAAAAAGGTTATTTGTTGACTAAAGCCTATGGTTTTCTTCCAGGCCTGGTTAATTATGCCATTGTCTAGGTCATACTTAATGACTAATGTAACAAAAGTAATTAGTCTATAGCCTTTCAGTTAAAATTCCATGTATGTGGTTTATTTATTTATTTATTTATTTTTTTGCAGGGACTTTAAAATTTATCTCTCCTACAGGATAGTTAATATATAAAGTACATTAAGGATTCCCAATTACCATTTAAAACTCATTGGCAATGTGTAGCAGCAGTACAGTAAAGTTATAAACACATTGATGCTTCCTTTACTATCTTGCTGTGTATACTTTTCTCCAAAAACAAATTCTCCAAATTTAACAAGGAAAATTTTATTGCTAATTAGATTTAGAAAATAATCTGGAAACTAATGAGGAAGAAGCGAATTCAAGAAGATGGGCAATTTGTTTTAAAGTATCCATGAAATCTTTATTGCAACCATATAAGGTATATTTTCAATTTGTTTTTCTATGTTTGTAGAAATAGTACTTTAAATAATATACATGTGCATACAAAGATAACTGGTGAGAAAAAGCATAGAATGGACTTCTTATCCATGTGCAAAAAGTGTCTCCAATTCCTGTACATTTTAGAGAATTTATACTTATTATCCCACAATTTAGGTTTTTATCATAAAATTTGGCGTTGACATGTCATTTTTATGATGCTGCACTTTACCAGCAGATGGCACTATTGTCATTTTCCGAAGAGCTGTGTCCCCTGGCACAAACTCATTTAAGAGAAGAACAACCATCCAAGAATCAGTCTTAAAAGTCATTATTAATTTCAACTGACATCAAAGTGTCATTGTTTTGCCATTCTCTGTTTTAAAAGCACGGAATTTCCCTCATACCTTTGCTATTAACTAACTGCTGCATGTGGGTAGCCTGCAATTCTTTTATGTGTAATGATTTTCCTTTAAATGATTCCAGTGCTTTGGCTGGCTTCACAGAACAAAGCCTTACAGAAATAATGCTAAGAAAAAATCTCTTTCTTCATGATAAGAATAATAATAGTCCTTCTTCACCTTTGATATTTATTATCCCTTTCCATTGTATTTCAACAGCATTCAATAGCATTACAATTATACATGTAAAGGTTAAAAGAATATCTGTTTTTATATTTTCTTAAAAAATGCTGAAATTACCTCCTATCAGCTCTTTTGTCAATCCAAAATCCATTTACTGCTACTTTTTATCCAAAACAAATAAAACAGTAATAGCAACAACCACAAAACTTAGTTCACTGCTTTTCCCTGCAAAGGTTGTGCTGTTTCTATTGTCCAGTTTAATACCAAGTCAGCCATTAGTCACTAATGAATGGATTAGTAGGCTGAAAAGGTGGGCATGATTGACAGGCACAAATGGATTTCTAAGCATTTCTCTAAAAGTCCTTGCTAATGTTCCTTTCACAGGGGCAGTTAAGCATGTCAATCTCTTCTTGCAAAGTTCTGGTTTTGCTCCAATCAAAAAGATAGGATGGCCAGCCTAGGATTTTCATTTTACTTTAATCATGGATATCTAGCTTGCCTTCCTAGGATTTTCATGGTTGAACTGATGGTGTGAAATAATGTATTGATAAAAGGATAATTTGGAGACAACTCCACTGAGATTATCTGCTTTTGTTTGATTTGCTATTGAGCTTCCCTCTAACTCAGGAAAGTGATGCACCACTATAATATTTGGGGCCGTGTATATGTGTGTAATTTTCTTCTATATACGTGGATGTCTTTCTTCTGCTACAAAGGCATATTTTGTTCTAAGTAATTTGGTATAAAGAGGGCACCCTGTGATTCCCCTATTTGTTATATATCTCATCTACTATGAGAGCCAAGAAAGAAAGCTAACTTTTACTTTTGAATATCTGATTTGACAATCTCATATTTAAACAGAAATGGTACATACAAAGATGGAACGTGTCCTAGAAATATTCAAGGAGATGGGAGATTGCATTTTGTTTAGTTGCCTAATACATGCAACTCTACTATCCCATAGGTATGGCCTCATCAGAACCAAATTAGTACTGTTATTCTTTATGTTTAGGATTGGAATTAGATGCTAAATAGCCTGCCGCAGGTGCTGGATGCCTCAGTCTTATTAATAAATGGAGCTATTTGAGACAAAAATCATCTCTAATTTCTGTGTCCCTTTGGTTCAATTAAATCAGGTTCAAGGCTTTGCTCCCTTTGTTTGCATCAGAATCCATTAAGATGTGGCTTCTCTCTCCTTGGATGTGTTAGATGCTATGTTACATGTAAAACAGGAAAAGTCTATGTGCTCCTTGGAGTCCAGGAATTTTCTTATTTCTTTTTCTGCCCCAGTGTGATGCCTTATACAAGCTAGTATATTGCTTTGCAAATATTTATTACATTCTTTAACAGGACAGCTGGCTCTCTGATAAGCCTGGCAATTTACTCTCCAAAGTTTAATCTACCTGGGGCTCCCCACACCTGCCTGTCTTCTAAGCAGTGTATTGATTCTCTCTTCTACCCTCTCTAGGGACCAAGAAGGTCCTGAAAAACAAAAACAAAAAACAAAACAGTGTATTCTGTTCTAATTAATTTATGTGGCTTTCTTTAAAGAAAATATCTGGAGATTTTTGTTTTGGGGTTGCACTTACTTTTAAATTTGAGACTTCATCAAGACAATACAAAAGGTTAGTTGAGAAATACTGAAACCATATATGTATAGTACAGTGTATGCTTTTTCACAAGTTATAAACCCACATGTGCAATCATATACTAAACTTAGAAAATGTGATCTAGTTATGTCCAGGCAATTTTATTTATTTCTCTCAGGCATTGGAGGTTTAAACTCAGTTAAATTCAGGATATACCTCTCTCCCTCTTTCGCTCTGAATTTGAGTTTAAATCATTACCCAGCATCCTTGACCTTTACCTGCTGGATGCCGTGAGCACTTCCTCCAGTCAGGACAATCAAGCATGTCTCCAGACACTGCCAAATGTCCCTTTGGAGGCGAAATTTCCCACCTCCCATTAGGAACTACTGTATAGGTTTGTAAAATCTCTCGGCTATATGACGCTATTCCAGAATTACTTCTATTTTTCATTCAGGACTCCAAAGCCCTGTGTGAAGGCTTACAATATGTTTAGGGCCAGATTCCAGTGTTGTAGGGCTTGAAGTTTGTATCAGTTTGGACTTCCTCTCTAAGGTAAGGAATACAGCACTTTATGAAAATAAAACTAAGCATAAAAGTTAATAATTATTGCCCTAACCGGTTTGGCTCAGTGGATAGAGCCACAGCCTGTGGACTCAAGAGTCCCAGGTTTGATTCTGGTCAAGGGCATGTACCTTAGTTGCGGGCACATCCCCAGTAGGGAGTGTGCAGGAGGCAGCTGATTGATGTTTCTCTCTCATCGATGTTTCTAACTCTCTATCCCTCTCCCTCTCTGTAAAAAATCAATAAAATATATTAAAAAATAATTATTTTTAGTGAGAAAGAATTATAAGAAAGTGTGCATTTTTAAAAACTGACAAATACCACAAATATTACAAAATCCAGGACAAATTTTATATATATTAGCTAGTTTATAACACTCATTTTGGACTACATGTTTGGCTATCTATTCTTTGATAACCTCTTCCTAGGATGAGCAAAAACATTTATTCTTTATAGAGGGAATAGATCATTTAGGTTTTTCCTACCGTTAGTACTTTGACATTTGTTTGTTATTAGTGATATTTAAGAAGTGTTTATTTCAGCCTCACAAATTGTTATACTTGTGATCCAATATATTGCAATGAATAAAAAGTATGATTTTATACACATATATATTTTCTGCTTTCAGTATGGCTTCAGGTTGGAGTCCTGTTGAAGAATTCTGGTGAATTCTACTTCAGTGATTGACATCAGAAAAAAAAAGATAAAATGGGAGGAGTGTTGAATAATTATTAACAATAATCACTGTGGCATTATTGAGTTTATTCAGAATAGGAGGACATTTCTGTTTTGAAGTGTCCACCATGAGACGTGAACCCTTTGCTCACAATTTGACAGGTTTGATTACTGAAAGAATCTTTCACGGACTAGATTCTAGATCAGCCGTGGGCAAACTACGGCCCGTGGGCCGGATCTGGCCCGTTTGAAATGAATAAAACTAAAAAAAAAAAAGACCGTACCCTTTTATGTAATGATGTTTACTTTGAATTTATATTAGTTCACACAAACACTCCATCCATGCTTTTGTTCCGGCCCTCCGGTCCAGTTTAAGAACCCATTGTGGCCCTCGAGTCAAAAAGTTTGCCCACCCCTGTTCTAGATCCACTCATTTCAATAGTTTTTCTTCTACTCCACACATCCTTTCAGTTCTTGGTATCATAGACACATGCAGATAGGCATACAATTTTCTCCTTTCACATTACTGCCATGATCCTGGGTAAGTCAACAAGGGACACGTTGGGTACAGTACACCAGGAATGCTAGCAAAAACATTATTATACACAGAAGTGGCCTGTGAACCACATAAACACAACCCACTTTACCCAAACTAAATTTATTCTCAACTCACTTTGCCTTCAGCAGGATCCCCAAAATGTCAGCGGCCACCTCATTACCCCTTAATCAAAATGTGTATCACAGGGAGGGCATTAGAGTAGAAAAAAGCAGATGTCTTCATTGATGGTAGTTAAAATATCTTATTTTTTGTACATTTTTCAAAACAATTAACTCCTCAAAAATACATTCCTATGGCCTCTCCCAGAGCCTTAGAAGTGACATGCAAATGAGGGGCCCTGAAACATTATAACTTCACTAGAAGCCAAGTGCACAAAATTCATGCATGGGGTGGGAGGTCCCTCAGCCCGGCCTGCACCCTCTCGCAATCCAGGACCCCTTGGGGGATGTCTAACTGCCAGTTTAGGCCCCATCCCTGGGATTGGGCCTAAACCTGCAGGGGATTGGGCCTAACCCAGCAGTTGGACATCTCTCTTGCAATCTGGGACCGCTGGCTCCTAACTGCTAGCCTGCCTGCCTGCCTGATTGCCCTTAACCACTCTGCCTGCCTGCCTGATCACCCTTAACCACTTCTGCCTGCCTGTCTGATCTCCCCTAACTGCTCACCTGCCTGCCTGATTGCCCCTAATTGCTCACCTGCCTGCCTGATCGCCCCTAACCACTTGCCTGCCTGCCTGATGCCCCTAACTGCTCACCTGCCTGCCCAATCACCCCTAACCGCTTGCCTGCCTGCCTGATTGCCTGTAATTACTTGCCTGCCTGCCTGATGCCCCTAACCACTCGCCTGACTGCCTGATAGTCCCTAACTGCTCACCTGCCTGCCTGATTGCCCCTAATTGCTCACCTGCCTGCCTGATCGCCCCTAACCACTTGCCTGCCTGCCTGATGCCCCTAACTGCTTGCCAGCATGCGTGATCACTCCTAACCACCTCTGCCTTGGCCCCTGCCACTGCGGCTTCGTCTGGAAGGTCGTTTAGCTGTCCAGTCTAATTAGCATATCATGCTTTTATTATTATAGATTACTTTAAAGCAAACATATTTTCATCATAGCTGCCGCTGTAGGATCGAAGGTAGGGGAGATGGAGGAGGGGAGAAGACTGAGGCAGGAGATTTATATTGGTTCACAGGAAACAGAGAATAAAGAGTTCAGATTTTAATAATACTTCCTCCCTCCAACTCAACACAGAGAAAAACGTATTTTGTAACATTTATGATATACGGTGCATTCCCACTGGATTAAGATCACTCTTGATTTGATCTGTTCTAGAATTTCTTACAAATGGAATCAGACAGTATATATGTTTTTGTAACTGGTGATTTTAGCTCAGCATAATGTGTTTGAGATCCATCATGTTGTTGCAGATCTATCAATTATTTCTTCTCTTCACAGCTGAATCGTATTTCACTGAATGTTGGGCTATGATTTGTTTATACATTCATTTGTTGATGGACATTTGGGTCATTTCCAGTTTCTGGGCAGTATAAGTAAAATTGCTATGAACGTTTGTATATAAGTCCTTATGTGACTGTGTGTTCCAATTGCATTGGGGTAAGTATCTAAATTGGATCATAAGTCAAGCATATCTTTAAGAAAATATCATGAGCAAGTTACTTAATTTCTCTATACCTCAGCTACCCCAGTTCCTGTAATTGGAGATTGTAGTGTCTATTGTCTGTAAAAGTGTGATAAATCTAATCCATACAGATGTTTAGCACCATTTCTGGTACATGTACTGAGCAGTACATGAAATGATGAAAGTTTTTACTAGATAAGGATGTTCTCTAGGACAGATGAAAATTGAGGCTCCAGTCATTAGGGTTGTAGGGTTGCTTCCTAGATGGAAAGGAAAATGAAGTTGTTTGGAGCCCATTGGTAGGGTTCTTATCCCTGTACCAGCACTTGGTTGCTTGGTATCCTTAGGAAAGTTCGGAACCTCTCTGTGCACAGCTCCCTCATATGTAAAATTAGACAAAATTCCGTAGTACTAGTAGTATTGGCACTCCTCTTATTATTATTATTTCCATATTATATTCAGATTTTAAAGGAAATTTCTTGTGTTAGGAAAGCATATTGTTTAAACAGATTTTGTGTGGTTTGATATCGAAACAAAAGAGGGTAAATAAACTGCATTTGGTAATTGACTTGCACAGGAAAGGCTTTTTATAATCACAAGTGACCATCTCTCTTTGTTTTCCCTTGAAGATGCTGGAGAATGCATTTGCCTGTAACCTACAGCTTTCATGGTATCACTCAGTCAAAGCCCTCCCTCAAGGAGATTTTTCTATTTTTACAACCTGGCCGGTGTTTATGGGAATAAGTTGATAGAGCTCCTTTCCCCCCCTTTTGCTGCTCTGTGAGATTTATGTGATTTAGGATTTTGTTGTGAGGTTCCTGAAGATGGGGGGAGGATATGGAATTGTAATGGCACTCTCAGATCTGAAACAGTGTGAAGCTGTGATGCATCTAGAGTTGTTATAGTCGAATATCTGTAGCACATAAAACACCAAAAGCTTGAATTCTGCCTTACCTGGTAATGGCCTGCCTGAATACAGGTTCCTGTGGTATTGGAAGAAGATGGACTGACAGAGAGAAACTAACGAGCTACTATGATGTGTAAAAGGGGGACTTGCTTAGATAAACTTTCATGAAAAATCATTTCTGTCAGCACCAATAGAGACATTATGTAACCTGATCCCAGGAGGCTATTGGGGATCATAAGGTCAGTAAAATATCCCTCACTTTTGCAAGTCATAGTGTCTCTGTCTTCATTTTGTGTCTTGATGTTACAAATTTCACTTTTCTATTCTGTAAATAAAATAAAATAAAAATACTTAAAACTGATTTTAGTGAAACATAATGATGAGTAATAACCTTATAATTATTTAACTATGAACATGCAATAATAAAACTGCTTTCTTCATTTTACCTGTCAAATTATAAAAATATTCTCATTTTGATTGGTGCCTAGGTTTTAAAGATTCAAGGGAAACCTGTCTTCAGTCAATGTCATTGAGAAATGTGTTCTCTGGCTTCGGGATTCTCAGAGACTGGAGAATAAAGGTAATCAATTCATTCATTCATTCATTCATTCATTCATTCACCAAATACTTATTGAAGATCTACCAACTGGTAAGTACTATTTTGGGCACTGGAACAACAGAGCTGAAAAAATAAAGTCACTTCTTGGTGAAAATAGGCACTAAACCAATATGAAAACAAAAAGAAAATACCAGGTAAGATGTTTGTCTCTGGGGTAATAGATTTCCAGGAGGAGGATATAGCAGCACAAAGACTTTAAGCCAGAATGAGATGGCTTTGTCCAAGGAACAGGAAGAAGATCATTTTGGATGGATAAAACGAATGATAGGGTGAGTGGACAACTTTCCCAAACTACCACCAAAGAAACAGCTCTCACTTGGAGTATATGGGGTGAGTTGAGGGGAGAGGTCAAAAAAAGTTATATTGTGGAAGTGGCAAGAATAGTATACCAAGAACTACCTTGTATATGTATTATAGTTATTCTAACTACTTTCTAATTCTTCCTCTCTGCTATGATCTGAATGTTTTTGTCCTTGAAAGTTCATATGTTGAAATCCTAACCTTATAAGGTAATGATATTAGTAGGTGGGCCTTTGGCGAGTGCTTAAATCATGAGAATAGAATTCTCATGAATGGGAGTAATGCCTTATAAGAGAGACCCCAGGGAGTTGCCCCTTCCACCATGTGACCTCTTTTCCCTTAGATTGTCAAATAAAACTATGACAACAGTCAATACAACAATAGCCGTCCGGTGTGAATGAATCAAAATTATACCGATTTTCTTGTCAGATTGGCAAAAAAATACAGTATATTTTTTGGTGTGCCACAGAATTCCAGTAATTAGCTTATGTGTGCCATGAGATGAAAAAGGTTGAAAATTGCTACTCTACACATGAGCAAATACATACTCTAGAGCAATGCTATATGTAGGCATATTAATAGCATGTAGGTAGGAGAGAGGAGTTTACTTAAAAAGGAGGAAACCACATAATTATTCAAAGTAGTTATAAAGTACTAAATCTAGAGATATTTAAAATAGCAGATGTTCATAATAATGGTACTTCTCATCTGGAAGCCAACTTAGAGTTTCAGCAAAATTACTTAATGATTCAGAAAAATGTGCAATAACTTTTAGAAACATAAACATACTAGAATTTTGCTTTTTGACATTTAAGAATAAATCTTATATGCCTGTAAAATCTGACCACCCCAAATGACAACTTATTCAGAGTTCTGGATAGCTGGGATTTTGCAATACTTGGCTTTTTGAAATGTTACCTAATGTTTCCTGGTTTGCTATCTCTAAGTTTCACCTCAAATTTTATTGATTCAAGATTGTATTTATAATATATATATTCCTTTGATATTTTATAACTATTTTCACATAGACAGGGATTAAACTTTGTCATTTATTTCTGCTACCATTTTTATTTCTACCCTCTTCTTTTCTCTTCAAAACTCATTATTTCAAATATATCAGAAGGATTTTACATGTGATTCACTGAGCAAAGGTCACCTCTAAATAAGAAAATGTTACACTTTTGATTTAATCTTTTTGCTGTGGAAGTAAATTCAATTGAGAGAGATTTTTTTCTTCTAAATAAAAAAACTTTCATTTCTTATGAGTGAGATATAGATAGATTACACTTTGTGCTTCAGTTGTAATGATTTTATAACTTTAGCTGCAAATAGTTTAGTCTCTTTGGAGGGAGGTCACATAAGAAGATAACTTTCAAGTCAGGTGTTGCCCACTTTCGATATTTTTATCAACTTAACTGCGATATCTTTAATATGTAAAATAACGAGGGTGTTTATGCAACTTATCAGAAGCTTTTAAAGAATGAGTATTCAACCTAGCCAGTTTGGCTCAGTGGATAGAGCCTTGGCCTCTGGACTGAAGGGTCTCGGGTTCGAGTCCAGTCAAGGGCATGTACTTTGGTTCCGTCTGCAGGCTCTGTCTCTGGTCAAGGCCCATGCAGGAGGCAACCAACCCATGGGTTTCTCTCACATAGATATTTCTCTCCTCTGTCTTTCCCTCTCTCTTCCACTCTCTAAAAATCAATGGAAAAATATCTTCAGTTGAGGATTAAGAAAAAAAAAAGAGTAAGCATTCAATTTTTTTACAGCTTAACTTAGCACCAAGAAGATGGATATAGGAATGGGTGAAAGAATAAGTAAATAATAAATTCATACTCTCAAACAGATGATAGTTGACCTGACCTAATGCTGATTTATTTTTTCTTACTTCAATTAACAATTGAAAATTAAGTTTGAGCAAATATTTTTTGAAGTCTCTACAATTCAATTTTTGACAGATTAATATCCTTATAAGCCCCAGTTCTATAAGTATATAGGTATATTGTTAAATTAGTTTGAGAGCAAATATATTTTAAAATATGTAAAACAGCATATTACCTTCTACAAAATCAATTACTAATGCCCATTTTTGATGGCGTCGTACTATACCTTTTTCCTTACATAAGTATATTTGTCCTTTTTTATATCAAACATTGTGTATACACATTTATTTAAATTCAAGTGAAGTTGAAATAATTCTGTTTTTAGAATTTGACTATCAGAAAGATAAATAGATACTTCCTGTGATCTTAGAAAATTAAGACCATGAATTGACCACTTACAACATTATCATTCACATTTCTAATTTAGTGATAAGATAATTAAGTGTTTTCACATCTGATGAAGGCCAATCGTGTTAGCTTAGGAAGCTAGTTATTAATAAAGGAAGGAAGCAAATGGAACCAGGCAGTAAGTCTAATAAACTAGGGAGCTGAATCAGACACTAAGTCTGATTTACTAGGAAGCTATAGCATTCCCAGGCTTCCCAGGGGACTGCCACATTTTCCACAGAAGGAATTTAATATCAGAGCAATCCCCAAGTGGGTAAGAAGAATCACCCTGCAGTACAACCCACAGGGGATGACACCAGGGGATTATCAGGGCAGGAGTGGGGGAAATTCCTTTGTTAGGTGCATGTACAGTAGAAACCAATGGGGAGGTAAATTGAAGCAGCCCAACCTTGGAGCATGCGCAGGAGGAGCCAAAATAGCAACATAAAGGGGTGAAGCCTAACCAGGGAAAAGGATTGGATTGCATAAGGAAGCGCAAACTTGAATTACAGAAGGGGGTTGTTTACAAGCCTGGGAAAATCCAGGACGTAGTTTGAATAGTTCGAAAGAAAGCCTGCTCATTCCAAAAACAAAGAAAATACATGGAGGATTATCAGAAATCTCCAGAGCAGTTGCTAGAGCCTGCCTGCCCTCTACATCCCTGAGGGCATAATATTTTCCTTCACCCCAATAAATCTTGCCACTATGTTTAAACTTCTCCCACCTGTGTACCCTTTGAAATTTCTTTCTTGCAGCACTGCAAGAACCCATTTCCACCAGCAACAACAGAAGTCTGTAGGAAGAGAAGGTAGTATGCAATAATTAAACCTGAATCAATTCATATCTTAATTTATTAAATCCTTTATTTGAATGTGCCATGTTTCTTTATTAGTTATTTGGTGTTTTATAGTGCAATATACCAAGAGGAAGCAATCAATGCAGATCTATTGATCAAAAATGAGTTAGAACAGAACAAAAAACTAAATAGTGTTTTACCTGAAAATAGTTTTTAGTGGACACTGATTAAACTCAGTAACTATTTAAGTTAAATGAAATGAAACCATAGTGATCACTTCACAAGACAAAAATGAAGAAATTTAAATCAAGGAACTCTTTATATCTAGGAGTTTTTATATGTAAAATATTTTCTCAAAAGCAAGCATCTAATCTCTGTAAAAGGGACATAGTAAATGATTTATCAGACTTTTATATATGTTTGAAATATTTCATGATATAAAAATATAAAATATAATTGAAAGACATAAAATAAAATTGAAAAATAGAATGGTTTCTATGTCTTTGGACAGGAAAACTTATTATTAAGAAGTCAATTCTTCTAAGAT
>NW_005370755.1:1834618-1876639 GCF_000412655.1 Myotis brandtii
GTCACTGGAGCAAGCAAGCCTCCCTGCTCGCTTCAGTGCCTGGCTGCCGGCCACCATCTTGGCTGACAGTTAATTTGCATAAGGATATGCTGATTAGCCAATGGGAAGGGTAGCGGTCGTATGCTAATTACCATGTTTCTCTTTTATTAGTGTAGATATTGCAGTGCTTTAGAATCTCAATGTGCTTTTGTAGGAAAAGGGGACTTGTTTAAAATAATATTAATTGCCTAAAATGAGCTAGAAATAAAAGATGAAAAGGGACTTAATTGTTGGAAATATCAGGACATCAACAACAAAAATACACTAAACACAAATCAATATGGTATTGGTACAGAAGCAGACAAACAAGCTACAGGTATACAGTATTTCATAAATGTTATTAAAATAAGAATTGAATATATAAAATGATATATTTGATGGGAATGGATAATTTTTTTTTAAAGTTCTGCTTTAATGGCTATCCATCTGGAAGAAATAAAATTGGAATCTATTTTATCCCCTACATAAAAATAAACTCCAGATGAATTAACTATTTATATATATCGAAGTCTGTGTGACTGAACAACCGGTCGCCAGCCAGGCTGAGGGACCCCACCTGTGCATGAATTTGTGCACCTGGCCTCTAGTTTAAATATCAAAAAAAGGAAATAGAAGAACATTGAAAGTTTTTAAAATTTAGAAGTGTGCTTATAATATATATAATTTTGGCAAAATGTTCTTTTTTTTTTTTTTAAATCCTCACAGGATATTTTCCCATTGATTTTTAGGGAAAGTGGAAGAGAGAGGGAAAGACAGAGAGAAACATTGATGTGAGAGAAACACATCCATTTGTTACCTACTGCAGGAGCCCTGACCAGGGCCTGGGCTGGGGGAGGCACCTGCAACCAAGGTACATGTGAACCAGGGATCTTCTGGTCCACAGGCTGAAGCTCTATCCACTGAGCCAAACTGGCTAGGGCCGGCAAAATATTATTAATCAAGACTGTAAGCCCAGAAAACATTTAAGAAAATGTTGCCATAATTTACTATAAGACAATTGAATTTTTAAAATTTCAAACTATAATATAAAAGATGTCAATAACAAAATGATAAATGTAGACAAATATTTGTGACAAAATTGATATGCTAAGGCCTTCCTTCCCCTCCCCTCCCCTCCTCTCTCCTTCCCTTCCTCTCCCCTCCCTTCCCCTTCCCTTCTCTTCTCTTTTTTCCCTTTATGCTTGTTTTCTTCTTCCTTCTTTATTTCTAGTGGTGTAGATAATTGTGGACATGCTAAAAACATCAGAGATATGGATTTTCAAGTGGTTGATACTAAAAAAAGAAAGGAAGAAAAATATAGCTGGAATTTTGAAAATGATAATTTCTACTATAGTCAATTACCACTACTTATATGAATTCTGAAAATTTAAAACTGGCTACACTTAGGTTTTGAAATAAAATAAGGTAGTTAGTTTTAAAAAATGCATCAGCAAATGAACAACCATAACTTCTGAAAATTGAATAGTATTTTACTATATTTTTGCATGAATATTCTCTGCTTTGAAACTACAAATGTAAAGAATAAATTCATTGTAAGATTACTTTCTGGTTTTTCTTTTAAAATTAATTTCACTTTTATAAAAATGGAACATTTAGTTATGGAGGAAATAAAATCTTTGACCTTTGTGATTGTTATTTCATTTTGCCTGTCTCCATTGGTTTTCTTTATTTACCTCTTTTAGGAATACATTCAAAGGAAAACTAGATAGATTGTTGTTCATTCATCAAAATGTTAAGGCACTTTCTTTTTTTCCACTTCAAGGAAATTTGTAAAATATTTTTAAAAAGAAAAAAAACACTATAGGATGGAAGGACTACAGAAAAGCATTAAAATTCAAACCTCCAGCCCTACCTGGTTTGGCTCAGTGGATAAGAGGAATTGGCCTGGTCAAGGGCACATGACCAGGTTTCCAGCTAAGTCCCTAGTAGGAGATGTGTAGGAGGCAGCCAATCAATGATTTTATCTCATCATTGATGTTTCTCTCTCTCTCTCTCTCTCTCTCTCTCTCTCTCTCTGAAATCAATAAACATATATTAAATACAACAACAATAAAACATCTCAAACCTCCAGTATGATGTGGAGTTTCTGTTTTTTTCTTAGTAAGGCTTTCACACCACTTTTTAAATTATACCAGCAATTAACAAATAAGAAAATTCGATGGAAAAGATTATTTTTAAATTAATCTCTTGTAAAGACATACTAGTTTTAAGATACTAGCAATCACCACAAAAGACCACATTTCATTTTTTTAATCAGAAGGTTAAATCTGTTTATATTTTATTGGTTCTGTTTATATTTAAGATTATTGTTTTTATTTTATGGCTTTAAATACTATTACCCATCCATTGTAGAGATCTAAAGGTTTACAATATACAATAGTAAAGATGCTTCTAATTTGAATTTTTAAATTCACTGCTGTTTAGGTTCCTGTGACGTGTTCAAATTGTAGTTGAACTATACAACTGTGACATCCAAATTTAAATTCAATAAAATAGACATGAAATTGGGAACTCCGAATTTGAACTCTGGTAATTTGAAACCCTTAGAGAACCAGTCTTCTAGAATTAAAAATGTTTTTGGAGGAGTGCTGCAGTGATACATTTTTGAGTTACAAGACTTTTTATTTTATTTTTTTAGCTCTTTTGACAAGAATCATTCCCACCTCTTCTCTACCTTAAGCAGTGGATACTTGACATCAGAAAATAATTATGCCTCTATTAACATTTCCCCCCTTTGAGTGCTGTATATTTCTAAAAGTATTTGAGTTTTGTCTTAAAAATGTTCTTATATATGTAAGTTCCTTACAAATATAACGTCCAATTTTGAATCAGCATGTCACTTACAATTTTTATTGAAAAGATGTTATATACTGGACATTATAATAATGCTGAGTGCTTTTTACATATTTCATTTACTCTTTATATTTCAGTAAGGTGGGTATTAAAGTCTCAGTTTTAGAGAAGAGGAAAGTAAGGCCCAGAGAGCTGACGTTCATTAAGGTCACACAAAGAGCCAGGATGTAAACCTATCTGTATAACATGATCTACTACAGCTAAAAATTAGAGACATTGTAACAACCAAAAGAAAAAAAATCCAAGTAAACATTAACTGTTCAGAGAAATTCTTCTCCATGATTTCCACATGCTTCTACATGCCTTTGCTGGTTTCCTCTTCCTCCTACATGCCTTTGCTGGTTTCCTCCTGCTCCTACATGCCTTTGCTGGTTTCCTCATGCTCCTTCATGCCTTTGCTGGTTTCTTCTTGCTCAGACATGCCTTTGCTCTAGTGCCTCTGCTTACTCAGGCCATTTCTCAGTCTTGTGTTTACAGGAAACCACCAAGTGCCTCTGCTTACCCAGGCCATTTCTCAGTCTTGTGTTTACAGGAAACCACCTTGAAGGATGGGGTAGTGCCCCCGCTTTGAACAAGGAGCAGGCTTTCTATGAAAGCAGTGGATCCCCAAATTTCAGAGTTCTTTTCCTGTATTTGCAGCCTCTTATAATTGTTCCTTGCATTTAATGAGCACTCTGGATTTGTTTGATGTGAGGCATAAAGGACAAAGAGTAGGTTATTAAAAAAAAAATACCAGGAATGAATTCTCCAAATACTATGTCTGTGACCCTTGATTATTTAAAATAAAACAACTAACTTCAATAGAAACATTTTTTAGTGTCTACAATGTGCCTGGTGCGTGTTAATTCTTTTTGTTGTTTTACCCCTTGCAAAAACGCTTTAGATGAGTAATCACTTTTTTATCAAGAAATGTAGAATAAAAAAGAATCTTCAAAGAAAAGGACCCAGCAGATGCTTGCTTCTGATATATATGCAATATAAATCTGCGGGAGATCCCGTCATAGCAAAGGACTGCACATGATTGGGCAAACACCACTTATTATACATTATGTTAGGGCCATTTGTACCTCATAATTCTTATGAAAGTGGCTTTACCTTGACAAGAAACAACGCTCCAAATACTAGTCCAAGTCCCAGTGTACTAAATCAAAGTCAAGACATGTGTCCAGATAAATGTTTTAAAGGAACACAAGAATGAATTCAACTAAGTCAAGCACCCCATTTCTTTGTTGCTAAGCGTCTGAGGATGGTAGTTTCCCCAGGGTCAGTCTCTCAATCATGATTTCTAGCCGCCTCCTCCCTCCTCCCCCTCCCCTACCCCTACCTACCCACCGCCCCACCGCCCCAGGCACTGAGAATCTTCCTTTTCCCCGGAGATAATGGGACTCTACACATATCTAAAATCCGGAGACTGATAATGGATATATAAGATTCAAGAGAAGGCAATTTAGGGAAGAAATAAAGTAAGAAATGTTAGGGTCAAACCTAAAGAAAACCAAGCTGCCCCGGTAAGAAAATGTGTGTAATCCAAGCCCACTGCTTTGGCCTCGGAACGCTCAGGGTAACTAGGCAACGACGTTGCCGTGGTAACCTGGGACGCTCAGAGGGCACCAAGGAGTGTCGCTGGGCAGCCCTTCCGTGTCCGGAGCTGGCCTGGTGGGAGGGGTGATGGAGTGTCAGGCTCTCGCGACAGCTGCGTGGGGTCGTTGGCAGGCATCATCGACGACGTTGCTCCTAGGAACGCGGTGCACAGGCGGGGGGCACGGCCCAGAGCGCCCCGATGGCTGCTCAGCAAGGGGTGCCCACCTCGCCCCTGCGGGCTCTGGAAGAAGCTTTGGGCATGGGCTCCTGGCCTGGTGGGAGGGGTGATGGAGTGTTAGGCTCTCGCGACAGCTGCGTGGGGTCGTTGGCAGGCATCATCGACGACGTTGCTCCTAGGAACGCGGTGCACAGGCGGGGGGCACGGCCCAGAGCGCCCCGATGGCTGCTCAGCAAGGGGTGCCCACCTCGCCCCTGCGGGCTCTGGAAGAAGCTTTGGGCATGGGCTCGGCGGCTGGCGGGGACGCCTCGGACATGGCAGAGGGGACCTACTACCTGGAGCGTATCCTTCCCGTATGGGCGCGGCCCCAGGCGCCGGCTGCAGTAACGGGTATTAGGGGCCAGGGCCCGAGCTCTCCACTGGGGGGCGCCCTGGAGGCTTGGGGCCCCGATTCTACCCAGTTGGAGCTCAAGCTGGCCTTTCTGCCTCCGAAACCCCCTTATATAGTTATCAGAGTAAACTTTGGATCAAAGTTTTGTGTGAAGGTGGAACAACAAATTGATCCAACCCTCGTTTGGGCCCAGTGTTTTCCCCAAGCTTTCAGAATTTCAGAAGGAATTGGTCAAGAAAGTTTGGAGACTAGGGAATCCTCTGTCTTTGGGCTTTTAAGGAGCTGAAGCTCAGAGTGTCCCACCTGTATCCAATGCTTAAAAAGATTTATTTTGATAACATCAACTTCCTGGGTAGTTTCAATTTGGGCTTTTTAATAATAAATACGTTTGTTTGTTTTTTTCTTCTTTAGCAATTAAATAATATCCTGGTGAGCTGACAGGGCTCAGAGGTGTTGGGTGAAAGCCAGAAAGTGATGAGCAATTATCAAAGGAAATAGCAAAAAACTGAATAGCCGTATGTGGATAATTAAGTTAACTATTTCTTGTGTAAAACTTTTGAGCTCCCTTCAATTCCTGGTGGGTTATGGGTGGCAACAGATCGATGTCTCTCTCTCTCTCTCTCTCTCTCCTTGGTGGGTTATGGGTGGCAACAGATCGATGTCTGTCTGTCTGTCTCTCTCTCTCTCTCTCTCTCTCTCTCTCTAAAATCAGTAAAACATATCCTAAGATGAGGATTAAAATACTACAACAATCTTTTCAGCTCTCCTCGAGGCATATAGATTCATTGTACTGATGGGAGGTTTCATGAGAAAAAAGATATCTATTCCTTTCATCCGGCAGGTAAAACAGAGATGGTTTATCTGTTTTATTCTCAGATATCAAGGAAACTCCCAAATCTACCTGTTATGTATGAATGTCTATATGTATATATATTTGTCCCACTATAGCCACTCCAGCTCTAATTCAAGACATCAGAGACCCAGCAATGGTTCTCTGAAGCTCAATGGTTGTGAGCTTCGGCAAACTGATTAACCTGTCGGACTCAGGCTCAGTACACATCCCTGCTGCGGGAACTCTGAGGAACTTAGTTGAAAAGATCAAAGGAAGTATGCAGCATTCTACTGGAGGCAAACACGATCTTTCCAGGCGTATAAGTTTGAAGAGTTTAGAAATTGATTTAAATGGAATATGTGGGTGTTTTAGTGTCTTAAATGAAGTTTTATATTCTGTTTTCATAGCTCTGTCAAGCTTTTTTAAAGTAATAGTCCTTTTTAAATTAAAAAAACAAGTCAACTTTTTTTTTTTCAGAGCAATCTACATCAAGTATAAAGTTACCCAGTATTCTTGCTAGTGAATGGTCATCAGGCATCTTACCATTTTTGTCTGCATTGAAATGATTTCTGTAACACATAGTTAATTGTTATCATAATTATTGATATAGCGAGGTAACTTTTTGCGACATTTTTGTGAAATAAATGGTGGGACTCCAAGATAGCACAATTTTCAGCAACGAAATCTGTGTTCACTTCATTGACAGGGGGATCACTGAGTCACAACTGCCAGCGTGTAGCACTTTGCACAAAACCTATCAAGATTTCTCTTGATAATCACACTTGCAAATATAAGCAACTCCAAGTTTTCATAATTTCATTATCTAGTTTGGGAATTACCTAGGCCCTTTGCTTTCCTTTCATCTCTCTTTGCTTGACTGACTACTGTTTTGGCTTTCAACCAAAGAGTAGTCAGGGGATAACAAAGCTAAACATTTAACCAGTCAATTTTTCTACATTCAGTGCAACGTTCAGGTAAGGTTTAGACATGGGGGAGACTTAACTCTTAGGTTTGAGGATTACTTCTGAATGCCAAGTATCCCAGTATCCCTGGGCTCTCCTAACATGCATAATTAAGAGTTGACTGTATAATGTTATTTGACATTGTTTCTTAAGGCAATTATGATAGTTGCTGAAGTGAGACTTTCTTGGGTTTAAAGTCTTTAGCTCTCAGGTAATTTAATTGAGCTATTGCAGTGGATAAATAAAAGCTATAATAAGCACAAATGAATCAGAAATCTGATCTTCTCTACTTTGCATGTACACTTTATCACTTCTATTCTATGGCATCTAGTGTTGGACTTTATTTATGACTGAACAGATGCTCCTAGAACACTAGACAACAAGCTATCAATATTGAGCAAGGCTTTGAAAGGTGTTGACTCAAATTCTCCAGGAAATCAGCCTTTTCTTTGCTTTTAAACATTTATACATGAAGAACATGTACACATTAATGTGGCCCAAACCAGAAACACAGCCAGGATCCATCATGGGGAGAATGGCTTCATCAATAAAGTCCCCACATTCTTTACAACAGGGTAGAGAATGTATTCAGGAAAAAAAAATATTTCTTACCCCTGCAACACCCCTCCTTTGTAACCTCCTAGCTATAATGGTGACACCTGTTTCTCTTCTGAAGCACTTCACAATATCATTGCTTTTATGTATTAAACTTTCAAAAGATGAGATACAAATATACATGACATAGTCCTTATTTAGCTATCGCCAGAGCTTTAAGAATGTGGTCATGGAGTGCATAGGTCCTTTGGAGAACTCTTCATAAAAAAGGTATTTGCAGCATTGTGGAATATAAGGCTAGATTTTAACTAAATGATCTGTAAAGGGCCACATAGATGTCTCCAGAATTTGTAAAGAAGGTTGGTTGTCTTTTCTCTTTTTTCCCCCTTGATTTTCCCATCATAATTTATCTCTCATATACCCTTTTCCACTTCTCTCTCCCTCCTCCCAGAATCACCACACTATTGTCTAGGTCTATGAGTTTTTTCTTTCATTTTTTTCTTTTTTTCCTCAATACCCCCTCTCCCCCGCTCCCCCCATAACCCCTGAGCTATCAGCCTCTCTCTATGAGTTTTTCTCTATTTCGCTTGTTAGTTCATTTTGTTTACCCTTTGGGGTGGCACAGATAGACCTGGAGAACATTATGCTAAGTGAAACAAGCCAGTCAGAGAACAAGGACCATATGATTTCACTCATATGTGGAATTTAATGCAGGTTGATTGTCTTTTGCAAATGAACCCTCTATTAGAAATCAATACAACTTGGGTGAGGTTTTCAGTTGCAGTAGTTACCACGGGCTGCCTATTAATGTGTGGCTGGAGACATTTGGGAAAGCCTGATTCCAGTTGGGAGATGCCGGCAGGAATGAATTGTACTAAGAAAGCTAAGGCTTAATTGATTTTGTTGCTACCTGTCTAGAGAAAGACCTTGTTCAAGGAATGGAATACATGACTCTAGGAAAGGGAGGCCCACCGAATGTCATTTTCGTTATCTACCCGCTTTGTGGTGATTCTCTGCTCCCCAACTAGCCTTTGATTATTATATCATCTTTCTAGGCATTCTAACACTAAGAATTTGGCCCATGAGACTGTGGACATAAATAAGTTTACTGGCTACTGAAAATGTGTCCTCTGGTCCCTACAGCAATCTCTAAACAGCAATTTCTGAGGATTGAGTGAGTTAAGCCAGTCCTTCGAGGCAGCTCCAAACTTAACTGTGTGTGAAAATGCAAAATTAAGGATTCCAGACCCTGAAATACGGTGATCACACTAAATTGATACTCATCTAAGATGGACGCTTGTCTTTTTAAGTGACATTCCTAGCCAGTCTTTCATTACAATAGTATAATGTTCACTGATAACTTTGTTTAATTAAAATTGAACTTTTGTCATTAAAAATATTTTATTCTTCTTAACATTTTAAAATTTCTTCTCTCTGTTACATTACTTCTCTGGAATGTTTATAGTATTAAATGAAAAGATACTGTAAAATCCTCAATATTATCATTATGTACTCAAGTTGAGTATTTGTTATTATCATTGCAATACTGAATTTGCTCACGGTACTTAGTGGCGCCCTACATACAGTCAAATAAAAAGGACAGACAATCTGAATGTAGAATCTAGACCAGGAGGCATGTTACTAAGCCCAGAGTGCTGAATTTTACATGCAGGAAAGTCATAGGCTATTTGGAGAGAAAAGAAATGTGTTTTGTTCTGTGTCCTCTAGTTGAAGCAAACTTTAATGTGCATATGAATCACAGATATGGATCTTTAAGTGAAGGTTTTAATTCAGTAAGTCCAGGTCAGGGCTGAGACTTAGCATTGCTAACAAGCTCGCAGGAGCTGCTGGTAAGAACTGTAATAGGAGTAGCAAGGCTGTAGGCAAACATCTTAACCTTTTACCCTTATATTTTCAGACAGACATACACTATGTTGATATCTTTGTGTATCTACTGGCTTACAAATTGGAAAGCTTACACCGCTACCCACTGTGTAAGTCTTATATGAGTCTTATATGTAGAAAGAGGTATTTTCCAGTTGCAGCAGCTGTCCAGGGCAAGGGTGGCCAATACATTTTCATTCTGGGCAATGCAACTGAAATGGTAGTGGCTTCCTGGTATGTGTGTTAATAACAATTCTGAGGCCTAATGAAGACTCGGTGGGAAAGACTGCAGGAAGCAAACATTGGGCAAAGTGGTAGCCAGCATGCCAGTTATTTCCCATCTTTGGTTTACATTATTCAGCTAACTTGCTTTATTTAAACTGGAATTCCTAAGGAAGGGAACGTAACTATGATGTTTGCTATTTATAGCACTTTTCTTTGATTTCAATTTAGTAAGTAAAATGTTGATTATGGAGGATCCAACCTAGATTTTCGATTGCCTTTGTGTACATTGGCTCTGCAGTGATGGCAAAGATTACAAAGCAATTTCTGCCTATAGCAGCTTTGGGAAATCATGGAAAATATAATTAGCTATATGTTTCACTCCAGTTCTTTATGGAGATGCGGCTGCAGGCAGTGATCACGACCTATAAATGTGGTAGTGGGAGAGACGAGTGTGTGAGCAATGCCGTATGCTGCTTGTATCTGTGGTCCTTTTGCAGAACCTTATTTGTGACAGCGTCATAACAAGTGGCACCTCAAGCTCTGCTCCACTCGACCAGCTGAGATACTTCTCAGGCTTCCTGCTGTTGTGTCTCCTGTAGGTCTGTGATGGGTGTCCGGCTCCCTGGCAGTTTCAGTGTGGGTGCCTGTTGTCCGTTTTCTGATAATATCTAGATGGTCAGGATCTAGTGAAGATTCTGCTAGTGCAAAAAGTGCCCATTAGCTCACCTGTGTTGACCAAGTACCGGGGAGCTGAGTCATGCTATGCAAACTCACAAATACTATTACATTCCTGCCAGGACAAGGGGAGATGTGGAGAAGTGGGACCCTGGTCTGAGTCTAGGCTATGACTCTAGGACACAGAACCTGGCTTGGAAGTAGGCGGTGTGATAGACCTTGGCTGCAGACCGGGCAGCAAAGGGGAGCCACAGATGGTAGCCTCGGCAAGAGCAGACTAGTAAACTAGGCCCAGGATAAGTGTCAAGTTGAGCTCAAACAGGCTGAAAGACAAGAACCAGATCTGAGGGGAACAGGCTGGAAAAAGTGAATTTCAGAACTGGAGTTCAGTGATGTTCTTTGAAGGAATACTAGGTAGATAAAGGGAAGGGAGCTTTGTAAGGGCCCAGAGTCAGCCTGGTATTAATAAACTGAATTTAAGCCAGATGCCAGCTTATTATTCTACAGTGGGGAAAAAAATCGCATGAGAATTGTGACCAGCTTAATTGTAGGGACATTTCCTGGAAAATAGGCTCACCTAGGAGATTCGATTACTGTGATTCTACTTTTACTGGGAAACTTTCTCATCTGTGAAGGTTTTATCTTTCAGACAATTCTGATGGATTGTCTATTTCCACTCTGGCAATTCTGCCTCTAAAGTAGTGCTTCCCATACGTGGTATTCTGTCAGATTCTGCTTTATGCTGTCTTTCTGGCATCCCGAGGGCCAAGGGGATCCATATCTGTACAACCTACAGTGTCCTCTTCATGAGAATCTGGGAGTGTAATTTATTCATGCTTTGCAACCAGAAATTGCTGTACATCTACTGAGAAATTCATCTCTTTTCATTGGATGCATATTGAATTGGTATCTAATCATATCCTCCTTTTCACCCTGACTGCTGGGAAGCTTATAGTCCAACCTGTGGCCTACATTTCACAAAATTATGAGACCCATGGCATGCACTGCATCTTTACTTTTATTTCTACTTATTTCCCTTTTTCTCAAATTTCCATATGCACTTATTTTTATATTTTGCAATGTATGCATATTTGTAAACTGTCACAGAATCATTTTGGGATTCGTTCATGCATTTGTCCATGTGTTGCTAGCCAGCTAGTCAGATAGACAGATGCATGCCAACATACATGCCAACGCACATTTATTTCTCAGCAACACTGCAACATCACATTTCAACTGAGTTGCTTCTGGGAAGATTTTCTGTTCAAGTCATATTGTGGATACTAAAAATATCAATCAAAGAGGATACTAGTTCCTATTTTGGGTTTTTGTCCTTTTCCTGATCTTTTGTCTCATTAATCTCTTGGCCTTGGTTAATTTAATTTTGGGGTCTTTAGACCTTTCGTACTTCTCCCTTCTTTAAGGAATTCACATTGAGCTATTTAAATGATTTGATTTAGCTGTTCGTACTATTTTTTAAGAGTTTGGAAAACAACTAGATTTGAGTTTATTATCTAGGATATTAGCAAAAATTGCACATTCCTCTTGTGTCACTATAGAGATACTATGGCTTAGTTGAAAATTCTTGACATTTATATTCAAGAAACGTGTCTTTGTCACTCAAAACTGTGATTTTGGGAAAATCTATTAATCTGTTTGATTCATTTTTTGTGTTGTTTTTTTTTCAATTCGATTCAGTTTCTTTTCTTTCTTTTTTTTTTTGAAGATGAGTGTATCTGTGCCATTCAATCTCACAAGGTTGTTATGAGAATAAATATGATTATTTCCCATGTAACAGTACTTTTTAAGCTCTACAAAATGATAGCTATTTTTTCTTAGTCTCCTTTGATTGTGTGGAAACAGAATATTTTGCTAGCGATTAAAGTCCGTTGGTTATATTATTTTCAAGATAGAGTATACAGGTGTTGTTAGATATTTCCAAAGCTTTTAGAACAAATCACGCTTTTCCTCTACATATTGCTATGTTTTGCAACCTTTGCTTTCACCTTTCTTCCTCACCATAGTTTGTTAGCAGTTGTTTTATTTGCAATTATCAAGTCTATCCAGATAATTATAGAATATTTGCTTTTTTGTGGAATTTTTTATGGTATGAAGAGTGATGAAGGACAGCATTGCTTTTCAGGAGACTTAATGACAGGGGAATGCTTGCAAAATCAATTTCTAGTAGTTGTCTCTCAGAAGAGAGCATACTTTTCCATAAAAGAGAGGCTGACTCTTATTTTTTGCAACAGCATAGATAGACCTAGAGATTATTATGCTGAGTGAAATAAGCCAGTCCTAGAAAGACAAAAATGAATGGTCTCACTTACATGTGGAATCTAATGAACAAAATAAAAGGATAAACAAGATAGAAACAGAGGCATGGATACATTGAACGTTTTGATCACTGTCAGAGGGAAGGAGGGTGTGTGGAAACTGGACAAAAGATGAAGGGATTAGCCAAAGAACATACATGCATAACCTATAGACACAGACAACAGTATAGTGATGGCCAGAGGGAAGGGGGTGGGGAGAGAATTAGGTGGAGGGGGCAAAGGTGGGGAAATAATGTCAACAATAAAAATAAAGAAAGGCTGACTTCCTGTATCTGATATTCAGGATATTTTATCTCATTAAGTGAAAGTGTGTCAGATAAATATAAATTTAGAAGGAGGAAGATTTAGAAAGCTTTCATCCATTTATCTTAACATATAGGGGAACTGGGCCATGGGAGACTTACGAGAATTTTTCCACAGGTACTCATCTCCAGAACGTGGACAATAATAACAAACACAGTATGTAACCTTTACTGTAAGCCATGCACTGTTCTAAGTGATTTACATATGTTAATTCCTTACTGCCCTTGAAACCCTATAAGGTAATATAGTAGCCAGCCTGCAAAACGATGCCCAGTGATTCCCACCTGCTGGTGTAAATGAGCTTGTATAGTGTCCTCATACTGAATAGGGCTGACCTGGGTAACCAATTAGATGTTGAATATATGATATTGTAGCTGTTCATAAAAGAAATTGTGGCTTCTACTTTGTTTTCTTGGATTGCTTACTCTGGAGGATCTATTCTGGAAGATCTATTCTGGAGAGATCCACATGGGAAGGATCTGAGTCCTCTAGACAATATCAGTGAACCTTCAGGAAATAGATCCTATTCCCTCAGTTTAGCCTTCATGCGACTACAACCCTGGCTGCCACCTCAACTGAGACCTCATGAATGACCCCAAATAAAAATCTTTCAGCTAAGCCACTACTGAATTCTTGATCACAGAAAACATGAGATAATGGATGCTTATTGTGTTGTTGTTTTTTTTAAGCCCAAAGTTTTTGGGAGTTTGTTATACTGCAATAAGTTTTAAAAAAAATACTGATTTTGGTACCTAGAAATGAGGTTCTAACTTAAGAAAGACATGAAAATATCAGAGTGGCTTTGCCAAAGAACATTGGGCACATTTGGAAGTACTTTAAGTAGGATGTTAGTGAAAGGTAAGTACTTCACTCCTGGTACTCAATAAGGGTGAATTTCAGGTCAGGAGATGGACTGCAGACATGCAACTTTTTTTTTGGTGTGTGGTTGCTTAGCCTACTTTGAATTACTTATTTTTTAACCTGAATTGGTGAATTACTTTTCACCATATTTTTGGGAGAGACACTCATGTTTGACCGTAAAATACAGCCCTTTGACAGGTACCTGGGTCCTGAGGGTTTGTTATAACTGAAATTGGTTTATGTGTCTTTTCAAATAATAAGGCAAATACTAAAGAGTTATTGCTTATGATGAGGCTGAGTAGCAAGAATGTATTACAAAAAAGAAAAAAGAATGTATTACCTATCTTTAGATGTTTAGAACTATGTGGAAAATAATTGGCAAAAGCCTCAAGTATTTCCATACACAGAAAACCCATACAAAGCAACAGGAGAGGTAGTATTGCATAGTGAAGCTCCTGGGGCAGTGGTTCTTAACCTTCTGGCCCTTTAAATACAGTTCCTCATGTTGTGACCCAACCATAAAATTATTTTCGTTGCTACTTCATAACTGTAATGTTGCTACTGTTATGAATCGTAATGTAAATATCTGATAATGCAGGATGGTCTTAGGCGACCTCTGTGAAAGGGTCGTTCGACCGCCAAAGGGATCCAACCATAAAATTATTTTCGTTGCTACTTCATAACTGTAATGTTGTTGCTACTGTGAATCGTAATGTAAATATCTGCTAGGCAGGATGGTCTTAGGCGACCCCTGTGAAAGGGTCTTCGACCGCCAAAGGGGTCGTGACCCACAGGTTGAGAACCGCTGTCCTGGCGCTTATTCCCAGTTTGTTAGGTCCTCACTGTGCAGTCTGTGCCTTTGAGCCTGGTCTGTAAAATGGAGATACTGCTGGTTCCAGCTTCATACATAGGATGAGGATGAAATGAGTTAATACAGGTAAAACCCTTAGGACAGCATCCAGCCTCTATTAAATACTATGTTGTCAGTTCTTATTACAAACAACATAAGTTGTTATATGCACCTTCAGCTAACTCTTGGAAGACAGAATAACAGAGACAATTTCTTATAACCAGCAGCGAAATGAAAACTAGGCTAATCTCATCTTTGATTTTCATAACCATTACTGTGCATTAAAGTGTTTAATACCTTTTAAACTTGGCATAACTAACTCTGTACATTTGAAGAGAAAAGTAAACAAAATAACTGTAGAAGTTTTCATTTATAATTAGACTAACTTATAATTGTAAAAGTGTTCCAGCAATGTTGTTAGAATTTTAATTAGAATCATTTCTGATATTTTAATGCTTATTTCTTGATAATTTATGAACTACTGAATTATAATTACTATATAGTTTATATTTGTTTGAAAAGTACCCTGCCTTTCCTGAAAGAGGATTTAATTTTAAAATTGAGAAGTATATATAAGAAAAAAGTGGAGATTTAAATAACTTTCATTGATGAAAATTTTGATCTACCACTTCAAGGACAAATCAGTTTTAAATGTAATCATTTTATTCCATATATTTTGAGATTAAAACTTGACAAAATATTCAGAGGTCACCATAACTGAACCGTCTGAAGATGATTACGAATATGAAGAGGTAATTATTTATTTTAATCTTTATTGTTGAGATTATTACAGATGTCCCTCTTTTTTGCTCCCTATTGCCCCCCTCCACCAGGTTCTCGCCCCACCTCAGGCCTTCACCACCCTATTGTCTATGTCCATAGGTAATGCATATATGCATATAAAATCTTTGTTTAATCTCTTCTCAGCCCCCACCCCCCCTTTCTTCTGAGAATCAGCAGTATGTTCCATTTCCATGCCTCTGATTCTATTTTATTCACCAGTTTATTCTGTTCATTAGATTTCTTATTTGTTTATTTTGATTTTTAGATTCAATTATTGATAGGCATGTATTTGTTGCCATTTTGTTGTTCATATTTTTGATCTTTTTTTTTCTTCTTAAAGAATACCCTTCAACATTTCATATAATGTTTGGTGGTGATGAACAACTTTAGCCTTTTCTTGTCTGTGAAGCTCTTTATCTAACCTTTAATTCTAAATGATAAGCTTTGCTGGGTCGATTAATCTTGGTTGTAGGTTCTTGCTATTCATCACTTTGAATATTTCTTGCCACTCACTTCTGGCCTGCATAGTTTCTGTTGAGAAATCAGCTTACAGTCATATGGGCACTCCCTTGTAGATAACCAACTGCTTTTCTCTTGCTGCTTTTAAGATTTTCACTTTGTGTTTAGCCCTTGGCATTTTAATTATGATGTACCTTGATGTGGTCCTCTTTGGGGTTACTCTTGTTTGGGACTCTCTGTGCTTCCTAAACTTGTAAGTCTATTTCTTTCACCAGGTAAGGGACGTTTTCTGTCATTATTTCTTCAAATAGGTTTTCATTATCTGGTGCTCTCTCTTCTTCTGGCACCCCCATAATATGAATGTTGGTATACTTGAAGTTGTCCCAGAGGCTCCTTACACTATATTCATATGTTTGAATTCTTTATTCTTTTTGCTCTTCTGGTTGGGTGTTTTTTGCTTCCTCATATTTCAAATAGTTGATTTGATTCTCAGAATCCTCTACTCTACTGTTGAATCCCTACATATTATGCTTTTTTTAGTCAGATGTCCGCTCTGGTCCTTTTCCATTTTTTGGAGGTTTCTAGAAGATTCTTGAGTAACTCTATAACCGTGGTTTTGAACTCTATATCCAGTAATTTGCTTTCTTCCATTTCTTTCATTTCTGACATGTTTCTTTGTCTCTGCATTTTGGCTGATTTGCTGTGTTTGTTTCCAGTTATTGGGCAGAGCTGCTATTTCTCCTTGAGTTGGTAGAGTGGCCTTGTGTAGGAGGTGTTCTATAGGACCCAGTGGCTCAGCCTCCCCAGTCACCTGAGCTGGGAGCTCTAGGTGCACCCCTTTTTGGGCTGTGATCATAATCTTGTTGTAGTTGAGCCTTGATTGCTGTTGGTGTCACTGGGAGGAATTGACTTCTAGGCAAATTGGCTGTGAGGCCCAGCTGCAACTACAGTGGGAGAGCTGCTGTGCAGGAGATACCCTTATTGAGCAGGACTTGCTTCAGTGGGGCATTGGTGCTCACTGAGGCTGTTCCTTGAGTGTGTATCTTATGGATGTGTAGAGTTGTAATCTGGTATGGTCTGACACTGACCACTGGGTACACTGGCTCTCGGGTCTCCAGGGAGGTTGCAAAGTCAGCCACTGCCTGGGGCCTCCCAGCAGTAGCTTCAGTGAGATCTGCAGATTCCTCCTCTTTGTATTGAGTTTGGAAGTGCCCAGACAAGGCCCAGCTGTGAAGCAAGGCAGGCTGGTGCTGGTGCTGGGTCTTGGGGGCCTTTTATTGATAGGTTTGGGGCTCCCCGACACACCTGCAGCTTGTTTGAGCAAGGACAGGCCATTAGTATGCAAAAGCTGCTATACAGCTTGTGTGGGGTTGTAAATTGGATGAGGACAGAGTCTTAAGGAATCACCAGGCAGAGCAAACAGAAATGGCTACCAGTCAGCCTTTCTACTGGGAAGGTCCCAGTATAGGAACAATCATCTCTGTCTGGGAGAAAGCTGCCCCCAAGTTCCTGCCCAGATGCCAGACAATCCGATTTCTCCTTGTGTGTGTCTGTGTCCCCCACAACCTCACCCTGGTGCTGGAGCTCAGAGGAAACAGGACCTTGTAAGTTCAGTTCATGGTACCAGCCTTTTAAGAGGAACAGCTGGGTCTCTAGCAGCCTCTATGTCACTGCGCTCCAATCTGAACTCGTTTTTACAACCTGTAGTTCTTACTGCCCCTAGGGACTTCTTTTCCCAGCTCTGGGACCTCTTGCTCCTCATAGTGGCCTCTGCAGAGATGAACTCCCTCCTGATTAAAAAAGTGGCACCAGCCCATTCTGCGCCTCCACACCTTCTACCAGTCTCAGTGTGCTTTCATCTTTACTTCTCTAGTTGTAGGAATTCCATTTAGCCAGCTTTCCAGTAGTTCAGGATGATAGTTGTTCTGTATTTTAGTTGTAATTTTGATGTGGTTATGGGATGCAGTGAGTACATGCATTTACCTACACTGCCATCTTCAAATTCAGTCATTTTTTTATTTTTTTTTGAGTACTCTGTAAATTTATTATGGATGTTCTTGAGATATATTTATTTATTTATTCTTAAGAGTTTCTAGTTTAAAAATATACATATATTTTTTTTATTGATTTTAGAGAGGAAGGGAGAGGGAGAGAAATAGAATCATCAATGATGAGAGAGAATCATTGATCAGCTACCTCCTACATGCTCCCTACTGGGGATAGAGCCCACAACCTGGGCATGTGCCCTGACTGAGAATGGAACCCTAACCTCCTGGTTCATAGGTCGACACTCTATCACTGAGCCGTGCTGGCTCGGCAAGAGTTGTTCGTTTTTCAGCCATATCAGCTGGTTAAGACTAAAGCATGAAAAATCTCATTAAAAAATTTAGATTGGTTAAAACATCTGGCCATTTGTATTTTCTTATTAATTGTCCTTCAGAGTCAACTCCTTATCACCTACCTTCTGGATCCATTCTACAGAATGTCTTCTCTGTATAATAGGCATTTACTATAATCCTGTCTGCTCTTGGCTGAGTTTCCCAAATTTCTACCACCTAGCTGGAGTGCAGACCCTATGCTTCCTTCCAACTTAACTCTACTTCTATCTAATGTGCTTACTGTCTAAAACCTTTCCTTTAATTCACTGCTCCAGCGGGACCTATCATTATTTCTGGGACTTGGAGGATAGAGACTCTCCTAGGATGCAGAAGCTGTGATTGAAACTGTGTGGGTGCAGGCCTAGCAATTTCTGGCCTGGGCAAGCAAGAGACAGGACAAACACAGAACACAGGCTTGTTATTACTGCTGGTATAATGGAGATTATATTGATACATACCACATGAAAGTACTGAATGAGTTAAATAATAGTAAAGGCCTTAAAACTGTGATGAGCACATAAGAAGCATGCAATACGTGTTAACTATCATTAATATCATTCTTAGATTTGATTACATTCTTCCAATAGCTTAACATTCAGGCAGTAAATTTTATTTTATTTTTTTAAATAAACTAGAGGTGTGTGGTTGCTAGTAGCAGTTATGAAAGAGTAATGTACATCTACATAATGGAATACTATGCTGCGGTAAAAAGAAGGAATCTTGCCATTTGCAACAGCATGGATGTAACTGGAGAGCATTAAGTAAAATAAGCCAGTCAGAGAAAGATAAATACCACATGATCTCACGTCATTTGTGAATATAGTGAACAACATAGGCTGATGAACAGGGACAGATTCAGAGACAGAGAAGCAGCGATCAGACTGTCAAACCTCAGAGGGAAAGTATGGGAGGGTGGGGATAAGGGGGAGAGATCAACCATAGGGCTTGTATGCATGCATACAAGCCCAACCAATGGACACAGACAACAGGGAGATGGGGGCATGAGTGGGGGGGGGGAGTTATGGGGGGATGATGTCACATATGTAATACCTTAATCAATAAAGAAATTAAAGATCGGGGAAAAATAGAAAGAGTAATGAGGGAGAAAAATCTGGGATGAAGAGAGAATGGTGGCAGTTAAATGGCCTAACATTTCTTTCAGCACAATTGTTAGTCTGTATTTGTCATTACAGATTAATGCAGTTGCTCATAAGCTAATATTGAGTTTATTAGAAGTGACATTGAGTGATGTTTAAAAGAAAATCAGAAAGCTTCCTGCTTGATATTTATTCATTTGTCATAGATCTTCAAAATGACATAATGTCTTACATAAAATATATTTCTTTGATCCTTTGTTTTATGAGGAAAAAATCAGTTCTGAAATGAAATAATGTATTCTCTTGCTAACCCTTCCTATCCTCCTCTTTCTCCGTGATTTAGATACCAGATGACAATTTTAGCATTCCAGAGGGTGAAGAGGATCTGGCAAAAGCAATTCAGATGGTTCAAGAACAGGATACAGATACTCAAATTTTGGTGAGTTTGAACATAACCATAGCCTACAGTTTACCAGTGATAAATTTCTGTGTGAAGTTTTGCAAGTTGTTTACATTTCAAGTACTTCACTTACTAAATGCAGCCCTAGCACTTGTTATGTCTTTATCACCTCTATTTCTCTGCCATCAAACCTTCACTTTAGATAAGTAGTCATGTGTACTCTTCTTTATCATTTTCCACAATGTGGTCACTCTTGCATGACTGAAATAAATGACACTATCCCGCAGAACTCTGCCTATTTAATTGGAGATTAAACCAAGGATTTGAAACACTTATGTACAGAATTTGATACTGTATGAAGATTCTACATCCGCTTTATAAGCATTCTATGTCTTTGCCTCTCCCCACCCCCCATAGAAATATTTAGCTCATAGGGAATGCCCAATATATTATGATATTTTTCCTTGTGAGGCCTATGAACTAATATCACTAAAGAATATGGTGGAGAATGCTTTATGATTGTAATACCACCAGTTAAAAGTAAATACAATGATGGCATTCCTATAAAATTAAAAAAATCATTTAAAAGTTCATAACAATTTAATGATGATAACAAAATATTTTAAAGTGCTTAATATTTCATACCAACACTAATTAAGAAGGATGAATTTTAAAAATGTTGTAACTTTTTTCGATAAAGAAATGTGAAGGAAATTGTGATATTCTTATTTAGTTACAGACTTAACTTCCTCAGTGCAAAATAGTGTGTGATAGACTTCACTCCATGTTCTGTCCTGTGTCAGTCTTTTCATATTTTGTAGACTTTTTCTGTCTAGAAATCCAGTAACTCCTTTCCAAAATATCTGTCTGTTAAAGAAACAAAACAATACAAAACAAAAAACCTCAAGAAGAGGAATTCTTGAATCTGGAATTGATTATATTCTGTTATAAATGGAGGACTCTAGCTCATAGTAAACTGCATTTTCTAATGCATCCTATAGATATAGTTCCCTTCTATTTAGACACAAAGCGAAGTCTCAATGAAATAATTTACAGGAATAGTTTTAAAGTACAGCATTTTGAATGATGAGCAGTTTATCCACTGCTCATCATCTTCCCTCTTGCTTTACCTCATTAAGTAAAGAACGATTTAAAAAATACACTAAGTATTACTCATTCATTTTATTACTTGGTAAATAAGGTAGATATGCCTAACATAGTGCTTGGTGCATAGGAGGAACTAAATGAATAGCAGTTGAGTAAGTGAATGGATAGAGTCATAGAATGAAAATATTATGACCCAAATTATAATTGCTTCTTTGTATCTGGTATCATGCTGGAATCTGTTTGTAAATCCAAAGATAAATCCAAGGAAGACAGTGGGGTAGCTGTCATATCTACTGCACCAAATATCAGTAATTCTTCTCATCAATTTTTCAGAATTTTTTTTTAATCACAACCTTGCAATAATTAACTTACTAGATTTCTGGCATATTTATAGCTCGTTGACTCTCATTTAAGTTCTATATACTTTTTTTTGAGTTCTTTGGGGGAATGATGCTATGTAGAAAATTTACAAACATTGCCCTTTAGCTTTGAAAATTAAATATGGGTTATTTTATGATAAGCATATCAATTATGTATTCTATTTTTTAAAAAATATATTTTTATTGATTTCAGAGAGTAAGGGAGAGGGAGAGAGAGATAGAAATATCAATGATGAGAGAGATTCATTAACCAGCTGCCTCATCACGCCCCCTACTGGGGATCAACCTGCAACCCAGGCATATGCCTCTGACTGGAATTGAACCTTGGACCCTTCCTTCTGCAGGCCGATGCTCTATCTACTAAGCCAAACCAGCAAGGGCTAATTTTTCTTTTATTTCTATAGTATTTTTTCTTCAAAAACTAGATTTGAATTGTGCCATGGGCTTTCTGTTTCAAAGAATATTTATTGCTTATTAACCCAACTTCCATTTGTTATGATTTTATTACATCTGTTTAGAAATAAGATATATATTCTTCTATATTAGAGGATGCAATAGTCTCTATTCAATGAGGACTTTTAAAATGTTCATTAATGATTGCAAGTGAAAGATCATGGTTTGGGGAAAGTTAAATATAGTTAAATAGTTGAAAATAGTTTAAAAATAATTGAAATAGTTGAAATAATTGAAAGTTTAGGTGCTTGCAAATTTGTTCTCTTAAAGGTCATACAGTCAATATTTTAGGTTTTGAGGGCCATATCATCTATCCCAACAAAAAAAGTTGAAAAAAATGAACAAATTAGTAAATGAATCAATGCCATTAATAAAAGATTTGATGTTTTCAAAATAATTAATTACACATTTAAATTTTAGGAGCAGAAAACAGTTCTTCCTTCAAAGCACGTAGTACCTGAAGTAATAGAAGACTTTCTCTGCAATTTCCTGATCAAAATGGGAATGACCAGAACTCTTGATTGTTTTCAATCTGAATGGTAAACAATAATGTAGATAAAGAGTTCTTAGAAATGCTAACATTTAACATGTGCACTTTAACCCTCTTATAAGACTGAAGTCACTCAGTGTATGCAAAATGGATGAAATGGATGGAAACCTTTCCCATCCCCACTGCTGACACCGCAACATACGAACACACATATACACACACACACACATACAAACACACACACACACACATATACAAATACACACACCCACACAACCAAACATCCTCACTCAAACACATATATGCACATAATCAGAATATCATCTTTCTGAAATAAAAATATTAGGTGATTTTTAAACATCTAGAAAATGGAATATTTATTTCCTGGAGTTAGATAATATAATACAAAGCTATTTTATGAAATACTTTCCCTAATATTTTCTGCATAATTAGTAAGGATTTTATTTCCTGCATTAAGAATTCCTACTAACAGTACTACTTTGCTTATTTTACTTACTAGAGTCCTGGTGCATGAAAATTCATGCACTCGGGGGAGTCCCTCAACCTGGCCTGCATCTTCTCACAGTCCGGGATCCCTCAGGGGATGTCCACCTGCCGGCTTAGGCCTGCTCCCCGGGAGATCGAGTCTAAGCTGGCAGTCAGACATTGCTCTGGCAGCCTGGGAGCCCTCGGGGGATGTCCAACTGATGGCTTAGGCCTGCTCTCCACAGTTGGACATCCTTAGCGTTGCCATGGAGGCAGGAGAGGCTCCTGCCACTGCCACTGTGCTCACAGCCGTCAGCCTGGCTTGTGGCTGACCAGAGGTCCCCATGTGGGAGTGCATTGACCACCAGGGGGAAGCTCCTATGTTGAGTGTCTGCCCCCTGTTAGTCAGTTAGTGTCATAGTGACTGGTAGTTCCCAGTCGTTCTGCTGTTAGGGTCAATTTGCATATTACCCTTTTATTATATAGGCTAGTGTGATGGCCTGCCTTTCTCTACTCACACAAAGGATCAATTCCTTTTTTTAAAATATATTTTATTGAATTTTTACAGAGAGGAAGGGAGAGGGATAGAGAGTTAGAAACATCGATGAGAGAGAAACATCGACCAGCTGCCTCCTGCACATCCCCCACTGGGGATGTGCCTGCAACCAAGGTACATGCCCTTGACTGGAATCGAACCTGGGACCTTTCAGCCTGCAGGCTGACACTCTATCCACTGAGCCAAACTGGTTAGGGCGATCGATTAATTTTCTGTAAGTTTTCCTTCATTTACAAAGTAAGTGGGAACATTTTCAAATGATGCCTAAAGACAAGATTCTTTTTGTCATGATTGAATTTTAATAACTTATTGGTTGTAAACTTTAGCAGGCATGCTGTCTTTGTGCCTTTGCTGCAGCAGGAATGTCACCAGACATGTTTTCAGTGTCCTATTATATATATATGATTTCAAAGAGGAAGGGAGAGGGAGAGAAAGATAGAAACATCAATGATGAGAGAGAACCATTGATGGGCTGCTTCCTGAAAGCCCACTACTGGGGATTGAGCCCGAAACCCAGGCATGTGCCTTTGACAGGAATTGAACCAGGGACCCTTCAGTCAGCAGGCCAATGCTCTATCCACTGAGCCAAACCAGCTGGGGCACAATGTCCTATTCTTTAACAAAATATTATTAAGTAATCAGATATGAAATTTTGATCTTTAAAAGCCATTGCATATTATAGAAAGAGGGAACAATATGCTATATAAAGATGTTTATAATGTTTTTTAGTTAATCCTAGTTTTAAATATAGGGGTAATTTGTAATTTCTACTAATCCAACTGTAGTGTAATTTTTATTTTCTGTTTGTTTTTTGGTTCTCATCTACTTGGACCATACACATAGAAGAAATCAGTTTGTTTTTAAATATATATATATATGTTGAGTTCAGAGAGGAAGGGAGAGGTAGAGGAATAGAAACATCCATGATGAGAGAGAATCATTGATTGGCTACTTCCTGCATACCCCACACTGGGGATCCAGCCTGCAACCCAGGCACATGCCCTGACCAGGAATTGAACCATGGATGCTCAACCACTGAGCCACGCTGGCCAGGTGGTTTTCTTATTTTAAATTGCACATCTAATGTTAATGCAATAAACGAGGAGAACCATTTTTCATTATTATAATTCAGGGAAAAGAGCAAGTTTGATGGAAGAAAATAATACTGTTCCTATTAAATCTGGAAATCATGTGAATGTTTTTTATAAAAATGTCCCTAAAATAATTACAAATGTTTTAGAAATATATTTTTGTATAAATAGACAGATGGTTAATTTGCGGTACTAATGAAATGAAAGATTAATGTGGTTCAATTACCTTCTCTCCTTCTGAGAATAGGACATGTGGTGCTTATATGTTTGGCCAGTCTAAAGTGTGACATGATCCCCTTGGAGACATGTAGAACCAAGTATACTCTTAACAATTAGGTGTTTGCCATATTGTCCTTTGAGATTTAGCAGTTTGAATTGAGATGAAATGTCAGGAAAGTGCAATTGTGCTAGGAATTTTAGAACCCCAAGTAAGCATACCATTTAGCATAATATACAATCAGAAAGAAAAATTTTTTTGAAATATCATATTATTTGGGTCTAGTAGTACTGTGGTTCTAATAATTTTATCCTTATCCCTGGTGGCCAGTTTGTAATGAGATTGCACATTGTTTGTACTAAGATTATACTGTATTGGATATTTTTATTTCACATGTAACATTTTGACCTTGACCAGAAACCTTTACGTATTCTGCATAATAGGATTATAAGAATGTTAATTACTTCTATCATTCTTATTATGGAGAAAAACATATATCATTGCCAGGAATTCTTGCATCTTACAAGGACTTGCAACCAAGGTTTTTCCATTGTTAGTTTGTAAAACAGAAAAACAGAATTATTCAAAATAATAAAAAAAAACACCTGGGTACTGAAATTTGATTTGTGTCCTTTCAATTCTCAAACAGTAATTGAAATAAATTTTTTAATTTGGGGTCCACAAACTAAGATCCTTGAGACAACTCTAGCTCACCTTTTGTTTTCATAAAGAAGATTTTATTGGAACAAAAGTCATCACAAAGGAAAAAATGATGCTTACTCTTATTGCACTGTTTATATGTTCACTGAAATTCTAGCATATTAGTATCCATTTGTGGCAGGGGGTCTTAAGGTCTTTTGGTATATACACAGATCTTATGAAAGCCTATACACTTTCTCCATGAAATATATGTATTTACTCAATTTGTATAGAACTATAATTAGTTTATCGACCTTAATGTAAATTTATTGGCAGTAATTAATTGGCAATTCTATTGGTAGTACATTGTATTTCTAGTTCCTAATACTTATATATGAATAGTTTTCAGTCTTAATCTAAGGGAAGTGACTAAGGAGGAAGGAATAAAGAAGACTAGGATATTTCTTTAAAATACACACACAGCTCAGCCAGTATGGCTTAGTGGTTGAGCATTGACCCATGAACCAAGAGGTCACAGTTCTATTCTAGGTCAGAACATATGCTGGATTTCAGGCTGGATCTTCATGGGTAGGTGGGTAGAAAGGGTTGCGTGGACTGAGGTAGGGATGGGGGTAGGGAGGCATGCAGGAGGCAGCTGATGGATCGATGGTTCTCTCTCATCATTGATATTTCTCTCTCTCTCCCCATTCCTCTCTCTGAAATAACTTAAAATTTTTTTAAAAATTAAAATAAAATACACACACGGAACCAAAAATCTTATGTAGGAATATGCAGATTTTACTGAGAAATTTCCAGTTGTAGATTATAATTACCTAATAGTATTATACTAGTTTTAGTGAGTTTAAAGTCAACCGGTATTTTTACATGATGCTATAAATTTTCCTTGGTAAATTAACTTTTGAATGTCTTAGATATAGATGTTGTAATATGTGTTATGTTTGACTTTTACTTATTTTACCACATCTTAATTTATTTACATAGTGTTTATTTTAGAGGATTCTATATCACCTTTTTTTTTTCTTACTGAAGTAATGTTTTAGTGATTTCTTTCTGCATTAAATAAAGGAAGTTGCTGAAACCAATTTTATGCTCAGAAAAACTTTATGGTCCAATACTTCAATCAATCCTTATGCCTTTTCTTCTGAGATAAGTATAAATCACATCTGAAATATGGATAAAAAGTGAATTTATGATTAAATGGTTATCAATTTGCTGTTTTAGAAATCATGGCAAATATTACTTACTATTGACTCAATTATCTTAACCTTTCTCTTGCTGTTTTTTTTTTAAATTTCAGATAACATATGACTATTAATGTGTAATAATAATAAAGTTAAGATTTGTAATATGAAAATACTGATAATTAAACATTTAAAACGAATGCTCTGCCCATTCATAGCAAGCTTTTTAAAGATGCATTTACTAATAACTTTATTACTTGAAATGTTTTTATTACTGTTTTTTATTTAGCTTTATTAATTTCTACATATAATTATTAAAATTGTAATTATTTACAAATCTATAAATGGTTCTCTGATGTTTCTCCTTATTTCATTGAGGAAATAGAAGCGCCACGACCCCTGCCTCCCTCTCTCCCAACCTGCTGCCCCTGTCCTCAGGCATTCCCTTCCACCTGACACCTAAGGCCTCCTCTTCCCTCCTGGACTGAGCTCCTCTGGCTCATTCAAGGACATTGCTCCTCCAATTGCCCCCTCTCTTTACTGCACTTTTAGCTTTTCCCCTTTCTGCTAGATCATTCCCATAAGCATACAGATGTGCAATAACATGTGTCATGTATTTTAAAAAAGAGAAATAACATTCCCTGAACTCCATATCCTCTTCTAGGTTCATCTTGATTTCTTGGCTCTGCTTTGTAGCGTGTATCCCTGGAAGAGCTTGTTGCCACTTCCTCCTTTCCAACTCTCTCATACCTGCTCTAGTTTCACTTTCATCTCCATGACTCTCCTGAAACCATTTTCGATGACTTCGCTTTGCCAGATTGAGCAATTGATCCTCAGTATTCCTCTTATTCACCCTCCTTGTGGCGTTTGTCACTCGTTCATTTCTTCCTTGCAGCACTGTATTCACTTGGTTCCTGAGCCACAACTCATATTCTCCCATTACTTCACGGCTTCTTCTCTTGTTTAGTCTCTATGTAGTAGTATTTCCTTTTCTTCCCATTCTTAAACAGTCCTAGGACTTCTTCACTTCTCTACATGCACTCCCTAGCTGGCCTCATCCAGTCTTGTGACTTTAAATAGTATCTATTCACTGATGATTCCCAAAGTTAAAGTACATGTCCTGACATTTTTCCTGAACTCTGGACATGTATATCCAGTATTCTTCACTTGATTGTCCAGAGACATACTGCATTTAACATGACTAGGAACAATTCCTTGATTTCTTTAATCATCCAGTTCCTATGGCATTTGTCCCTGTATCAGTAAATGGCTATCTGTTGCTCACCCAGAAACCTTGGAATCAGCCTTGACTTCTCTTTTTAACCATCCCCTGACAGCTAATCTATAAGAAAACCCTGTTGGCTCCACCTTTACAGCATGTCCAGAAGGGGCCCATTTTTCCTAATCTCCTCTGCTACCAACTTTGCTCATGCCACCGTTCTCTCTCTCTCGGACTATGGTAGCAGGCTCTGAGCTATTCTCTCTGATTCGACTTTTGCTCCTCCAGACTTAGTTTAATGAAACTAGAGCAGGTGTGAGAGAGTGTCCCCCATCTCTGAAAGCCTACCCGTGGCTTCAGTCTGATTCAGAGTAAAATCGCATTCCTTTTTCTGGCTCCTGCTGTCTCCTTGCCCCATCTCTTACATGAGATAACTCTCCATAGACTGGCTTTTTTCTCTTTATTGTACATGCCAAGCACTTCCTTGTCTCAGAGCCTTTACAATTCTTTCTATCAGCCAAGAATACTCTCCCACATATCCACATGGCTTAGTCCAGTGATGGCGAACCTTTTGAGCTTGGTGTGTCAGCATTTTGAAAAACCGTGTTATATATAGAAATTTTTTGATATTTGCAACCATAGTAAAACAAAGACTTATATTTTTGATATTTATTTTATATATTTAAATGCCATTTAACAAAGAAAAATCAACCAAAAAATGAGTTAGCGTGTCACCTCTGACACGCGTGTCATAGGTTCGCCATCACTGGCCTAGTTTCTCATTTCCTTCTGTTCTCTGCTCAAATATCACTTTGTCAGTCATAGTGATATTCTCTCTGGCCATCCTATATAAAATATGTCAACACCACCACCACCCTGCAATTCAGTCTCTCTTTCCCTGTTACCCTGCTTATTTTACTTCATATAGAACATATCACCATCCACACTAGAATGGAAACTTCATTAGACAGAGCATTGAGCCATTTTGTTAATTTTACCAGTGTCTACATTAGTGCATGAAACATAGGAGATATTCAGTTATATTTTATGCACCATGATGATATTTGAACCCAGCAATTTATTAATTATTATTTAAAAATATATTATGAATGTTGACATTTTAATTTATAAAGTAATATTACAAAGAATTTCTATAAACTTTCCCCCAGAAGTAATGTTTTGAATGGTACATAAATTTAGCAGTTAAGTTGAAAGAAACAACTTAAAGCCTTTTTTTTTCTTTCATTTTATCCTAGGTATGAATTGATACAGAAGGGAGTAACCAAACTGAAAGAAGCTGGGGATGTTCCAGATGTCTATACCCAGAATATGGTTTTAGAAAATGAAAACAGAAATTTGAAGAAAGACTTGAAGCACTGGAAACAGGCAGCTGAGTATGTTAATTTTTAAATGACTTTTTTCCCCCCTCATTTTATTTTGGACTAAATAAAAGTAAAGAGTTGAATGAGGCTAATATGTGGACAGCAGTTAATGTACCAGACCTTTAATTCTGGAGAACTGAATTATATTTAAGTTCTAGTTTGAAAGAATGTGAAAGCCGTCACTAGCACATTAATTGAACATAGGACCAGAATGCTCACAACTGCAATTCATCAACAAGAGTAGAATGCAGGGGGCTGTGTAGGAGGTGGTTAATTTGTTATATAACATTCACTTCCTTTTGTATTTTGATAATCTTTTCATGGTTTGTCAAATTTTACCCTGTGAGGATAAGCTGATTTCTGAAGAAAAATCATAAAATTATAGGAAACACAGAGGAAGGAAGAAACTAGTATATTTCTGATAGAGGGATTTTAGCATTCGAAAATTCTCCAAAGGAAACTGTTATTTAGCAATTTTATAGCATGATTTATACAGAGAGGAAACACTTAACAGTGAAACCTCTCCACATCTTTCTTTTTTTCTAAAACTAATGGAAGCCATGCAATTTTAGGTGAACAAATTTAGATAAACAGTGTTATTCTGATAAAGACAAATATGTAAATGTGTTGACCTGTGTGACTCTCCTCTAAGACAATGTTAGATGGAAAATCAATGCTTAGATATGGAGTAGAGACAGATCAAACATTGCTCATTAATGTTTATTAACATAATAAAAGAGGCTTCCTTTGTTAAAGAATCATATTAAAACAAAAAAAATAGATACACAAAATATCATAGAATGTACTATTTGGCATTTTACATTTTAGACAAGTGTATGATGACCCACAGAATAATATGTTACTAGAACCAGCATTCTATCTATTCTCAGTTCCATTTCTCAGAAGTGATTTTCGCTGTTGGCTCTGACACTCACTGTGACTTTGTATAGACACCAAATGGAGGCACTGGGAATTTGACCAGCAGTTTTTTTCAGAGTGCTGCCTGTTATACTGTTTCAGTTCCTGAAGCCTTTGAATTATTGCTTGAGTTTGCTAATTTTCTTTTGAATGGAGCCTCTTTGTACAATGAATTTTGCCCCAGTAACATTAAATAATCCTTGTTGATTATTGGTTGTTTATATGGTGAAAGTTGTTAACTAATATTTTATTTATTATAATTTACACCATATAAACTATTAGCAGTGAAATGACTAACTCAATGTTGAAAAACCATGATTAAAACAGATATTACTCAAATTAAATCTGTTTCTAGTTTATATTTATGAAAAGATTACTAAAATGTACTCAATTTACTAATATATAGTTTTAGTTTCAATAACTTATGATTATCTCTCAAATGTATCTTATTTGATATAATTAAACTTGAATAAATTAGAAAAAAGAAAATACTTATTTGCTTTAATCTACCTGACATAGAAGAGTTGAAGGAAAGATGATTGACCCTTAATAGATGCCTAATTATATCACTGAATGAATATTAAGCACATTGTCTTTTCACAGGGCATTTTGGTGAAGTATGTCCCTGTCGCCTAATTCTATTGGCGACATTCTCAGAAACTGGAGAGTGAACTTTTGTTTAAAAATTTCATAAATCATATCTGTTACGCTCCAAATTTGCTCTAAATTGTAATGTTCCATCACACATGTTTTTTTTAATTTGACTTATGAGGACATTTTTTCCAATAGGAATCAGTGATAAACATGGGATTCATTTCATGTAATTTACCCTAAAGTTTTTTCTCTTAGGATTAAGGCTATTTTTTAAAGCAAGATAAGTATAGATATTAAATACTTTTCTAATGATAAGTAATATTTGATATGCAGAAGTATCAGGTTACATATAGATTATATATTGTCTTGATTATACTGTTAGTATTTAATGATATATTGAGAAAAATAAGAGAGATCAGAAAGCTATCTATATATATAAATGCCTAAGCCACTGGCCAACCAGCTGGTAGCTATGACGTACACTGACCACCAGGGGGCAGACGCTAAATGCAGGAGCTGCTGAACAACAGCAACTTTGCAGAGTGCCCTCTCGCACTCTGGGATCCCTTGGGGGATGTCCGGCTGCCAGTTTCGGCCCGATCCTTGCTGGGCAGGCCGAGGGACCCCACTGGTGCACGAATCTGTGCACCGGGCCTCTAGTAGGCTTACCTAGGGGAGAGTTGCCTTGAAAAGAGTACTGAACTTAAAGTTCAAACACCTCACTCCTAATATTCTGCTACTTATTAACTCAGCTTTCTTATTGTTAAACTGGGAGTAATTATACATAATATTATTAACTCCTAGGGAGTGCTGTGATAATTAAAGAGACAATCTACATTAAAGAGTTGTAAATCACAGAGTGCTTTGAAAATGTCAGCTATTATTATCAATATCTCTAAAGGCTGTCATCCCTAGTAGATTTTTTTTAGTCTTCACGTTAACATTTTTTAAAATTCAGCAGTGATAAAGCATGAAGGAAGAAATGAAAAGGGAAAATATTTCACTTTAAAATATAATTTGTATTGCTACAATTAAAAATGAAATTATCTTTCTGGTGTAAGCAATGCCAATTTTAGAACAGAGGTTTTCCTATTCTTGCTTCAAATGTAGATTATATTCTAAAATTTAAAATTTGGTGTATGTTGTATCTGTATATATGGTGAAAGATGTTAATTAGACTTATTGTGGTGATGATTTTGAAATCTCTGTATATAAAAGCCTAAGTGACCATTTGACCATCCAACCATTTGACCATTCGACTGGTAGCTATGATGCGCACTGACCACCAGGGATCAAACGCTCAACACATAGGCATGAAAACATGGAACAGACTGATGAATCTCAGAGGGAAGGGGGAGAGGGGAAGGTGGGAAGAGATTAACCAAAGATCTTATAAGTATACTAGAGGCCTGGTGCATGGATTCATGCACCGGTGGGGTCCCTTGGCCTGGCCTATGGGGATTGGGTCAAAACTGGCAGTCTGAGATCCCCTGAGGTGTTCTGGATTGTGAGAGGGTGCAGGCCAGACCAAGGGAAAATTGTTACGTTGTACACCTGGAAATAATGAAATGTCATATGTCAGTTATAACTTGATTTAAAAAGTTTGGGAAATAACTTCTGGAAATTTTCCTATTAGATGTTTTTAAGGGAAAATGTATTACTAAAAATATTTATAGTTACATTAAAGGTAAAATATATTATGTACTGGGTACTAGAGAGGAATTTTATATATATAGTAGTTTGGCATTCTTTTTTAGAAAAGGATAATATAACTGTACTTTTTATGTGGAAATGTAGATCAATTATAATTTTAAATGCAGGGGTCTAGAACTTAAGTGACCTGCCACATATTAGTAGAGGACTGTTGGTTGAATAAAGACTAGAAAGCATCACTAGAGTTATAAAATCTTTCATAGTTAAGACACTATTTTACAAACCTTGTTTTATTTGGTGGTTGACATTCCACAATATTAACCTCAGTCTGAGACCCATAAAAACTTTTAAGAGTCTTATTAATTAGGCAATTGTTTGCTTGATGTTGTCTCTTATCTTGACTAGCATTTTCTCATTCTCATAATGTAGATATTGTAAATTCTCAATTTTCTGATTTACTCCTAAAAACATCAATTGTACTTAGAATAATTTTTAATTATTATTTTAAATGTACCTTTACTGTTGAAAGTATTATACATGTGCCCTTTTTTTCTCATTGACCCCTCTCCACCTTGCACCTACCAGTCCCCCTGCCCCCAGGCCCTCACCACACTGTTGTCTGAATTCACTCATATGTGGAATCTAATGAACAAAATAAACTGATGAACAAAATGGATCCATAGACATAGAAGCATGGAACAGACTGACAAATCTCAGAGGGAAGGTGGAGCATAGGGGTGAGTGGGGAGAGATTAATCAAGGAACTTATATGCATATATGCATAACCCATGGACAAAGACAATTGCATTTGTACTTTGACAGCCTTTAGTCTGGCTTTCAACCCTCCTACTCTACTATTCTTTATTCCTCTCCTCCATCAGCTTCTGTGACAACATCCTGTTCTGCCTCTCCTTCCCCATGGACCGGCTTCTTTTTCTCTTCTTACCACCACACAGTTTTCACTCTGAGGCTATGCTGTCCAATAAAATAGCCACTAGTACAGATGGATGTTAACAGATATACCATGTATCAGGTGGTGGTAAGTGTTGTGAAGAACAATAGCATGGGAAAAGGGACAGAAATAAGTGGGGTGCTGTTCTAGATAGGCTGGGGAGAAAAGTCCTCTCAGATATTTGAAGATACTGACAGAGAGGCCATGTGTGAACTTGGGAAAAGGAAATTCCAGACATAGGGCAAAGGAAGTACAAGTACAGAGCGATAAGGTGGGGATAGCTTGGTTTGTTAGTATGAAGACCATAGTGACTGGAATGAAGGGTAAGTGGTAGAGGCCTTTTAAAGAATTTCCTCTTTCCTCTGAGTGGAATGTGAGCTAATGGATAGTTTTGAGGAGCTGGCTCTTGTGTGGAAAATAGACTGATGGAGGGACATGATGGAAACATGGATAACATTATTATACTAGAGGCCTGATGCATGAAGATTCATGCAAGAATAGGCCTTCCTTCCCCTGGCTGCCGGCACCACCTTCGTTCTTGCCGAAGCCGCCTTCCCATGCTGCCCAGAGGCCCGGAGCAGCTGGGGCAGTGCGGAATGCCTGCATCGTCGACATGGAGCCTGCATATACAAATTAACCCACCATCTTTGTTGGGTTAATTTGCATACCCACTCCTGATTGGCTGGGGGGGATCACAAAGGTACAGTCAATTTGCATCTTTCTCTTTTATTAGTGTAGATCCTGCATAACTGCCTTACAGATTAATTTAGCTGGTCACAATACAGTAATAATGAAGAATGCTACTATCAAACTCTGTATTACTAGTCTCCCTCAAACTTGGGTTTAGAATAGATATCAATACAGGATCAGGTATTGTGGATAGAGCAACACAAATACATGATGTTCTGTCACTTTTTAGATATGAGAATATAATTTTTACTCACTTTTTTCATATGTAAATGGTGTAATCTTACTTATTCTTGAAGGAATAATTTTAAAGTGTTTAACACAATGGTAAATACCCAATAAATGTTAAGTATAATTAAATTGCAAATAATTTTGAGGAAAAATTAAGTACTTTACCAAGGGGCCCTAATTTCACTAACAAAATTCACTTCTATAAAAAGTCAAAGAGTGCCCAGCTTTTCCAAAGACCCAAACTGCAATGTCTTTCAGAAAAAAAATAACCACGGTGAAATAAAGATAATACCATGGCCCCCCAAATTTTATACTTTTGTGTTTAAGTAATTGCTTGTTAACTTAAGGAAGTATTTTTTTCTAGACATGGGTATACTCTTATCTTTTTTTTGGTTAAGAATATAATGAAAATTTTCCTCTAATCTGGTTGAATTTCATTTTGTCTGTTCAAAAATTATCCCAATATTGATTTTAATGGGTTAAATTAATTCATTTATAACCAACTCAAGACAATGAAATAATTGGTAATCATATAGTATTGTTCTCAGAAAACGCATTGACTTAAGTTTGCACATGTGCAATATACTTGACAATGAAGGCTTGCTTTGATTAGTGCAGGTAAATAAGAAAATGTTTATATGCTTCCCTTTGCCAAATTATTATAACAAAATACTCCAGTAAACCTATTGTTAAATGGTTACTCCAGAATACATAGTTAAAACTATTTGGCTAATAAAATTATTTTACTGGAGAATTCACTTAATACTACGTTGCTGTAAAAAGGAAGGGACTCCTACCATTTGCAACAGCATGGATGGACCTGGAGAGCATTATGCTAAGCGAAATAAGTCACTCAGAGAAAGACAAATATCACATGATCTCACTCATATGTGGAATGTATTGAACAACATAAACTGATGAACAATAACAGAAGCAGAGACAGAGAAGCATCTATCAGACCATCAAACCTCAGAGGGAAGGTAGGGGAGGGTGGGGATAAGGGGGAGAGATCAACCAAAGGACTTGTATGCATGTATATAAGCATGACCAATGGGCACAGACACCAGGAGGGTGAGGGCATGAGTGGGAGGGTGGGGAGGCAAGAGGGGGGATAAGGACACATGTAATACTTTAATCAATAAAGAAAATAAAAAAATAAAAAATAGAGTACACTATTAAATCACATTCACATGTGGAAATGTAGAGTTTTAAGGACAAGGTTTTTATAGCAGGATGCAAATATGAGTATCTTCATATTTTATACTTTAATACTAGATTTTGGTATGCTGGTTTGCTGAAATGGGGACATTACTAGTAAATGATCATTCTGCCATCTCCTTAAGAGAAGAAGCATGTAAAAGTGTGCTGTTTATGATACACAAATCTAAGTAGAATGTTTCACTGAATAACTCTTACCTCATTATACTCAAAATAGAATCTCTATGTCTGCTTTCTGTCTTAATAAAAGTTTATTTTTAACACAAACATGCTCCGCTAATATAATTAGAAAATACTTCATAGTTTAAAATATTAATTGCTTATAGGTATTTTATGAATATTTTTAGTACTACTTTTATTTTCCTTTTTTAAGCAGATGGGCCACAGGAAGGTCATAATAGGAAAAGCATCACCATGAAATGAATTTAAATTGTTTTACTGAGTTGACTTCATTTGTGCAAGCAGAAAGCAAGTCACAGAAAACCAATTTAATGGTCAGAAAAACTTTAAGGTCTAATACTTCAATCAATTCCTATGCTTTCTTTTCTTGGATGAGTACAAATAGGCCTTTAATGTGTATTTAAAAAGTGAGTTGGTGCAATACTGCACATTGGTGGTTCTGCTTAGGAAACTTTGCAGCATTATTTTTCTGCATACAGGGTGGGGCAAAAGTAGCTTTACGGTTGTGAGTATGCGAAACAGTTTATTCTTGTATTATTAGTTATTAATTATTATATTATTTTCAAGCAAACGGCTGTAAACCTTCTTTTGCCTTACCATATATTTTTTAACCTATTATGACTTTACACTTCAGATAAGATCAATAAAATGTAAGTTTATTTATTTAATGTATCTACTTGTTGAAAGTAAGGCAGTCTTAGTAGATGTAAAGTAGTTGTTCATAAATTTTAAATTCTTTTAGAAGATAGGTTTATAATGATCATGAATTTTGATATTTTTGGTCAAGTAAAGGAAATTTACCTACTAGGCATGCCCCCTATTTTAGGTAGCTAAATCTAGTTGTGAGAGGACTTGAATATATCTTTTCTACTATATTCAATAGTAATAGTAATATGATGATGATCACAGTAACATTCACTGAGTATTTTCTATGTGCCAGACAGAATATAAGCCACTTTCCATGCTTTCTTCTAAATGAACAAGAATTCAGGTGTTGTTCTTGTGTTTGCACAACTAATGTGTCAACTCAGCCACTTGCGTTTTCCAATCACTGTACTTAACTTGAGCTCTCTCCTCCTCTTCATCCTACTCATTAGCCATGTGGTGGTGGCAGAGGGGTTCTCTCTGTTTTGGTCCATCTTCATTCATACACACAGAGGGTTAAAACCTGGAAAGAATGAATTGTTCACCTAATCAATGGCATATTCCTCAGATGATTTTTCAAGACTATGTATACACACACACACACACACACATACATATATATATATATTTAGATATATTTTATTGATTTTTTTACAGAGAAGAAGGGAGAGGGATAGAAAGTTAGAAACATCGATGAGAGAGAAACATCGATCAGCTGCCTCCTGCACACCCCCTACTGGGATGTGCCCACAACCAAGGTACATGCCCTTGATTGGAATCGAACCTGGGACCCTTTAGTCCGCAGACTGACACTCTATCCACTGAGCCAATCCAATTAGGGCAAGACTAAATATTTTAATGAATATTTTGTAGCACTTTGAAGATATGGGCATGGAAATGAAATGGAGGATAGATGGAGGAAGTGAACCATGAGTACTGCGACACATTGTTTATTTATATGCAATAAACATTACATAATGGTAGTAACATAAAGAATGATGCAGGTCATCCTCCCTAGAAAGAGGAAGGTTAGGGGATTTTAAAAGAAGTAAATTTGGAAGAATAGACAGGACCCTGGGACCATATGCCACAGGTGACTTGATCAAGCCGCCTGGAAACCTAACCTCTTCCCACTTCTTTGGCAGCATCCCGGTCACTGCCAGTCAGTGATTACTCTGACAAAGCTCCTAAAGCAGAAATCTATTTGTGTGCATTTCTTTTATGTGAATCAGTGTTTTGAAATACTGTGATCGAGAGAAGCAGATTATTCCTTTCTGATCACCTTGTGAGATGTCAGCAATCTAATTCAGCTTATCTCTTTTCAGAACATGAGAGTTTTGGTGCAGTAGCACTTTGTCATTTAACTAAGACTGTTAGACAACTACTTTTTTCATTCCAAATTATATTTTACATTTTTATATTGAAACTAACATTATGGGGGTGGGTGAAATATTTCCATTAATTTTTCACATACAGCTTGGGCTTAAAATTAATATTTTTGCTTTATACCAGGAATTTGCAGAATATACATCTACTTGAAGAATGCTTCTATACTACAGCACTGAATTTGAAGACCTTTCTCAGCAAATTAGCAATAATTTTAGTAATATGATCTGCAGGTGGTGTGTATTTCTCATATGCATTACCAGAAAAAAAACCTTGTTTTTTCAGAATTAGCATGCTTTCTTTTTCACAATTATCAGAACTAGCTAATGCAGTGCATCCTCTTTTAACTATGTATTTAAACAAGTTCAGAAGTGTTACATTTTGTAAAGTCATTACCTTGTAATTATTTTGAATTATTCTGTTTTACATATATTTCAATTTTATAAACAAATTCTTTTGGGGAATAGATGGATTACAAGTTATTTTGGCAGCGTATCTTTCATTTTCCTTTACTTCAATAAAATGTGAATGAATGCTGTTTATGAAAGTACAGATTTTGGCCCATTCATCCCCCATCTCAATATACAGTATGTTGGTTGGGTTTCTTCAATGAGAATTATAATGGAATCTTTGTTTTTCAATGTTCTTTTGAATTGCTCAATAGTGGATTTTAACTGACAACTAAATAACTTTTGTAGAAAGGAGCTAGCAAAGATGTTTAAAGTTATTATTATTTTTCAGCAAGGCTAGGGAAGATCTGCTGAAAACTCAGAAAGAACGTGATTTTCATCGAATGCATCACAAGCGAGTAATTCAAGAAAAAAACAAATTAATTAATGAGCTCAAAGGGTAAGCTGCTAATATTTGTTGGCATATTTCTTAAAGAGGTGTTTAATTAGTGTTAAGCAGCTTGGTTATGGCAGAAGGTTTCAGGTAAAGTTATTTATTCAACATTTATTTAGCATCTACTGTGTGCCAAATACTAACTAGACTATGCACCTGATGGCCAAAGATGAGCAAGTTTAGGCTCTTGCTGTCACACCCTCTGCTCTCTGCCAGGCAGCTCAGGCATTTCCACTTGGCTGAGGGTTGGCTATCACTTTTTCTAAGTTTCTAAGAGCTACTTCAGGAGTGATTTCACCTCATTTGTTGGCGTTCTTCTTGCTCGAATACTTGTAAAATTCCATGTCTTAAAGAAACTGGTTCAAGGTCAATGAATTATTATTTAACCAGTCCTAGTTTACAGCTTTTTTTATCAAGTACCTCAAAGTTCAATCTTTGGGGCACTCCTCTGGTTCCTATAAGTATATGCTTAGTAATTCTTGGAGCAATTGGGTGTATAGTATCTTTCTTCTTTTGGCAGTCAGGAGAGGAGGAAAGAGGAGTAATACAAGAGGAGAAATCTCTTCATCACATCTTTTACCTTGTGATGAAGAGATTTCTGAAGCAGTGTTTTCTAGGGAAAGGAGGCCACCTCTGCAAGTCCATAGGGCCTGGGGAAGTGGGTGACAGACTAACATCCTCTGGGCCATCCTGAGTACTAGAGAAAAAGAGTTAATTTCCTATTGATAAAATAGTCAATTCATCAGGAAAGCAGAGCATGCATGATTCTAATAAAAACGTTTCAAAATATATGGAGCAAAACCTGATAAAACAGAAAGGAAATATAAATATTTTCACATTTACAGTTGGAGATTTTCACACTAATCTTTTAGCAATTAGTAGAAAAATAGGCAAAAATTCTCTAAGTCTATAGAACAAGACAAGTTAATTGAGCATACTTGACCTTTCTTGAATTCTACTTTGGATTTTTCAAGTACACATGGAATGTTCACCAAAATAGGTCACATGCTGAGCCATAAAATAACTCTGTCTATTAATTGATGCCATGCAAAATATGTTCTCTGATTAAACAATATTAAATTAAAAATTGAAGACACAAAGCTCTGTGGAAAATTCCCAGTTACCTGGAAATTTAGTAGCATACTTCTGAATAAGATGGGAGTCAAAGAAGGAAATAAGAAAATATTTTGAATTGACTGTTGGAAATGTAGCATTTTAAAATTTGTGGAATGATGCCAAAGCAGTGCTTAAAGTGAAATTGATAACTTTAAATGCTTATATTAGAAAAGAAGAAAATTTTAAACCAGCAATCTAATCTTGCAACTTAGAAGTTCAAAAAACAAATTAAATAGAAAGAAAGAAAAATAAAAGAAATAATAAAAATAAAACATGTAACCAATAAACTTGTAATGGGACAAACATAAGAAAAAATCAACAAGTTTATATATTGGTTGTTGTGTTGAGTGAAAGGAGCCAGTTTCAAAAGAGAACATATTCTAAGGTGTTCCAAATATATGAAATTCTAGAATCTCCTGAGATGTTAAAATACTCTATATTTTAGTAACAAGGTAGACTACCTAGACATGCATAGTTATGAAAACTCTAAACTGAAACAGTTCAGATCTGTATATTTTACTCCATGTAAATTATAATTCAATAAAAAAGTAAAGTATTTTAAAAGCAACCTATATAATAAAAGCCTAGGTGGTGTCGCACAATGTATGGCCACTGTGACGTGGTCACAAGATGGCCACCATGACATCATCACAAGATGGCTGCACCACATTGTCACAAGATGGCCATCACAAGATGGTCACCACAAAATGGCTGGCAGGGGAGGGCAGTTGTGGGTGATCAGGCCGGCAGGGGAGGGCAGTTGGGGGCAAGATCAGGCCAGCAGGGGAGATCAGGGCAATTTGGTGCTTCCAGGCCACAGGGAAGAGCAGTTAGGGGCGGCCAGGCCTGCGGGGCAGGGCAGTTGGGGGCAATCGGGTCAGCAGGGCAGGGCATTTGGGGGCAATCAAGCTGGCAGGAGATCAGTTAGGCATCAATCAGGTCAGCAGGGGATTGGTTAGGGGGCAATCAGGTAGGCAGGCGAGTGGTTAGGAGCCAGCAGTCACAGATTGTGAGAGGGATGTCTTCCCATTTAGGCCCAATAAACCAGCAGTTGGACATCCCCCGAGGGGTCCCAGATTGGAGAGGGTGCAGGACAGGCTGAGGGACACCACCTCCCACCCGTGCATGAATTTTGTGCACCGGGCCTCTAGTTTTCAAATAGAACAGGTTTATATCATAAGCTGAGTTAATTATTTTTTTCTGTGAGATAACATATTTTATACTTAATTTCCTTAATATGAGGTTAATCAAACTTGTTATCAAGACCATCCTTTATTTCATGTGAATGACACACTTTCTGTTTAATCACCTATTGTTTATAACCATTGTCTTTCTGAAAATTGTTCTTGAATTAAAGGAACACAATTTTTCTCTCTGTCAGTGAATAGCAGTAATTTTCTGAGTGTGTATTTGAATAATGATAATGTGACTTCCCATTTCCCAGCCAGGTGGCAGGGAAGTTGTAGGCTGTATAATACTGCTTGCACTTCTTGGCTCTATTATGTTGACCTTTATATGGTTATTTATTTTTTTATTTCAATGCAAAGGAAACTTTTAGATGTTAAATAGAAATCACTGATTTAACTGAATTATCCTTTAAGGTGTCCTTTATTTTTCATAGGATGAAGTTACATTATGCATCTTATGAACCAACTATAAGAGTGTTACTTGACAAGCACCACACTTTATTGAGGCAGAAAATGCTCACCTCCATGGAAAGAGACAGAGCTGTTGAACAGGTAAAAAGACTGTCAAATGTACCCCAGAATGATTATTATCCATTTATTTTTTATGACAAAATTAGAAGGAATGGTTTTATGTCTGAGATAAATACAAAAAGTATCCCTCAATTGTCATATTAGAAAAAAGATTCATTTGGAAACATTCAGAAAAATATTTTATCAATTTTAAACCTGTAAAGGTTTTTATTAAATTAAATATTATTGAATTAAAGCAAAATTTTACAGGAAATTATTAAAGTATAGTTAGAGAAAAAACTCAAAGTATAAAATAAATGTTCATCTATAATAATAAAAGCATAATATGCTAATTAGGCCAGACGTCCTTCTGAACGACCTTCTGGGTGACTTTCCAGACAAAGCTGGGGGTGTGAGGGAAGCCCAGGTCCCGGGTGCTATTAGGAAGCCAGTGCTGGCAGCCGGGGGAAGGAAGGCCTACTCTTGCATGAATTTTTTGCATCGGGCCTCTAGTAATCTACAATAATAAAAGACAAACATGCAAACTGACCATACCTTTGCTACGCCTTAAGCCATGCCCACCAACCAATCAGAGCGACTATATGCAAATTAACCCAACCAAGATGGCGGCCGGCAGCCCCGGAGCTGAAGCGAGCAGGAGGCTTGGTTGCCCCAATGATGGAGGAAGCCAAGCTTCCTGGCTGGCTGCTGCCTCCTCTCAAGGCAACGAAGTTTCAATTATAGAAGGTAAATAACCCCAGATACCTGCTTCCAGTCGCCATGGCCACAGAGCTGAGCGAATAAAAAACAACAACAAAAAAAGGAAAGGTTGGAAGCTTCGGTTGCCAGGGGGCTTGGTCAGTCTGCAAACAGCCACCAACCCCTCACCCAGGCTGGCCAGGCACCCCAGTGAGGACCCCTACCCTGAAGGGGGTGTGGGCAGCCTGAAAACGGCCCTCACCCCCTCACCTAGGCTGGCCCGGCACCCCAGCAGGACCCCCACCCTGATCCAGGACACCCTTCAGGGCAAACCAGTC
>NW_005370755.1:1877992-1926102 GCF_000412655.1 Myotis brandtii
AAAAAAAGTGTTTCAAATGCTTAACTATAATAGGTACTTAATATTTGCCTGTGGAATTTAATTTAAACTCAATATTATATTTTTCTTTTGTTTCCATTTATTTTTAAAAATTTTAAATATATAAGACTTAATTCAAGAGAGATTAATAATTTTTTTATATTTTACAATCAATACTTAAACATTGCACTTTTAAACTTTTTTTGCGTCAGTTTATAACCCCATATTTTTGGATTATTTTTTTTTTTAGCTCTCTGATTATCAACTATCATCAAAGCCTGTGGAACCAGTGCATAGTTTCCAAGCTACTAAAACTAGAGGTAAAATTATAATGTGATAAAACTATATTTTAATATTGGTTGGTGATTTCACAATCCTAGAGATCCTTAAAAGTGAATCAATCATATGGTAACTATTTTACAAATTAAAATGTTAATGAAAAGACCAAGAGGAAGTATTGATGTGAATCCATATAAGTTAATTTTAGAGAAAAATATGAGTAAACCAAATGGGAGGATTTCTGGGTATGACAGAGTATCTGGTACCAGACTAGTCTTCTCCCCAAAATAACTCTAAAACTAGACTATATATATATGAGGTAACTATGTTTAACCATTGGAAAATAGCACAAGTCACAGAAGGCAAATGATAGAAGGAAAACGTATAAGTCAAGCTCCATCATCAACATGACTTTGTGCCTGGAGAATTTTTCAAATAAGCTCCATGGAGATGGAGGTCAAGAAAGGTCCAGCAGGTCTTCAGGAACTGAAAAGGCGAGTTGTGATAGTAACTAAAACACATCGAAAAGGGCACCAGATAAGAGAGTGCTGCAATGAGCAGTGGCCCCGTTTGTGAAGGAGTTTACTACAAATCCTTAGTTGACGGCTGAACTACACATGCAAGACTAACTGAGATTTATTCAAAGAGGAGACCAGAGAATCTAGAGGTCAAGCAGTAATGGTAGACTTTGAGTTCTAGCCGCGCCTGGATGGAAAGACTTCTTTAACACCCTGTAACCTGGGATTAACATTCAGCATCCTGTAGCCACCCTCTAAAATAAAAAAAACAAAGCATACACCAAGTTCTTAGAAGAAATAGACTAGAGTTTGAATCTTGCCATGTTAGAGAACCTTGGGCAATATTTGGCGCTTTCCATGGATCTACCAAAGTGTAAAATCGAGCCTCGAAATTCAAGGGGACCAAAAAATTAAACTGTGTGCCAGAAAAGAAAATCAATACCCTTCAGAGGAAGTCAGTTGTTCAGATTATTTATGACCTCTCACATATATTTCTCCCTATTTAATTAAAATGTTCTAGTCACATTGTAGAAACATGAAAATGTGAGGAACAATCAAGAAAAAGAGCAATAAATGGAAACCTACACTGATACAGCTCAGGTGTTAGATTTAGCAAATACAAATATTAAAGAGGCTATTTATTTATTTATTTATTTTAAAAATATATTTTATTGATTTTTTTACAGAGAGGAAGGGAGAGGGATAGAGAGTTAGAAACATCGATGAGAGAGAAACATCGATCAGCTGCCTCCCGCACACTCCCAACTGGGGATGTGCCCGCAACCAAGGTACATGCCCTTGACCAGAATCGAACCTGGGACCCCTGAGTCCGCAGGCCGATGCTCTATCCACTGAGCCAAACCGGCCAGGGCTATTTATTTATTTTTAAAAAAATATATTTTATTGATTTTTTACAGAGAGGAAGGGAGAAGAATAGAGAGTTAGAAACATCGATAACCGGAATTAAACCTGAGACCTTTCAGTCTGCAGGCCAAAGCTCTATCCACTGAGCCAAATTGTTTAGGGCTAAAGAGGCTATTTAGAACATGGTCAAGGATTTACAGGAAAAGATGACATTAATAAGTGAAGAGATAGTGAATCTTGGCAGACAAATGGAAACAAAAAAAAAGGAAATAGAAATTCTAGTACTGAAAAAGACAGTTAACTACAAAGAAAATTTTATACTTATCAAATCAACAGATTGCAGATTACTGAAATGCCAGTGAATTTTAAGAGATCAATAAAAATAATCTGTTCTAAAGAAATAGGAAAAAAATAAATAAAATTTATCTATTTAACATATATGTAATTAGATTCCCAAAGGAGAAAAGAATGAGAATGGGGCATCAGAATATTTAAACAAAAGATTTAAACAAGAGAGAAAAGACATGTATAATAATAAAAGCATAATATGCTAATTAGACTGGATTTCCTTCTGGATGAAGCTGGGGCTGTGAGGGCTGAGGCAAACCGCCATGTGGCTGTGAGGGCCGAGCCCCTTGCACAAATTTTGTGCATCAGGCCTCTCGTCCTATATAATAAAGAGGTAATATGCAAATTGACCCTCATGCCCTCACACAAGATGGCCACCCCCATGTGGTCAAAGATGGCTGCCACAAGATGGCTGGCAGGGGAGGGTAGTTGTGGGTGATCAGGCCAGCAGGGGAGCAGTTAGGCATCGATCATGCTGGCAGGGGAGTGGTTAGGGGGCAATCAGGCAGGCAGGCAGGTGAACAATTGGGATCCAGCAGTCCCGGATTGTGAGAGGGATGTCCGGCAGTCACACATCCCCCGAGGGGTCCCAGATTGGAGAGGGTGCAGGCTGGGCTGAGGGACACCCCCTGTCCCAGTGCACGAATTTCATTCACCGGACCTCTAGTATTACATAAAGGACAACAATAATACAAATAAAGGCTGATTTCACTTGAGAAACAGTGATAGCTAGGAACAATGAAATGACATCTTTAAGATGTGGCAAAATTTTGTCCTAGTCGGTTTGGCTAAGTGGATAGAGCATTGGGCTGTGGACCTAAGGGTCCCAGTTCCATCAAAGGCATGTACCTTGGTTGCAGCCTTCCCATCGCCCTGCATGAGACAACCAATTGATATGTTTCTCTCTGTCTTTCCCTTTCTCTTCCATTCTCTAAAAATCAATGGGAAAATATCCTTGGGTGAGGATTAAAAATAAATAAATAAAATAAAATGTGACAAGATTTTAATTCAGAATTTTCTATACAACAACAACAAAAAAATATTCTTCTAATATTAGGGTGAAGAGTAGACATTTTAATATAAATGAAAGCTGAGAGATTTTGTTGCAAGCCATTTTGAAATACAGTAAATACTAAAGGATTTTCTTTGGGCTGAAAGAAAAAAATGCCAGAAGGAAAGTCAGATCTACAGAATTGAATATTGAGATTTAGAAATGCTAAATTATGGTTAACATAAATATTAAGTTTTTCTCTTCTTAATTTTCATAAAAGAAAATGACTGATAAAATTAGGTAATATTTATTAGGCTTGTAAAAGATAAAATAACTTTTGGGGTGGTGCAAAAGTTCTATATCTTGAGTTGGGTTGTGGTTATATGCCTACTTCTCTTTGATAAAACTTTTCCAACTCTATACTTTAAAAATATGCATTTCATTGTATGTAAACTATACTTCAATGAAGTTGATTTAAAAAAGAATGATGGGAAACTCTCAATAATGAAAGACAAAGACGTTGAAATGGTGAATTTTCTTAATAAACATAACTTCCTGTTATTTCCAGATGACTATTCATTATATTCTCTAATTTATTAAAGCTTAAAAGAAATATGTAGCATTATTATATTTGAAATGTTTTACTTATCCTTGGTTCAGTAGTTCCTTTCCTAAGATTTTATGTTAAAGCAATATCAGTTATGGTCAGTGATGCCTAAAGAGACTACTATACACACGGATGTTTATTGCAGTCATATCTATAGTAACAAAACAATACCAGCTATCTTAACCTTTAACCACAAGTGAATGTTTAAATATAGTTGGTCATACAATACTAGAAAGTCTTTAAAAATCATGCATAAGAAAATGCTCATGTATTATGTTAACTTAATATAATGTTAAGAAATAAAAAACATTGATATAGTATGAGGGCATGTCTTCAATATATGTATAGAAAAATGGTTGGATGGTGCACAAAAATGTTTACATAATTTTCTTTGTGTAATTATTTTCTACATTTTTTGCTTACTGCATTTGAATATGTATGCATATTTAAATCAATTTTTTGTTTTTTCTGTAGATCACTTTTAAGTATATAATTAGATATAAATATGAAAGATTAGTATGAAACTATTATAATCTTAGGAACTTTAACTCTCAAAAATTCTGAAAAAAGAATAATAAAAATGGCTTAAAGGTTGAGACACTTTGTGCACTTGATTGGTGCTAATCTCTAAGGCTATATTCTGCTCTAATAGTTTAGGATTTTATGTGTTTAATCTTGACATCTCTATTAAAATAAACTAATGGTTTACAGATAACTCCTTTAAGAAATTATCTCCTGATATTTAATTTAATTAAAAAATGGAACACATTTCATGTTTTACTAAGCTGACATTTATAAGTTATTTGGAAGATCAAGTTTGTAATTATATTTTGATCTGTGATATTTTGAAGTGGCTTTTGATCAAAGGGAATAAGTTCCTATCCAACATGAAGAAATACATTCTTTTAGTTGAATATTTCTAATTACCTGAATAAAATTAACTTCTTAAATCCTGTACTGAATAATTTTTTTGGTCCTTGCAAACATGCACTCTGGTTTTAGACATGGGACTAGCAATACCTTTGCAATAACTTTTCCTCAGCTTCTGGTGTCAGCATTTGACTGTGTGATATCAGCATCTATCATTACTCTGATTGCCTGATCCACTTGGAACCTTGCTTAGCTAGGGATTATAATTGGAAAAGATGTTGGATTTATTGGTTAAGTGGTGGTTCCTCATTTAAAGCCTGCTGGCCTTCACAATAATTTTCATATATTTAACACCCCCCCTCTTGTTTCACTCATTTTAGCTTACTTTTTTTTTTTGTAATCCTCACCAGAGGGAATGTTTTTATTGATTTTAGACAGAGAGGAAAGGGGGGAGAGAGAGAGAGAGAGAGAGAGAGAGAGAGAGAGAGAGAGACTGAGACCTGAAGTCTGGGCATGTGCCCTGATTCTGATGGGTAATGGAACCTGATACCTTTCAGTGCCACAACATCCAGTGCTTAGTTTAATTTTTAAAATATTTTATCAATTTGTTTTCTTTCTGTCATCTATCCATTTACTTTGGGCAGTATAAGTTCTTCAGATTAAAACTGAATTCACTCTATAGTTAGGGAACAATTAATTGTCATTTATGCTGAACTTTGGGGAAAAGACAAATGAATTTTTATTTAATTCAAATTTAGGGAATAAGACAAATATTAGACTCATTTGGAGTAAAATTATCAAAGAATTTTAAACATGCCATGATATTGGATTAATCAAAGAAGGATGCTAATCTTATTATTTATTTGAAATCAGCTTGTTGTTTAGAAATACAGGGGGAAACTAGATCTATTTAGACATGGTATATATGGAAAGATATGAAAAGCAAAGAGATTTTTCCTACCACTTTTGTTTTTCCCTCAGATGATTCCATTAGGAATATTCTTTATGTCCAAGAGTGTGGAGACCAATTTTACAACTATATTGGAATATTGTCCTGTTTTATTTTATTTTTTGTTTATTTCCAGTTTTCTCAACATCTAGAAGCATACTAGTAGAGAGTAGTATTTTATTAATACATTATTCTTTTTTAAATCGCTTATTTATTATTTAGTTCCATTTGTGAAATTTTGTTGTTGCTTACCATACTCTCCTTTGACCCTCTTCAACTTTGTTTATAAGCACATGAAACCTCATGATAACAGGAATTTGGATATAATGTAATTGGAGATTGGCTCCTATGCTCTCTAGCTGGCTTACAATGCCATTTTATTAGCCTTGCAGGAATGCCATCCTGCATTTTTGGTAAATGAATTTGAGACTTCACTTATGACATTTTGGTATGGTTTCAATATTATTAGTTTAAAAAAATGTATCATGACTTTGGCTTTCATATTTTTTGTTATATTTCTTACAGAAAAACAGCATGCATATTAATGACAAATGTGTTATCTTGTAGCTATTCCTGGCCATGAAAAGGAATTTGTACCAGAAGGTCCTACTCAGAGAGGTCTTCGTGAAGCTAGGGAACAATACAAAAGTAAAATCAGGATGAAAGATAATAGAAAGGTATGATATTTATTTTTGTCTCATTAATTTACACTTGACCCTCAGATCTTCAGGTCCACCAACTCATAGGGTATCATTATTTTACTGGAAAAGGAGTTTAGAGCTTATGTACTCTGAGCCCCTTGGTGTAGGGATAGAAAATGAATGTCCTCTAACATTATGCAACTAGTTAATTGAGGGACACACACTGCTTAGTGGCGAGGACGGCTCAGTAAACCACTCTGCCATATATTCCAACTTACGCACAACCATGTCTACTCATCTGCTCATTTTTTCTGCTTAAAATTACCTCTCTCCAAAAGAAATAAATCCTAGATCATTCCTTATTTATTTTTTCACTAGAGGCCCAGTGCATGAAATTTGTGCACTTGGTGGTGGTCCCTCAGCCCAGCCTGTGCCCTGTTGCTGTCCAGGAGCCCTTGGGGAATGTCCAACTGATGGCTTAGGCCCACTCCCCGGGGGGAGTGACCTAAGCCAGCAGTTGGACATCCTTAGTGCTGCCATGGAGGCGGGGAGGCTCCTGCCAATGCCACTGCACTCGCCATCCCTGAGCCCGGCTTCTGGCTGAGTGGCGCTTCCCCTGTGGGGACCACCAGGAGGCAGCTCCTGCACTGAATGTCTGCCCCCTGGGGGTCAGTGTGCGTTGCAGCAACTGGTCATTCTGCCGTCAGGCCGAAACTGGCTCTCTACATCCCCCGAGGGGTCCCGGATTGTGAGAGGGCACAGGCCAGGCCAAGGGACCCCACCAGTGCATGATTGGGGCCAGAGAGAAATACAGGAGGTTGGCCAGCTGGGAAGGGACCTTGGGAGGGCTCCAGGGCATGTCTGGCCAGTCTCACTTAGTCCCGATCAGCCGGACCCCAGCAGCAAGCTCACCTACTGGTCAGAGCATCTGCCCCCTGGTGGTCAGTGCATGTTATAGCGACTGGTTGACCAGTTGACTGTCTTCCCCCTGGTGATCAGTGCATGTCATAGTGAGCGGTTGAGTGGCCTTAGCATATCATCAGCATATTACCCTTTGATTGGTTGGACGGCTGACTGGACAACCAGACACTTAGCATATTAGGCTTTTATTATATAGGATATTATGTCTTCAAATTTTCTTAGTCTTCTTTAAAAGTAGAATGGAAATAATTATATCCCATTTAAGAATATTCTTATAGTCCAGCCAGTGTAGCTCATGGTTAAGTGTCGACCTATGAACCAGGAGGTCACAGTTCGATTCAGGCTCAGGGCGCATGCCCAGGTTGTGGGCTCAGTCCCAGGTAGGGAGCATGCGGGAGACAGCCAATCAATGATTCTCTATTTTCCTCTCCCTTCCTCTCTCTGAAATCAATAATGAAACAACACATCCATATTAAAAAGAATCTCCTTATAATGAGTACCTTTGTCTTGTAATCAGGCTGATAGTTAAAATCTTCTGTAATGATTACAGAAAAATTGATATTAAAAATGTCTGGTCAAAGAGATAAAAAATGAGGAAGAAAGAAAACCCTATGAGGGGTTTTAGTTTCTTCTTATGAAAATTGCATAAAAATCTAACTGAGGTAATGAATTTTTTTCATAAAGTTGTTGTTTTCTTTGAGTTCTAAAATATCTGGCATTCATTAAAAAATGAATACATTTACATTATAATATATTTTAGCAATATTTCTATAAAAACAACAAATTGTTATGAATTCAAATACTTTAATAAATCATTTACTTAGCTAATATCAATAACATTTCCCCCCTCAATGGTATGCATTGGAATTCAGTATTGTATGTAATATCTGTTGTTGTTTTTTTGTTTTGTTGTTGTTGTTGTTAATCCTCACCTGAGGATATTTTTTCCATTGATTTTTAGAGAGAATGAAAGAGAGAGAGAAAGACAGAGAAACATTTTTGTGAAAGAAACACATTGACTGGTTGCCTCCAGGATGAGCCCTGACCAGGGCCAGGGAGGAGCCTGCAACCAAGGTACGTGCCCTTGACCAGAATCAAACCTAGGACTCTTTGGTCAGCAGGCCGATTCTCTATCCACTAAGCCAAACTGGCTAAGGCTATATAATATCTGAATTAAATGCAGACTAAATGCTTTTGGGTTACGCTAAGGCTTTGACAATCTTTTTTGGTGATATTCATTTTAGTATTTTACTAAAATACTAAATCACTAATCACTGTTGTTACTATTAACTTATGGATTATCCTTTATTGTTGCTACTGATTTATGGTATCTTTGGTAGATCTTTGGAAGCTTCCAGCTTCCCGATGCCAACAACTTCCCATCAGGGCAGACCTTCCCTTTTTGCCTCCATAACCTTTCCCCCTCCTCCAACCTGCCTTTAATTTGAGTCTCAGCCAAATGCAAGCAGTGCTGTTGGGATGACGGTTGCTGTCAATAAGTAGTGCTTGTTCTTGTTTGGGTAATTTTTGTTTATCTCCAGAGAGGTTCGTAGTTCAGGTAGCAAATAGTGCACTCAGAACAATAAAGATAATGGCGGTGAGGATTTAGGTGTGATGACAGTGATTGTCATCGGGAGCACTTTCATCTCCTAATGGCATCTGCATTCTTTGAGGTGGTAAATCATACTTAGAAATGATTTCTTGATTCATTTCCTAAGTGCTGTGGCTTGTAAGTCTTTTCAATGTGCCAGTGTATTAAAGAGAAGCAGAATAGAAGAATTCCATATAGATTTGAATAGTTTTAAACAGTAATATTTATGTGTAGAATTTATTTTTCATTGTGAAGGGATAAAAGAATCATACAGCATCCACTGTAATTCAAATCTGTTGTTTACTGACTCATTAAATGTGTAGCTTACAATCACAATTCTTATACATTTAAGTTTTTATGTTAAAAATCTTCCATTCACCTAGTGTCCAGACCTACATACTCAGTGATTTTGCAAGAAAAGAGAAAATGCACCACCATTGAAAGTATTTCAAGAAACTGGGAAGAAAATTAAGAAAGATAAGGGATTACTAACTTGTTCCTTCCATCCTTTTACTGCCTGATTTAGTTCTTTTTTAAAAAAATATATATTTATTGATTTCAGAGAGGAAGAGAGAGGGAGAGAGAGAAACATCAGTGATGAGAGAAAATCATTGATTGGCTGCCTCCTGCATGCCCCCTACTGGGGATCAAGCCTGCAACCTGGGTATGTGTCCTTGACTGGAATGGAACCCTGGACCCTTCAGTCCGCACGCCGACACTCTATCCACTGAGCCAAACTAGCTAGGGCCTGAATTAATTTTAAATATATTTTTGGTTGGCAGTAGCTGATTTGACTCAGTGGATAGAGCATTGGCCTTAAGAGTAAAGGGTACTGGGTTTGATTCTAGTCAAGGCATGTACTAGTACCTAGGTTGCAGGCTCAATCCCCAGCCCTGGTCACCGTGCATGTGGGAGGCAACCAATTGATGTGTCTCTCTCACATCGATGTTTCTTCCTCTCTGTCTCTCTCCTTCCCTTCCAGTCCCTCTAAAAAATCAATGGAAAAATATCCTCAGGTGAGGATTAATAAAAATAAAGTTAGAAAATATTTTTTTTGGTTGGAGTACAAACATGTCTTTTTAAATGAAAACATCCTACCCAGATGAATATACTCCCACATGTAAACATATTTATATTCTTATTATATATTTCTGCTGAGAAACATGTTTTAAAGAATTGTAGCGATATTATCAAGAAAACATAGATATTTCTTCTCCAAATTGATACTAACAGAGGATATGTTGGGAAGGATAAACATTGCAATATATACGATAAAGTTTTCAAAATATTTTATAACCAATTTTCAAATGTTGTTAAAATACCTTGGAATAAATATTTTGGGAAATATTCACATTATTTTATACTTAAATTAAATATTAACATCTTATTATAGGAACAATTAAAAAGCTTAAACCAACTAAAATTTTTAAATTACTTACCCAGGCAACAGGGGTTTAGTAATAGTTATTCAGAAATTATTTTAAGAAAAAAATTACCTAAAGTTCAGGTGTTTAGATTTTAACTTCAATTACTAATTTAAGTTACATTATTTTTAATCAGTTAGTTTTATGTTTATTAATCAATAATATGTTATCTAAAAATATACATGTATCTTTTGTTAAGTGAGCAAAAGAATATTATTTTTTAGCCTTAATGTAGAACTGTCATAACTTCTAGTATCCTTGCATACGTTAACTATCATAACCCTTTTCCTTCAGCATAGCATCTATTAACATACTGTAGCATGAACTTTGGTAGGAGTTGTTTAAGAGTATGAATTGCTTTGAAGCCTAATCTGTACTTGAAACTCTCATCTACCACTTATTTTATTACTTTTACAAAACTGAGAAAATCCTAAACTTCTATGCTTCCAACTCTATAAACTGGGGAGAATATTATGTGAGTTAAAGGATTTTTGTCACGATTTAATGATATATGTAATATGCCTAGCATACTACCTATTTATAATTGATACTTATGAAATGATAGTGTTTCTATATAAGAGATTATTTACCTGAAGATAAATAATACTTAGTTGTTAATGCTATTTCATTCTTTTGTGTGAAATATGATATAGGTAACACTGGATAGAAGTTCATTAGACTTCTAGTCATTCCTTGTAACCATTTTTGGGTTATTTTATTATACATCAGATGACTTGAATAATTAGGTAATGGCTTTCTGTGATTGTAGGTATGGTTTTCCTAATTCAGATTACATACAAACAGAGATATGGAAATTAGAGCATTATGGTGGCTAATTTGCCATGCTAATGTTTGCACATTTCCTGTTATATGTTAGAACGTCATTAGGTTCATAAAAATTGTAAACTCCTCTCAACTTCTTTAGGGACTTTTCTATATTTTGATTCACTTAATGAAAAATTTAAATATTATTTAATATATTTATTATGACAGTTACTAGTGATTATATAGATTACAGTTTAAATATAATGAAAATATGAAGGAAAAAACAGTTTCTTCAGCTCTGATATGACAGTGTATATAGCATCTTGATGTGCTATGCCACCCTGGTTATGATAATGGCATATTTCAAGAGCAGTTCAATGCTCTTACATGCTGATGCTTTGCATTTATTAGATGGAATTTAGCAGCATTTTGTATAGTGTTATTGAATATTGCTATGTAGTTATTATTATTTTCTTGCTTAAAGTATCTCTGTGAGTTTGGCATCATCCCAAGATCTGGTCGACAGTTTGCCAGTAATTGTGAATATTACATTAGGATGTTTAATCATTCTATTTATCAGACATAAAGTTGCTAAAATGGAAATTAGTTTTGCATGTTTTAAAGTTTAGAAATATGGAAGGTATTAAAAACTCTATAACCATGTGCAAATGGGAATTTTAATGCATATAATTTTATAATAATGTTGAATGTCTTCAACAGTTGAAATAATTTATTAAAAATCCCTAAGGAGATATATTCATCAAAATATTTATTCATAAAATCCTGCCATGTTAAATACATAAGGATTAGCCAACTTGTTTATAAATCAGTTCTGAGCAGAAAATCAAATAAATGGAAATATATTATTGCACTAAATATATTCTGCTTACATGAAAACAAGCAAATATGAATCAGAATAAGAGCAATTAAGAAATGCTAATTATTCTCAGGTTTTTTACTCTACTATTTATTTTTAATTATGCCTAAGCATGGATTATTTAGAAAATACAAAAATGAGATTACAATAAAAATGCTCAGGATTTTGAAAACCTCAGTCAGTACAAAATCTACATTATATTTCAGAATAACACTTTATGGAACATTATGGATTTGTGCATTGAATGTACAATAATTTAAAAAGAAAATATTTTCTAGTAACATTTAATTTAAATGTATTATGTGCATATTTGAGTATAATATATAAATTACATTAATTATATATTATATATTGATAACAAATGAACATAATATATATGTAGTCTTCTGCAGTTTGCTTTTTTCATTTGGTGTTTTGTTTCTAAGATTGTTCCATGTTACTTATATAGCTTATTTGAAAATATTTACTTTTTATATTTTATTAATGATGCACACTAAGGTTGTTTCCAAAGTCTTAATTTAATAAACAGTGCCGCCATGAATATTCTTGTACATCATTAGGTGCACATATGCAAGATTTTCTGAAGTATACTAATCTAGGAGTGGAGTTGTTGGATCATTGGGGATGAGGATTTTACTAGATAGTGTCAAATGCTTTTCCAAATTAGTTGAATGAATATGTTTACAAATCCACAGTTTTTATTACTTTAAACCAGTGGTCGGCAAACTCATTAGTCAACAGAGCCAAATATCAACAGTTCTTCTTCAAAATAGACTCGCCCAGGCCGAAAACTGACTTCTGCGCATGGGCCACGAAGTTTCAATCGCACTGTACGTGCTCCCGCACGTGGTATTTTGTGGAAGAGCCACACTCAAGGGGCCAAAGAACCGCATGTGGCTCGTGAACCGCAGTTTGCCGACCACAGCTTTAAACCATTTCCAGAACTTGGTATTCTCAGGGTTCTTGATTTTTGCCAATCTAATGAATAAAATGTTGCTATTGGGTCTTAATTTTCATGTTTCTGATTAATAATTAAATTAAACATCTTCTCTTTTGTTTATAAACAATTTATATGTTAGGTCATAAATTTTGCTCATTTTTTTCCATTAGGTTATTGATCTTTTATCTGCAGTGCATTTTAGAAACTAATTTTTGATCAGTTAAATGAATAGTAGATATCTTGCCCCAGATGGTGACTTATATTTTCTATTTTTATAGTGTCTTTTATTGAATAGAAGTTCTTCATTTTGTCACGTTTTACAACTAAAATATAGATAATTTTTATTTTTTAAAAAGTAACTCAAAAATTTTTTTCATTGTAATGTAGTTGAGTTTGTCAATAATTTCTTATATGGTAAAATGTATTGATGCTTGAGATTCCATCCTATGTTTGTCTTTTATCAAGTTAGTGTTAATTTTTAAAATCATAAATGAATGGATCATTTTATATTTAAGTGTTAAGATTTTGTTTTATCATGAATTAATATTGAATTCTTTGCTTTGAGATGGTTTTCTCCATTAATATTTTAATGTGGTAAATGGCATAATAGATTTTTGAATGTAAAAATTTTCTTCCATTATTGGGCTAAAATGACCTTATTCATGTATTACCTGATTTATATATCACTGGCTCTAATTCAATGTTATTTTCTGATAATGGTTACTTCTATTTTATGAAGAAATTTGGCATTTAGTTTCCTTTTTTAGTAACTGTCTTTTTATAATTTTTGTATCATTGAATGTGTTGGAGAATATTCCCCTCTTTGTCTCTGCTTTGAAAGAGTTTTTATATTGTGTAAGACCTATTCCAAAATGTGTGGTCGAAATCTTAAAACTAATAGGAGCTATTATGCATTTATGGGAAGATTTTATTCTGTTGAGGCGGATCTTTAAATATAATTGAACTATACAGGTTATTTTTTCTTCAATCAATTTTTGTTATTAATGAAAATATTTACATGAATATGACAATTGTATCTTAAGTTTCAAATTCATCATAAAGGTATTTGCCATATTTTTATCTTTTAAATTTCTAATAGATGCATAGTTATATTTTTTTATTTTTTATAATATCAATTTCTCTCCCTCCCTTTTTAGAGTTACCCCACACACCACCTCTTCCAATCACTTATCTGTCTTCCTGGAGATATATGAATTTATTGGTATTTTTGAAGGTACAAGATATGAGCTTTATGATTCTCTGTTATATGCCTATTTTTTCTTTACTTACACATAATATTTTAAATTTTGTTCAGTTTTAAGTATTTTAAGATTTCCATTATTATTTATTCTTTGACCCATGCTCTATGTAGAAAGAATTTTTAGTTGTATATGTGCATGGGTTTGGAGTTACCTTTTTTGGTTGTTATATATTTCTGTTTTGAAATAAATCATAGAGCACATCGTCTGTATGAAATAAAAAATATTGGGAGTTGCCATGGCAGAGATTTTCTTCCTGCTCTTAAAGCTGATGAACAAATGATAGTTGCATTTATTGTAATCCCTGTGAACAATACTGCTTCCTCAGTTAATACAAGCTAAAATAAATTATACATTCATCTTATCAAACATTAAACAACAGTTAAAGCAATATACATTGGTTTACAATTTTCCTTCGTACTGTATCTCAGTTGCCTTGTTGCCTAGCATGTGACATATTTCCCACTGGTATTTGTAATGCATGTCAAAGTGGCAGTGATGTTTATTGCTTTCTTTTGGAACTTAATGTTCATGGTTAGAAAAAACCCTGGATAAATGATGCATTTGATCTGATGATGAAGGATAAGAGCAGTGATATGTACTGTTTGGAATAATCCATCACAAGACACTGTCAGATAATCCCTAGAGTGTGTGCTCATGCTTTCTATGCCTTATTTTTCTTCAGAGACGGATATTACCCATTTTTGAGATGACAAAAAGAGAGCAGAGGAAAATGGGTTGCCATATGAAGCAAAAATAAGTGCATTATCACTCACAAAATGTGTTATTGTAAACTGGTAGGCACATATACACATTTTTATTTTAAAAGAAAAAGGCCAAGAAGGGATTTTACAATTTACACAGCAATGAAAATGTGACTATAGGAATCATGTGAGTTTCTTTAATACTCTTGAAGAAATTAAATGTTTCCCAGGGTAATTCTGTGCAATCATATATTGGATTATTCTTTGTTACATAAGGTTCTCATTCTTTTAATAACCTAGTGCCCTTATAGAGTTTCTAGAAACATTAGATATTTGGTATAGAATGACTTCTAGGTTAATTTTCAAAACTTTTTGTTAGCTTAACTTTTTTTTTTAACAAAAGGAATCATGCTTTTCCATTGGTAATTAAAAAAAAAAATGAAACAATACCTGTAAGCATGCATATTTACACACACATATTCAGAACCACCAGGCTGTTTATTTCATACATGGGTAGGAAAATCAGAAATGGTACCAGATATCACCGAGCCACTTCCCAATTATGCAATTTTTAATTTCTGTCCTCAAGATACAAGATTTCTATAGGCTGTGCATTTTGCTCTTTGGCTGAGATGGAGTTAATGGTTCCTAGATCAAAGCTGGGCCTGGGTACCATCTGTACCGACCTGGTACAAGCCTGAGGGGGGTCCATGATCTCAGAGCCTCAGCCTCCAGAGGTCGATATAACTTCTACAGCAGCAGCCTGTCTATGTTGTCAGCTCAAATTTTCTATGCACTTCCCCTTCCCTGACCCAGCTCTTATCTGTTAGAGGGGGGCTGTCTTCTAACCAGTTCTTCTTTCACCATGATGTTGATTCAAACACTAGAGGTAGTCTATATAATTTCTTGGTACATTAATTAACTAGTGAATTTTAAAAATCCAAAATCTTATTTTACATGCTGATATAGAATTTTACTGTCTTAAATGTGGTGCTATTCAATCTCCAATTAAAGGAAACAGGGTTCCCTGGAGAAATATTTGATGCTTTAGCTGGAGCGGGGAACATATGTAATGAGCCTGGAATATGTTATAATGTCAGAAAGCAAAAGACAAAAACATGTGGGCATACCAAAAGGACATAGATCATAGGTGTTAATCTGAAGAACCTACAAATGACCAAAGCTGTGACAATTTGAACAAACTAACATCTTACTGTATAGACATGAGTCAATACTGATATAAATAAATATAAACAAATGATTAAGTAAAAGAGAAGGGAAAGATATTCATTATAGAAGGATTCCAAAATAAGAACATTTTCCATGTCATTCAATGTTGTTCCACAATATCATTTTTAGTAATTAGTACACCATTATTTGTGTGTAGCATAATTTATTTGGAACATACATTTTTATATTTATGTTTTCTTTTTTCTCTCCTTACTATAGTAATTATTAGCCACTTAAATCCTTGCATATGTATCTTTAGTCAGTAACCAATTTCTGAGTACGGGTTTTGTGGTTGTAGCAGCAGAAACATTGGCAACTTAGTAAACATATAACAGTTAATTGGGAGGCAATAAGAAAATTCACACAAATAAAGAAAAATTTAAGCTTTAGGTCTTAGAAAGGAGAGAAACCACAGTATTTTACTCTTGGGATGAATAAGTTGTGTTGTTTCTGTCTTTAGGTCAATTGGCTCAATGTTAACATCGTTGGTAGCTTATCTTGGGTTATCCTTTGGAAGTCAAGGTGCCATGGATGAGTCCAACCAAGACTGCACACTAATACAGAAATAATCCCTCCAAGCACAATATGACTACTGAAACCAGAATAAGGGAAATGGATTTGAATTGCAAAAATGAAGGCCTTTGCTTCATTACCATAGCATAACCTCCTCTAACTGGATTTTTAAAAATATATATGTATATATTTTTAATTGATTTCAGAGAGGAAGGAAGAAGAAGAGAGAGATAGAAACATCAATGATAAGAGAGAATCATCAAATGGCTGCCTCCTGCATGCCCCACACTGGGGATGGAGCCCACAACCTGGGCATGTACACTGACGGGAAATGGAACCATGGTGGCCTAGTTCATAGGTCTATGCTCAACCACTGAGCCACACCGGCTGGGTCTAAGTGGAATTTTTATGTGCAGCAGTACATTGCAAATTTTACCTGAGGAAAAGACATACCAGTTATAATTCTAACCGTATGATTTCACTCATATGTGGGATATAAAACTAAAGGAACAAATGAATAAACAAGAAAAACAAACAAAAATTCACAGACGCAGACAAAAGTATGATGGAAGATGATTTGACTTTGGGTGGTGAGCACATAATGCAATATACAGATCATATATCATAGAAATGTACACTTGAAACCTGTATGATCTTATTAACAATGTCACCCCAAGAAAATTAACTAAAAAAAGAAAGTTAAGTTAGAACTGGCATATATGCATCCTCCTTTATTTATTTTTAAAATATATTTTATTGATTTTTTAGAGAGGAAGGGAGAGGGATAGAGAGCCAGAAATATTGATGAGAGAGAAACATCGATCAGCTGCCTCCTGCACAACCCCCACTGGAGATGTGCCCACAGCTAAGGTACATGCCCTTGACTGGAATCAAACCTGGGACCCTTTAGTCTGTAGGCTGACGCTTTATCCACTGAGCGAAACCAGTCAGGAATGCATCCTACTTTAAAAGGCCACACTGATTGGGATCTTTCTTTTGAGACCATGTTTCTTGAATGAATAGCCATTTTTTTCTAATATAAATGGAGTTAAAGACTGAATTTCAAATGATTCTTGATTGATTTGTGTCTCCAAAGCAATGGAAGCAAGGACAGTGTTGGTACTCTCCAGAGATAATTGCTGTATTAAATTATATGAATATATTTCATGGCATCTCAACTCTAGATGTTAAAACTGAACATCCTATCTGCTTTATAATGATTGTTTAGGAAAGATTGCTCTGGCAAATGGTTATCATTAAAATATACAGTGAAAATTTAATTTCCTTTGCTGAATATAAAATTCGCCTAAGAAATAGTGCATCTTATTTTCTACATAGTGATTTTGAGGGAAATAGTACTGAATGGAGAATAAAATGCCTTGTCTCTTATTATGTAGTTAAATCAAACAAATAACCAAATGCTGACATAGAAAAGCAATGGGATAAAATGTATTGAAGAATAACGATTATTTCATTTAGTTATTTGGGCATTTTTCATTCACATGGAGCTCAATTACATCTCATTGCACCAATTGTTCAGGACAGAAAACAAATCTAAACTCACTTGACTGCATCAAATTGTCTATTTTAATGTGTTCTGCCAACAACAAGGTCATCCGGTGTATTTAGGGCCATAGCTGGCAGTCTTTGAGATGTGTATCTAGGCTCTCATTATAATCCTAGTACTTCTCACTAGCTGTGTAATCTGGGACAAGTAATTTAACCTTGGTCTTTTTAAACCAGCTCACCTTTCACTTAGTTACCCTCTCTCCGTTTTCATCAAAGGCAGGTATGCCTTTTATTCCCTATATCCTTTATATCTTATAATTCCTATGTGCTGATGAACTTAGATGTCTGAGAACTAACTTAGTCATTCTCAAAATTACAGTCAGATGTAGCTGAAAGTACATAGAGTCATAAGTTCTGGGTTTTAGTCTAGACTCTGGTTTCTCAAAATTGAGAGCATGAGGAATGTCTGTGGCTGGTGGAAGCAGTCAGTGGGTAGGGAGGGAGATGACACTAAGATCATCACTTTCTTCCAAAAGCAATCACATTTATTTCTGACCTATATGCCAAGCAATATAAATATTGGACATTTAGAAAAATGTGGAGTGCTGTAGATTTCTGATGCTGTAATATACATATATATATATATTAAAGTGAATTGCAAATCTTGCATGAATTTTGGGACACCCTATATATATATATATATACTAGAGGCCCATTGCATGAAGATTCGCACAATAGGCCTTCCTTTCCCTGGCTGCCAGCACTGGTTTTCCTCCGGCACCCGGACCCAGGCCTTTGGTCTGGCCACAGCAAGGCTTGGCTTCTCTGCTCCGGCTGCAGCGGAGAAGCCAAGCCTCTTCAGCCTTTTCTGGGGCCGGAGCCTTCAGTCTTCACTCCATGCCTGTATATGCAAATTAACCCACCATCTTTGTTGGGTTAATTTGCATACTCATCCTGATTGGCTGGTGGGCGTAGCAGAGTGATGACCAATTTACACATTTCTCTTTTATTAGTGTAGATATATAATATTTACAGATAAAATTCATTTTAATATAATTGTACTATTGAGTAATTTTACTTTTATAATGCCATTCAACTTAATGTCTTATCCAGTCAAATGGCTTATAAGTTATCTGAGGCTCAGAAATACTGATTGTATTGCATTGTGTATTGTATTTTTTCATGTTACCCACAACTAGCAAATCTTTATCTGAAATGCGATTTCTTTCCTAATACCATTTAATTCCAATTTAAATACCATTCAGTTCCTTTCCTTTTATGAGAACCTTTGCATTACCCATCATTAGTGACAGCCCTGGGCTAAACCTTTTACATTTCTTAGTTTGCAGGCTTTTAATGCTTAAAACAGAGCCTAATACTATGCAAAAATGAAAACTCTTAGTTTAAACATCTTGATGAAAGATGTATATGGTTTAGAGTCACAGTGCCCATGCCTTGTCTCTTACTAACTTTGGGACCTTGCGCAAATTAATTTCTCTGACTTTTAATTTTATCACCTATAAAATCAAGATTACAATACCCCCTTTAAATAACTTTTATTAGAGAAAAAACATAAAAGGTCTGCATATAATTTAGTCAGGTGTTATTATTAATAAGAATCTTTCTATATTTTTAATTAATTCTTAAAATATATATTTTAATCTTTATTGTTGAAATTATTACAGACATCCCTCTTTTTTACCCCCATTACCCCACTCCATCCGGTTCCTGCCTCACCCTAGGCCTTTGCCACCCTATTGTCTGTGTCCACGGGTAATGCATATATGATCATTGTTTAATCTCTTCCCAATACCCCACCCTCTTCTCTCTGAGAATCATCAGTCTATTCCATTTCCATGCCTCTGATTCTATTTTATTCACCAGTTTATTCTGTTCATTAGATTTATTATTTGTTTATTTTGATTTTTAAATTCAATTGTTGCTAGGTATATATTTGTTGCCATTTTCTTGTTGTTGTTGTTGTTGTTGTTGTTGTTGTTGTTGTTGTTGTTGTTGTTGTTGTTGTTGTTGTTGTTGTTGTTGTTGTTGTTGTTGTTGTTGTTGTTGTTGTTGTTGTTGTTGTTGTTGTTGTTGTTGTTGTTGTTGTTGTTGTTGTTGTTGTTGTTGTTGTTGTTGTTGTTGTTGTTGTTGTTGTTGTTGTTGTTGTTGTTGTTGTTGTTGTTGTTGTTGTTGTTGTTGTTGTTCTTCTTCTTCTTCTTCTTCTTCTTCTTCTTCTTCTTCTTCTTCTTCTTCTTCTTCTTCTTCTTCTTCTTCTTCTTCTTCTTCTTCTTCTTCTTCTTCTTCTTCTTCTTCTTCTTCTTCTTCTTCTTCTTCTTCTTCTTCTTCTTCTTCTTCTTCTTCTTCTTCTTCTTCTTCTTCTTCTTCTTCTTCTTCTTCTTCTTCTTCTTCTTCTTCTTCTTCTTCTTCTTCTTCTTCTTCTTCTTCTTCTTCTTCTTCTTCTTCTTCTTCTTCTTCTTCTTCTTCTTCTTCCTCTTCTTAAAGTATACCCTCAACATTTCATATAATACTGGTTTGGTGGTGATGAACTCTTTTAGCTTTTACTTGTCTGTGAAGCTCTTTATCTGACCTTCAATTCTAAATGATAGCTTTGCTGGGTAGAACAATCTTGGTTGTAGGTACTTGCTATTCATCACTTTGAATATTTCTTCCCACTCCCTTCTGGCCTGCATAGTTTCTGTTGAGAAATCAGCTGATAGTCATGTGGGCATTCCCTTGTAGAAAACCAACTGCTTTTCTCTTGCTGCTTTTAAGATTCTCTCTTTGTGTTTATCCCTTGGAATATTAATTATGATGTGTCTTGGTGTGCTCCTCTTTGGGTTCCTCTTGTTTCGGACTCTTTGTGCTTCCTGGACTTGTAAGTCTATTTCTTTTACAAGGTAGTGGAAGTTTTCTGTCATTTCTTCAAATAGTTTTTCATTATCTGGTGCTCTCTCTTCTTCTGGCACCCCCATAATGCAAATGTTGGTACATTTGAAGTTGTCCCAGAGGCTCCTTATGCTATCTTCAGATTTTTTAATTCTTTTTGCTCTTCTGGTTGGGTGTTTTTTGCTTCCTCATATTTCAAATCATTAATTTGATTCTCAGAATCCTCTACTGTTGAATCCCTGTATATTATTCTTTATTTAAATAACTGTGTGCTTAAATTCTGACTGGTCCTTATCCATTTTTTTCAGAGGTTCCTAGGAGATTCTTGAGTAACCTTATAACTGGTTTTGAACTCTATATCCAGTAGTTTGCTTTCTTGCATTTCTTTCACTTGTGATATGTTTCTTTGTCTCAGCATTTTGGCTGATTCGCTGTGTTTGTTTCTAAGTATTGGGAAGAGCTGCTATGTCCCCTTGAGTTGGTAAAGTGGCCTTGTGTAGTGGGTGTCCTATAGCGCCCAGTGGCTCAAACTCCCTAGTCACCTGGGATGGTAGCTGGTAGTTGAGACTTGATTGCTGTTGGTGTCACTGGAAGGAATTGACCACCAGGCTAATTGGCTATGAGGACCAGTTGCAACTAAAGTGGCAGAGCAGCTATGCAGGAGACACCCCTATGGAGCAGGACTTGCTTCAGTGGGGCATTGGTTTTATGGCTGTATTTACTTCCTGTTTCCTTTGGACATGAGCACAAGCATTATTCCTCAGGAAAAACTTTCCAGGTTCTTTGTGATTCTGTACCTTAGAGAACCTAGACCCTGGTTTCTTTTCTCCTTAGAACATTATCTTAGTTTATATTTCTACATTTATTAGTACCACTTGTGATTAATGTCTCTTCAAATATTGTTCCTTCACCACTTTTTCTCTATTCCTACTTAGGACTCCAATTTATGATTTTGTAGGTATTTTCCCCTTTTATTACCTTATGTATTATCTTTTATTACCTTATGTCATTCACACACACACACACACACACACACACACAGGACTATCATTCCCTAGAACTTGAGATTAATTGGTCTGCATTCTAGAACAAGCCTAATTATTGTTTCATAATAAGTCCATTTCAGGGACCATATATATATAGATATACTCTTCCTATGTCAGTCAGGTTGTTTATTTTGGATCAGTCTTCCAGTTCAGAAATTAACATCTGTGACTGATTTTTTCCATTATCTCCATTCCCTGTGGGTAAGTTTCTAATGTTCATCATTTCGCTTGGGTTTTGGTGACATCTTGAATTTCATATGCTTGTTTTTGTTTATTTGTTTTATCTTTGATTTTGAGTACTAATGTTTATTTTAAAAATTAGAAGTCTAACTTGAGGCCCAAGAGTGATGATATCTTCTTTCAAAGGGGGTTTATGCTGACATTCTAGAGGCAGCTGTACTATAAGTACCATCAACTATCTACTGCATATCACTTTATCCCATTCATGATTTAGATGACTCTAACTTTAGCTTTGGAAAGTCAAGTCTATTTCTGTTTCACTCATATTTCCCAGATTCTCAGTCCAAGCCTGGCGTATGTACCAGAACTCACCCTTTGGCTGGGCACTGAGCTCTAATTCCACTCCTCCTTGTTTCAGTTTTGTAGCCACCCGTTTCAGAATTGCGTCTGACAGCTGCCAAAGCTTCAGGAGAAAATGAACTCCAAGTCAGGCTTACCTCCCTGTGTGGCCCTCTGCTCTTGGGCCCTGGCTCCATTATTCTCCACTATAGTGTTAATTTTTTTGATGCTTTCAAACACATTTTAAAAAGATATATTTGACCATATTTTCCAGGTGGTTTTAGCTGGAGGGTTGTTTCATATAATCTCATTCATCAGTACTGAAATCTCTTCTGCTTTAAGGAGAAATATTTATAAGCTTAAATTCTTATGTATGTGTAGGATGTACCACCATTGAATAATTTAAGATAGTATATTTTTGTTGAAATGTATATTTTAAATCACACGTTTGCCCAGAAACTTCAGTGCCTCTGTTGTTTTAAAAGCCCAATTGTTTTTTCTGGTGTTCCTGCTCCTTGGTGGTCTTCTGCCACTCATCTTCCCAGCCTTACCTTCTCATGCCCTCTGTTTATTTGTTTTCACTTGCATTCACATACTCGGTGTGCCTCTAAAAATACCTGCATTATCAAGTTTTGATTTTCCCAAAGCTCACATTCTTTTTTTTAGATTAATGCATGTTATTTGCTTCTTTTTTTTCAAATGCCATTTTCTATCCACAAGACTGTGATTCTCTAGAGCTTGAGATTAATTGATCTATATTGCTAGAACAAGCCTAATTATTGTGTCATGATAGTTCCATATCTGGAACCCTGCTCTTTCCCAGTTGTCTCACTCTGCTGAAAATTATCTGGCTGTCGATAAATGTGCTTTACTCCCTTGTATGTGCCCACTAATGTTGCAGGGTCACTAAAACTGGAATTAAGCAAACTTTGTCAAGTGATTACGTTCATTTTGACAAGAAGACCAATGTTTAAAATCACTGAAACAGAGGTTATCTCAAATTATTGTTGCATAATCTTTGGTTTTGTTATGAACACATAGTAAATTTGGCATATATGTACATAACTAGAAGTTAAAAGATAAGATTTGAATCATAATCTCTGAAAGGCTTTACTAAAATATAAATGTATAATGGCTTAGGAAAACATATTTGCATAATGTTACCATTAGTCATTGTAAATCAGTAGATGCATTTTTAGAGTCACTAAATCTTTAACACTCATTATCATCCCATAGTGCAAAATTGAGTAGTGCTTCCTGCCAGTCGCATGTAGGATTTACCTCCTCATGACTGAATTAGGGAAATGAAATTCCTAGGTAAGTCCATGCACAACAGTATAAATTATAGTTATTTTTATACCATTTCTGCCTCAGATGAATATATTGACTGTTCCGTGAATAACATATGGACAACACAGCGACATTTGAGAAGCCCATTTGTTTACTAACTAGGCATTTATAGAGTGTCTATTATGTATAAGATGCTATGCTAGAGAGACACAAGTGAATAATATGCTATACTTGTCTTCTACTATATCATAGTGGAAGGGGAGGACTATGCACTGACAATTCTGATATTCTGTAATACATACAGTTTTCATTAATAATGGTGGCTCAACAAAAGATATAATGTGACATGGCTTTATATTTAGGAAGCAGTGGGAGATGAAGTTAGAGAGAGAGCCTGGGGTCATTCCCATGGCTGGCCTTGTATCATAGGAGTTTAAACTTTACCCTGTTGACAGTAGGGAGTCATTTAATGGTGTTACATAGAAGAATGACACATGATTAGATATGTCTTTTAGTAATGTGGGAGATTCCTTAAGCAAGGAGACATGTTGGAGTCTATAGCAACCTTTTGTGGGAAATGATAGAAACCTATACTAAGATAGGAACAAGAATATACACAGGGAACAATGAATTAAAAAAAAATGGTTCAACAAATACTATGATGCCAAATTTCAGGCTTACAAGTAAAAAGTAGTGCTATTAATCAAGATCATTATTTCAAAAAGTGAAACTTATTTGGGTGAAAGAAAAATATTCACTGTTAGACAGGAAATACCTTCCATATCCCCGTATTCCCAGGCATCTAGCATACCACTTGCATATTACTACATTATTCTGAATGAATTAATATAAACCATGTGATTATTCTGTAAATTTATATTTATTTCCACTTTGTAAATGGGGGGGAGGCTGAGATTAATTGTTACTATCCATTTATTTTTCTTAATTCTCTTAGGAAACTTCAATTAAACCAATAGTTTTAAATAATCCCAACTAAAAATATTTAGCAAGTTATAAGTCAGGGGTAGGGATATAAAGTTGATAATCTAGAACTGTATTTTGTTTGACCCTCCTACTGTTGACATTTCTCAAGATTAAATAATTATTCTATAAGTTTATCAACATTTATAATCCATTATAATTCACCTAAAATGCATTCTTCTCCTTTCTTTTTTTGAACCACACTGAACTCCTTTTTGTTGGAGCATGCCATGTTTACTCCCTCCTCTGGATCTGTGATCTATAAGCTACTTGTGGGTCAGAATGTCTGTTTTTGTTTGCTTGCTGGTGTATCAGGCAGTTGGTATAGTACATGGTAAATTAATATTATCAATAGATATTTGTTGAATGACTCAATGAAAAGTCCCAATATTTGGCTCCTTTAAAAAAAAGTACTATCTTGCCTGGCCAGTGTGGCTCAGTGGTTGAGCACCGTGAACCAGGAAGTCATGGTTTGATTCCTGGTCAGAGCACATGCCCAGGTTGTGGGCAGTGTGGGGTGTACAGGAGGCAGCCAATGATTCTCTCTCATCATTGTTGTTTCTGTCTTTCTCCCTTCTTCTCTGAAATAAATAAAAAATATAAAAAAGAACTACCTTTTACATTCACCCTATATTCTTTCCATTGATTGGAATTTAGTGTCAACTGCAATTTAAGCAAGATTCAGATGGATTCCTCAGCCTCTGCAGTCATCACCACCCAAGTTGTCTTCACAGTACTAGGCACATGCATTGGAATTAACCTTCATATTTCTGCTTTTATTTTTCTTATAGAAAAGTTCATTATATATCATGTTCATGTCTTTACCAAAAGGAAGACTATGGGATCAAGAAGGAGCACAAAAGTTATATGTTTACTAAAAAAAGGAGATAAGCTTATTTCTATGTATCTATGAAGTATGCATTTTATCTATATATTAACTATATAAAATTTATATCTGTCAGTGCCCACCTAATTAACTCATTCCAATTATCTTCCTGATACCTCACTTTTGAATGTCTGACCCTGCTCTACATAGTCACAATTGCATCCTTCTTTAAAACTCAAAGGTAAGAAGGATCATTGAAGCATGTATTAACAAAAAGAAGAGAAATATTACAGAAGATGATATTAATAGCATGTAACTTGAGTAACCCACAGAAGAAGTTGGTTATTTTACTGTGGAGCCTCATGACATTTTAAGTCACCAAGCCACGAGCAGATCATGCTCATGAATGACCATCGACAGTGAAACTTCAGGTAGCTAAGATGGCATCACTTTAGGCATAGGCTTGCATTTCTCTTTGGACACGCAAAGCAAACAGATGCCAGGGCAGAAGAATTAGGTATATCGCCTTAGACACTGATGCAAATGTTATCCTTGCTACAACACAGTTTTGTATTGTCATTGAGGAATGGAAGCAGATAAAACCAGTGAGGAGAGATAGCAATAATTATCCATACTTTGGCTCTAGCCCACTTAGCTCAGTGGTTAGAGTGTTGGCCCACAGACTGAAGGCTCATGGGTTTGATTCCCAATGAAGGGCATGTACCTCGGTTGCAGGCTCAATCCCCGGCTTGGCTCTAGCCCACTTAGCTCAGTGGTTAGAGTGTTGGCCCACAGACTGAAGGCTCATGGGTTTGATTCCCAGTGAAGGGCATGTACCTTGGTTGCGAGCTCAATCCCCGGCCTCTGTCAGGGGCACGTTTAGGATGCAACCAATTGATGTGTCTCTCTCACATCAGTGTTTCTCTGTCAGGGGCCGTGTAGGACATAACCAATTGATGTGTCTCTCACATTAATGTTTCTCTTTCTCTGTCTCTTCCCCTCCCTTCCACTCTCTCTAAAAGTCAGGGGCAAAATATCCTTGGGTGAGGATTAACCAAAACCCCCCCCACAAAACACCAATAATTATTTGTACTTTCTAACAACAAAACTAATCAGAAAATCCTTGACATTTCCTGAGTAATGCCATAACTCAAATAGATAAAAGTAGGAATTGCTGATTTAGTAAATATGTTGAAAACAAGGCGCCTAGCTACAAAAGCTGCTCCATTATTGACTCTTGAATAAAGCATTGTGTGGTGCTGCTTCAGTAGCTGACACTGACAGGAATGGTCTCTGGTTTCATCATTATGGTACAATTTTCTGACCCTTCATATACTTTCTGCTACCTGTCTCTTCATTTCGTTCACCCTCTCCCTGAATATTTTTGAGGTTGCAACACTTTTATGTGATTGTAATAGTGTGAACAAAAGTTATGATTTATTGTATAGCATTATTTTACATCATAGGCAGTGATGTAATTGATATAATATGTAATTGATACTTTTTAGATATTTGCATTATTTCATAATCAACTTTATACTAAAATTGGATGACTTAATTTTTATTAAATTATGCTGATTAATTTAACAGTATTAAACTCAGGATAAGATAGCTGAGCTAAGTGTTGCGATTTCAATTACAAAAATGCATGCTTATTCTTAATTTTGGAAGCCCGCCAACTAGAGAATATATTAAGCAGGGAGTGCAACTAGACAAGTCATCAATTCAGCAATTTCTAGCTGGTCAGATATATCTTCAGGCAAATTTAACCTTTGTAAGACTTATTCTTGGTCTCTACTTCATAGAGTTCACACTGTTGTTTATTTTAAGTGAAAAATCATTGTGAGAGAAATATAATCCAAATATCATTGAAATTTCTATACCTATCAATTTTAGTTTATATGCTGCTAAGTGAGGATACTTAATAAAGACTTAGAAAGCATTCATTTTCAAATAAGCTGCTAGTGGAGAATTGCCTTACTTTATAAACCTAGATTGTTTTTTACTGGCAAATGTCCAATTCATTGACTTTAGTTATGTTTCAATTAATTGCTTACATTTTTGTGTCAAATAGAATTTAAAAAGATAACCATTTTCTTCCAATAGTGAACTGACCTGCTTTAAAACCATTGGGAAAATAAGCAGCTATTTGTTAATAGCTATGCATAAGCAATAACTGGATACTGTATGAGTGACCCCATGACCTCCTTGAACCTTGCTTGGATTTTGATTAGCATTTAGGCTCCTGGGCATTATGGGAGCCACTAGAGGATGACTTCCAGGGAAATTGAAGGCTATGCAACCCAGCTGTGCTTGAAAATGCAGAAATGAATACAAAATAAAATAAAAAGCATACAGAGTTACTATTAGTATTCTGACACTTTCTTCTGGTTGCATATAGATATATAGATGGATAGATATAGATATAGATATAGATGACATACTGTACATGCATTCTCTATATTATATGGATACTTTACTGTATCTGTACTTCTTTGTGAATATGTCATAGCTAAATAGCATCTCATTACCTGGATGCATGGTGTTCTATAATTCAATTAATCATTTTTATTGGAATTTAGGTGTTTGAAGTACTTTACTATCTATAATAATAAAAGCATAATATGCTAATTAGACCGGACAGCTGAACAACCTTCCTGACGTCCTTCCAGATGAAGCTGCCATGGCAGGGGCCGAGGTAGAGGCGGTTAGGGGCGATCAGGCAGGCGAGCAGTTAGGGGCAATGAGGCAGGCAAGCAAGTGTTTAGGGGTGATCACGCAGGCAGGCGGAGTGGTTAGGGGCGATGAGGCAGGCAGGTGAGCGGTTAGGAGCCAGCAGTGCCAGATTGTGAGAGGGATGTCTGACTGCCATTTTAGGCCCGATCCCACGGGGATCCCTGCGGGATTGGGCCTAAACCAGCAGTTGGACATCCCCTGAGGGATCCCGGATTGCGAAAGGGTGCAGGCTGGGCTGAGGGATTCCCTTCCCCCATGCACAAATTTTGTGCACCAGGCCTCTAGTAATAAATAACGGTCCATAGATATACTTATACATACATCCAAGCAAATTGGTCTGAATATTTTCTTAGAACACATTTTTATAAATAGACTTATTGATAGAAGGTATTTAGTCATTTTTTAATATGTTTGGTACATATACCCAAATTATTTATCAAATTTTAGATTAATTTATATTACCAGTTGCAGTGTGTGAGAGTACCTATATTAGTGCCTCTCAACAATTTCGTCATTTAAAAATATAGTTACCAATTTTCAAAAGAATAACATGTATTTTGTTATTTTAATTTGTATTCATTAATTATTAGTAATATTATATTTTTATGTATTTACTGACTACTTTATGAGTTACTTATAGATCCATAATCTCAGTGTCTTTTCTTCTAAAGAGTTAATTTTTTATGATTTATTTTAAAAATATCTTTATATGTAAATACATTATTACTTTAACATGAACATTTTCTGGGCATTTTTTCTTTTATTTCATTTTTTCAGTTTAAAAAATATTTACCTAATATTATGCTTAGAAATGGCTTCCATATTTCAAGGTCATATAAATATTTACTTATATTTGCTTTTTAGCTCTTTTCTGATATTCTTTTTTTTAAAATAGAACTCTAACTCATCTGTAATTAATTTGGGAGTAGGATAAGATGCAGTAGTCTACCTTTTCTTCTCAAACAGTTAAACCAATTTTCACAACTTTTATTGAATAATTCATATTGAGACTTCTGGAGTCTTTAGTCATAAAAAATGTGGACTTAGCCTGGCTGGTGTGGCTCAGTGGTTGAGTGTTGATCTATGAACCAGGGGGTCATGGTTCGATTCCCGGTGAGGGCACATGCCAGAGTTGCGGGCTTGATCCCCAGTGTGGGGCATGCAGGAGGCAGCCGATCAATTAATTCTCATAATTGATGTTTCTCTCTCTCTCTCCTTCTCTCTTCCTCTCTGAAATAAATAAAAATATATTTTAAAAAAATGTAGACTTACACCTCTAAGGAAGCCAGCAACATGGGATCGCACAAGAGACAAAGACATATGTTAACAATCTACTAAGAGAAGTTATACACCTACTCTTCATTCCCTATGTTTTTAAGTCAAGCACATTTTTTATGTCTGCTCTATTGGTTAATGGAACAAGTAAGCAGGTTAGTCTAGAAATACACTCTAAATATATAATGAACTAGAGGATTTCCAAGTGATAGTTTATTGAGTATACATTTTATTTTGTTTGTATGCTTTAGCCTACTTTGATATGGGTCAAAGAATGACTCAGTGATAACTCTAGAATGCATTAAAACGACTTTGCTTGATATACTCATATAAGAGTAGAAACTTTAAAGAGTAATTAGATACTCTAGGTGTATTATATCAAAAAATTCTTAAATGCATGTGGAAACAGCACTTTTCAAGTGTAATTCTTCTCAAGGCAACAAAGGTCACAGTAATGCAAATAAATGTAAAGGTCAAGAAATTGAACAAATACATAAGGAAGGAAGGAAGACTTTCCCAGACTCACTCACATTTTCATACTTAGACTGTGAATATCAGTTAGCTCAATCAAGTCTTGCTGATAATGTCAGCTGCCAGTCATTCCCCGGTAGTGATGCATGAAGTTCATCAGCAGGCAATGGACCACTGGAGCGATGAGTGAAATAATGAGGGCATAGGAGCCAGAACAAAACTCCTCTGTTTCTGATAATTTCCTCTTCACAGGGGGATTTAAGACAAGAAGAGAAAAACCACATTAAAATTTGTTTTAATGTAGTTATCTAATTCAGTGTCTAAAAACATTCATCTGTTAGCCTTATACTTTTAAAAATTAATGTAAATGACCAATGATTAATCATTATTTTACAACTGTATAGGCCAGTAAAATCAGTATTAGCTGCTGCAAGAATAAAGCCCCCAAGTCCCAAGTGCTTTTGCAGCAAAAGTTCCTTCTTCACTTGGCGGAGGTGTGACTCCTCTGTGCGGCTCTCTTCTATGTAGTGACTCAGGGATGTGGGCAGCCACTCTGTAGCTGTGCCGTCAGGACACAGTTCTTTACAGTCACTGTGGTGGAGGAAGAGCAATGCTGAACAGTGTTGGGATGTTTAAGGTTAGGAAGTGGCTTACATCATTTCTATTCAGATCCTGCTTTTAGAACCTAATCCCTTTAACTCAATTTAACTGCAAGAAAGATTAGGAAATGTGGAAGAGGTCCCAATAGTCTCTGTGACACCTAACAGAGATTGTCATTTAAATCTAGGCTTTTACCTGTATCATATCTAGTTAAGCCATGGTTTAAAAACACTAGGTGCAAATTGACAGCATTTAATATGTTCAGGGCTAATTTCCTCACATACATTACTTTATTTGAAAACTTAAGTAAAATAATGCATACATTTGGTAAACTATTAAGAGATAAGGGAAGGTATAATATAAAAAGTAATTAATTCTCTTCCCTTTGGTCAGATAATTTTCTACATCCATTGGTGACCACTCTTAACATTTGCTCTCTTTTTCTAAAAATAAATATCAGTGCCTCACCCTCACAAATTATTACTTAATTGGTCAGAGTTACAAAACACTGACCTATCACAGCATATTACTGAGAGCTTAGCTTTGTTCTCCAATTGTACCTTGTCAATACAAAGAAATGGTAATGATTATGTAGTTTGAAAGAATTGTTTACCATTTATTTTTCTTCCTCTATTCACTATGCATTCCCTTATTTATTTGTAACATATTGATCTCACTGATCCTGCCTGCCCATTTCTTGGCTCTGTCTCCTGGAATGTTTCAGTTTATAGGCTGGGTGATTATATAAGAGGTTTTATGTTTTGCCTCTGTAAGTACATCTGTGTTTAGATAGGATTACTGTTAGTAAGCCTTTGCTGATCTTGTAAATCATCTTTTAAATAGTTGTTCAGTTATCATTATATTTTCCTACATTTTTATTTCTGACACTAAATAGATTGTAGTTGATTAGGTTTTATTAAACCTAGTTGATTAGACTTTATTAAATGTATTATTGTATAAGTTTTATATAATGACTGGTTTAATAGTGCTTGTAGAAATTGCTGTAGATAATACGTTTATGGTTCTAGATATTTCCGTGTAGTCAAAAATTGTATAAGACTGGATTCTGATCCTCCTTTCTATATTTTCCAACATAATTATTTAGCCTCCCTCCATTTCCAACCCAAGCTACATTATTAAGTGAAGTATGATTACAACAGTAGAAAAATGGGCAAAAGGCATATATATGCAATTCAGAAAAATGAAGTACAAAAAGAAACAAGAAATACAAAAATAGTTTAACCTAATTAGTTAATTTAAGAAACATAAATGAATACAGTTTTATATATGAACTAGCAACAAGTTTTCCATAGAATTCTTACCTTAAAGATGTGATTTTAGTTTATTATTTTTATTGTCTATACTGTTCTCATACTAGTATGCAAACAGGTTAATAATGTGAAAATGCAGTCATATGATGCTAAATGAAAACTGGAGGGTGGATCATAGAGCATGATCTCAATTCTGTAAAAATTGACAAAAGAGGCAGATAAATTATTAAGCAAAAGTGTTATTAGTAATTACATCTGGATGGAAAGTACAAGGTTGCTTTTAATTTTCTTCTTTGTAGTGTCATGAAATGCATGAAATTTCTATATGAATATTTATTATATATGTTAATCTGAAAAATACTTTACTTATAAACTTTTCTAGCTCTGAGCATATATTAAAGGATCTAATGCAATCTCTATGAGGGCAAGTGATTTTATCTGCTTGGTTCCTTGGTGGATTCCCAATGCCTAGAGTAATGGTTCGATAAAGTACCACTTCTAAATATTTTTTCAATAAATAAATGAGTGCACAAAGGAATGATATGCCTCTCTCTCTAAAGGCAATTTTAAAGCCTTAAATGTAAGAGGATTGAGTATTTTCTTTTCCTGTAGAGATGAGCAATTAACTTATCCTTCATTAAGTGTTAATTAAGTGCCTATTTATAGTACGCCTTCTTAACACTGAGGAGAGATTATCTTTGATCTCCAGTTAGAGTTTGCTTTATGGAGAGGGAGTTGACCAATACATAGCACACATGGATTCTAATGAATGTGAGACTTAAAATAATTGTGACAGAAACCTTTTACCTTCAGTAAGTGCCTTTAAGTTGACCCTATGTCCTCAGATTTAAAAGAAGAAAATCATAATTTGTCAATTAGAAAATGGTATTATTTTGTTACTCAATGAAAGTGTTTTTAGTTTACCACTTATAGAGTACAAATGGAATATAAGAATGATCACAGATTTTTCTAACATTCTATTGGGAATGGAAACTTATTGAAAAAGGATGATTGAATACTATAAGACAACACTATATTGTGCTTCTTGGAATTCAATACAGGAATGTTTTAAAACAATTTTTATGATGTAGCATTCAGTTTAGACTTATGCAAATAGATATGTGTCTTTAAAAATGTATCTGTTTTGCATAGTTTCTCAAAGCTAAAAGAGGAAATGAAGGAGTTAAGGTAAATCCTGAGGGAATATATTGGTAATGTTATGTTGCAATTTAATATTAAATAAGACAATATTAATGTGTACAGTGATATGGTTATTTTACACCTAACTCTTGCTTTATTTTTTCTCTAGGATTCAGAATTTCCCACAGATATGCAACCAAGTCCAGACCTGTGTTTGCCTACAGGAAATGATTCTCCTGCAAAATTCGACTACCAGCTGAGTACCATATTTAGACTGCATGATCTTCCAGTGAGCTGGTAGGATTCTTGACGTTTTATTATTGCCTTTGAGACTTTATTGTCATGTTTAAATTGTGGTGCTTTTGTAGCCATTTTTGGTTGAAGCAATGTGCTCTAAGCCTGTTTCCAGAATGACTATCATAATAGTGAAAGAATCTGCTTTTAGCTGTTGCAAAAACCTTAAGACTAACTGGGTTAGGCATTTGGTGGTGTACCAACTTAAGTGCTCTACTGTGAGCATTTATTGTAGAGATTGCAGTTCTGGCTTAAATTAAGGCACAAGTTGTTTTTAGAGAGGTTTGTAGGATTTACTATGAAGGTAGGATCTCAGCAACTATGTAATTCATTTGTTAATTTTACTTAAAATTTTGCCTATATATATATATTTTATCATTAACAAATCATTTGTTTTATTTGTTTTAAAGGCCTTAGTTTTGTGAGCCATAATCACAGTCATTTAAAGACAAGTGCCTATATATATATTTTATCATTAACAAATCATTTTTTTATTTGTTTTAAAGACCATAGTTTTGTGAGCCATAATCACAGTCATTTAAAGACAATACTTGGTATTTATTTAAAATGATGTTATTTTATGCCCTAGCTGGGTTGGCTCAGTGGCTAGAGCGTTGGACTGCGGACTTAAGGGTCCTGGTTTAGATTCAGGTCAAGGGCACATGCCCTGGTTGAGGGATCGATCCCCAGTAGGGGGTGTGCAGGAGGCAGCCGATCAATAATTTTCTCTCATCATTGATGTTTCTATCTCTTTCTCCCTCTTCCTTCCTCTCTGAAATCAATAAAAAATCATTTAAAAAAATTTTATGAATCTGCATATTTATATTCATACAAAACATTTTAAATTTTGAAAAATATCTTATGATTATTTAGAGTTTTGAGAAAAATGTTTCTGTGGAGAATCTATAAATACACATTCTATCATATAGTTCTGTGGCACATTAAAATATCAGTGGTCAGCTTTTGTAGATTATCTTGGATATATGATTTTGATTATGGTTTAGGTAAGTAATATTACTTTCTTGAATTTGTTCATATAATCCCAAATTTATATCATCAATCTTCAAGAAATGTAAGATTTGTATTTGTACAAAAATGTATGGAAAACATTATTAATTGCTTCTGTTATGCTTAATTGAGGACAAGTGTCTCAGAATAGGATGTAAACCTACTGTAATACCTTACATACATTTACTTGTGGTATTTTTTTTTCATTTACAAAGTTTCCTTTGCTCTTGATGGCTAAGTGTAATCTACTCTCTAAACACTGTTTGATTTTTCCATATAGCAAGAATATTGTCTATGGTACCTTACTTCAGAGCATGGCAGATATGACCTTATCTGCCACAGTCAAAACCAGTAAGTTAGTGAATTGAAAAGTTCTGTTAGTAAAGAGAGCCATAAAGATGGATGCCTTCACACCTTTGTATTCTATTTCGACTTATCAGTATATTTGCATTCCCATGCCAGTCTTTTGCTATAAGGCCATGGCCTTTTCTTTAAGTAAATATTGATGGGAATTCCATATCATATTTCTTGCACAAACTATACCAGTAATGCATGACCTAAAATTTCAATTTTGTGGCTTCTTTAATCCGAAGCAGGAACTTTAGTCACTCAGCAGATGATCTTCCTACCTTTCCATGGCATTACTTTAATTTTTACTAACAGCAATTTTCCTTGTTGCAATCATATTTCATCACCTTGACTAGTCTTAAATTACAATGCAATATCAAGCACATCTGGCTTATAGGAGACTTAGGAACAAGCTCCTTTGACTCCTTGTAGTCCTGGACCTTGGCTGGAGGGAGGAGCCTGTGTGATCTAGTTGGCTGTCCTCTGAGAGCTCTGAGCAGTTGTGGTGCAGTGAGCACAGCTAGTGTATTTTACTGACAGAATGGAAAAGTTTGGCCAATCCAACAATTAAGTGAAGGAAAAGCTTGTATTAAATGACAATGTGGAGAAGAGAAAGAAGGAAACATGTAACTCTTGGTCAGCGACAAAATCTGGATTTTAGATTAATTCATTTTTAGCCTTTGGAAATACAGTTGCTCTGATAACTACTACTGCAACCCATGCAATAATTTATCTGCCACATCTTCGCTAGTTAGCCCATTAGGAGAGAAAGCTCTGGTATTATGAGTTAGGCAGTAACAAAACCCTTTACTCTGCTCTGAAACTAGTCTTGTCAGTCATTTGCCACTTTTGTGCCTTCCACCGTGGTCACTTACCTGTCAGATCTCATTTTCTTCACCTTTCAGCTGCAGTCAGCACAAAAACTGCAGTCAGCCACCCCTGTTTTCCTAACTGACCCATTATTTGTAGGGTCCTGTCTTTCTGCTGACTCCCAGGCTGTCCTGCCGGGTCTTCAGAGGGATGCTCCTCTTCTGCCATGCTTCTGGTTGATACATTGCCCCGGGCTCAGCTCACAGCATTATCTCACACTCTACAGTTTCTCAAGTAGCCTCTTCCATTCTCAGGCTTTAAACAGGTTCCATATGATGCTCATTCCCGTGGTGGTAACACTACCATTGACATTTCTCTGAGCTTGAACATCCACTAGGCTTCTCTAAATTGTTATGTCAGAAATAACACTTCTTTTCTTCTCCCCAAACCAGCTCTTCTAATCTTCCTCATTTTGGCAAAAAGAAAATGTGAACTTACATGCCTTTATTAGAATTAAAAGCCTAGGTGTCATTATGATTTCTTATTCTTTCACTCCACAATTCCCATTAAATCTACCAGTAGGTCTGACAGGCTCTTGCTCTAGAATATATTCACTTTTTTTTTTCACTTATCTTTGTATTACTATGGTCATCTCTCATACAATTACAAAATTCTACTAATTCCCCCTCCCATGCCCCACAGTAATTCACTAACTTCACAATAACTAAATGGATGCTTTGAAAATGGAAATCAGATTGTAAGATTTCCTGCTTTAAGTACAATAATGTCTTTCCCTTGTTTAAAATAGAATTCAATTTTTTGCTGCTGCCTACCTCTCTGTGTTGGCCACATGCTCTTCTGTCCTCCCTTGCCCAGTATCTGTGTTTGCTGCCCAGAAAGTAGTTAGGTTTGTGCTAGTATTATTCCATGTACTTCCACAGAAACAGATACCAGGATTTTAAAAAAAGTGGCTAAGTAGCTTTTAATGCCAAAATAATGGACATTATTGAAATGTAATTTTTTACCATAGGTGAATGTAAAAACTTACTGTTTGGGTTGTAAATTCTGTGTTTTCAAGAAACCAATAGTTATATTTTAAAACATGAGTTTTAAAATTAGATATTTAATTCTTTTTATATAATTTATAAAATTTAATTTGTATTTTATAATACATATTTATTTACTTATTTATAATATATTTTTATTGATTTCAGCAAGGAAGGGAGAGGGCGAGAGAGATAGAAACATTAATGATGAGAGAGAATCATTGATTGGCTAACTCCTGCATACCCCCCACTGGGGATCAAGCCTGCAACCCTGCATGTGACCTTGACCGGAATCAAACCCAGGACCCTTCAGTCCACAGGCCAACACTCTATCCACTGAGCCAAACCGGCTAGGGCTACAATGCATATTTATAATAAGCTTAATTATATTGTAATTTTTATGGTGTTTATGTCCCCCAAACAAATATGCAGCTATGAGCAAAGTGTATGTTTAAGTTTTGAATTATCGAAGGTAAAGAACTTAGTTTCTTGAAGCTTTGAGAAAATTATCTTTAGGAGGAAAATTGTTGGTAAATGTTTCCCTCCACATCCCGCGTGGTTCAGGGTTCAGGACCTGGAAGCGGAGCCGCACACAAATGAAAGAGAAAAGACACGAGATAATTTGGAAATATTGGGGGACGAGGCGGGTAAGTCCAACTCAGGAGGAAGGACTTCCTCTGGTGCTCAGGCCTCACCAAGCTTTTATTGATCTGGGATACACCCATAGCATAGCCCTTAGGCAGGCGACCCCCCAGCAACAGGCAGACTAGCCCATCAGCAAGGATTTACATAATAATAAATGGGGAAGTTGCTTCAGCTACCACTGTCTGGACAAACAGAGGTGGCGCCCAGCTCCTACCTTTGCTAGGGCTTCAAAGGTACCCAGCCTTCGGGGGTTCTCTGTCTAGGCTTATCAGCTAGTGAAGACAATAGGTGGTCTTCCACAGATAATAATTACATGCAGATAAAAATATTAATAATCATTACTTATCAGTAGTGGACAGAATAATTTAAAACCTTTTCTATAATATAAAGATATTACTTTTATTTTGTAATTTACTATCTGCTGGTTTGGTAGTTTTCTATCAAAGTACTAACGTATTCAGTTAGCTTTCATTAATTATTGATAATATTTATGTCATTAACTTTTAAAAAGGAAGAGGTACATGAATTTACAGTAAGCATAAACATACACAGTGTTTTAATGACCTATTTATCTTTTTTTGTATTCCATGACTAAGTAGATCATTTACTTAGGAGAGTAAATCTTTAATATATTTCAGATTGTCTTTAGTGCCCTTGCATGTAACTGTCTTCAGCTTTGAATTAAGTTTGTTTAGACTTTTTGGGTTTTTAAACAGCTGTCATCTTCTAGGTGTTCTGATTTGTTTTTTGTTTTGTTTTTGGTCAACTTACAGCTAAAATTATGGAAAGGTCTTTTCATTGGTCACAGATGATGCACAAAACATTTTCAATTCCCGTATTTCATAGACTCAGAGAGAGACCTATAGTTGCCCTTCTGGGTTATAATGTTTTTTCATTCTATTTTAATTATCTAGATCCATAGTAATAACCACAATGACCTACAAGAAGGCATCATTGGACATATTAAAATTATATATAGCAGTTACTTGTAGTGCCAACAATGCATAATAATCCCACCTATTAAGTAAGGCTGGTAAAAATGAAACTGTATTTCTAAGGACATAGTTTCAATTTTTGAAAACACACACACACAAGTCATTCTGTTTTTGCATAAAACTTTTTCTGGAGTATATTATTATAATAAGGCAAGTCAAATTTCCCTGGAATGACAATGCAGTAATAATATTCCAGTAAGCATAGAAGACATCTCTCACTCTACCTTGTTGCTTAGCTACTTACTGGTTTGTCCTGTTACCTGCTGTGTAATAGAAGGAGAGATGAAAGTTAAAGGCATAGGGTCATCTTTATAATACAGAATGTTAGTGAGGATGGTTTAAGAAAGGTACCAATATACCTCTTTTCTCTTTAACAATTTGTTTAGTATTTCAGACAACAGTGTACTCACACATGTACTTGTAATTCACTTTCCATACTTAGAGGTAGAAAGACTTGTGAAGTACTAGTAATCCGTGGTTCTAGCAATTTCTGCCATTACTTGGTGGGGTGCCTCACCTAAACTTGCCAAGACCTTGTCTTTAATACATGGTAAAGTTAATCACATGGAATGGTATCACATAATTTACGTTTTTATCCTGCTATTCACAATTATCTGGTGAATGGGTTGTGAACATCAGTGGTTGTACTGATAGGTTTAGATCTTAAACCAATTTTGGCATTTTTTATATGGCCATGACTAGGATGACATTGTTATGTTAATTTTATATTATTACATTTTTATATCAATACTGTTTTATAATCTAAGAGTAAGTAATAAAAATTTTTATTAGACTTATGAACCTGACATACATAACAATATTTATGCTCTGAACTTTAATTTAAAACTACTGACATTATCACAAAGCGATCATCATTAACTCTGAGTATCTCATAAAATAGGGCATTTTAACCTGCATGTCTTGTGAGCATCTCAAACTTAGCACATCTCAAAACCAATAAATTACCTCTTTCCATCATCCCTTCCACATTCCACCCTCCTCTTCTTCTTTTTCCCATTTTGTTAGTGTAATTATCTTGCATATAGTGACTTAAGATGATCTGTGGATCCTAAATCCTTCTTATCACTTCTTATCACATTTAGCCAATCACTTAACTCTGTATTCTACATTCAATTTGATTTGTATAGCCATTCATTTCTGTCAAAGTCCATCATCTGTCATTTAGGCTTCCCCAACAACTCCCTACTGGTCTCTCTCTCTGCCTCCAGTTTCTCCAAATCAAATTTATCCTCTCGACTACCATTATAGTAATCTTTCTAGAATGATTGATCTTATTTTTGCTTTAAAATCTTTAATTATATGTTAAGCCTTCAAGATACACCAAACCTCCTTTCTGTTCTCTTGGTACTAGATATAATAAATACCATGATATACATAAGATAGGGACACATAAAACATTTATTTATGTGTCAATGTCTCTCAACCCTTCAACAAGGATCTTGAGGGCATATATCATGTTTTATTATGAATAACCCCTGACCTATAGGAGGTGCCTAGTATATGCTGATGGAATGAGTGCATGAATTGAGTGAAAATATTGTGTGCAGTTATAGTTCTATAGCCATCTTTTAAAAATATATTGTTCACTTGTAAGTACCTGAAGCCACCCTGTTCTTTAATTTGTCCATTGATTTCTTTGAGTACAGTCTGTTATTTAATTTTCCTGCTCACAGTTATAACCATAAGTAGAATACTCTGTGAAAATAGGGTAACTATAAACCCAACTTTCAGAATAGCTAGAGTTACATCTGGCATGCACCCAAGACCCAGTTCTCTCTTGGCAACAAGTATTGGCCTTGACTTTCAAGGTTTCTGGCTCTCACTTGTCTGTATCCTTAACAGTCAGTTTCCCATTCCACAGGTACTTTCTTTTTTCAATTCCTACATATATGATTTTTTAAAAAGCATTCCTTAGACTGTCACTGGATTCCTGACTTCTGCTTTCTCTCATGCATTTGGCCTCCTTGATTTGTTTTTTAATTCTTACAGCTGAGTAACTTTTAACTCTGACTTTTGTTACTGGGAACCTGGGCTTTTGCATAGTATCTCCTAGATCTACTTATGTCTTACTTGCCCAACCCAATTTTCTTAGCAACTATATTTCAGATTATTGTCCATTTGAGGAGTGAAGATATACCTGATAAATCTAAAGAATGCTTTTATGGAGACAACAAATTTCAACAACAAATTTAAATTTCCAATATATTGCCTATTCTGGAATGGATCCATGAATTTAGGACTATTCAATTGGTAAAGAAAATATGAGAAAGAAAATTAAGCATTCAGGAACTCTGATAGATGAATGTCATGGATATGGGTCAGGGGTTGGTAAAATATAGTAAACATTTCATCTTCATTTTTCCTATTAGATGACCATTGAGGAGTAAGTGCATTGATTTTATCAAGGTCAAGAACATGATTAGACCACTTTGCTAAAACTTATTCCAGTTTATTGAGGGAAATGATAAAGGAAAAAGATGAACATCTTGATGATGAGATGGGGCAAGGTCTGGCCCTAATGCAGAAGCATCTGTCCTTGTGGATATTGTGCATCTTGAGAGCGCATGAGTTAGGCAATGGGTGAAGTCATTTCAGTGTTGATTCCTTCAAAAAGGAGAGGGTTTGGGTTTTGTTCTTTGGCTGCCTTCTCTCTGTGCATCACCATCTAATTGTTATAATCCTTCCTTTTAGTTTTTTTCATTTGACATACAAAAAATGTCATGTTGACATTACCTTAAAATGTTCTGAAAGGCACCATTTTGGAAGAATGTTTGACAATGAAGCAACCATTGCTCCTTGCCCTTCCTCTCCTTCAGATCTAATTCAGCCATAATGACACATAAACATTCTGAGATGAGACTGCTTTTCTCTTTTTGTAGGAGCCTCATGAAAAGGCTGAGAACCCATATCTGGAAGCCATAGGAATGATGCAGGGACAGCTCAGAGGCAAGGGCTCCCACTTCCCTTGTTTGGAGGAGATTTTCTAGTAGCTTGGTGCTACTCTTAAAATAAATCATAAAATAAGAATACTTTTGTGACAAGGAATAAAGGGACATTTTAAAATACAGGTGAATTAGTAAAAACTAGAAGTTTAAGAGTTTTAAAAAATAAACTGGTAATAGAAACATAAAACATCTTTAAATTCTGATCAAGGAAAATTTTTAACAAATAAAGTTGAAACACATTTAAGAAATGAGAATATTAAATACTTAAAAGAAGAATCCAGAAAATAGAAAATTTAAACAAGAAGGTTAAAAATAAGAATGGAATTTAGTGTGAAAATAAGGACAGAGGTGATACCTCTGGGTACCTTATAAACAAAAATATTTGCTAGAAAAGAAAAAGAAGACCAGGTGGAAATAGGGAAATTAAAAAGAAAAGATGAAGTGGACCAGTTGAAATTGGGAAAAAAGAAATAATTTAAAACAATCAGCCCAAATTAATGCAATTGGAAATACAAAAAGAAAAAAAAAAAGGTAAGTTGTTATTGGGTGATAATGTTGTATATTCTGTAAAAATGTAAGACAATAAGGTAGAAAACAGGGAGTATATAAAAACTCCAAGATATAGGTGAATATTGGATTCTGGCTAAATGCCCCTATGGAGATGTTCAAGATATACATGTGTTTAAGAGCCTTTGAGCAAACCGCATTTTTCTTTCACCCTGACCTGTGTCCACCTATCATTGAGACATAGATTTGCCCTTGTTGACCCTCTGGACATGATATTAAAGTGACTATACATTACTTCTTATCTAAATTCCTCCTTTGCCTTTTTCACATATGGCCCCGTTGTTCTCCCTGCAAGGTCACTCAAACTATTGATGATTGAAACTCTCCCCCATCTTACCTCCTGCTGTTATATCAGCTCTCTCTGCACTTGGGCTCATTTTGCAACTTTCCTGATGGTCATTATAGAGACTATTCATCACCTGGGCCCATGCTGAGATCACATCTGCTACCAGTGTAAGTTGGGACATTTTATTTTGAGTATGACAACACAAATTGGTTAAAAAGTGAAAGGGAATTACTGGATCAATTAACTGAAAAGATCATAACTGGGAGTATCTTCAGATCCAGCTTGATTCACTGTTTAAATATTACCAAGCACTTGATTTCACTGTTTTTATGTTATGTCATTTGTATAAGCATTGTCCTAAGGCTCCAATCTCTCCTTTTCTGGTAGCAAAGTGATAGAGACAGTTTTAGACTTCATATTCTTTCAGAGCCATCCAGGGATGTAGAGGGGTTCTCCTTTCATAGCCCTCAAAAGAAGAGAAAAGTTCTCTTTCCTGCAAGTTTAGGCAAATGCCTCCCAGTGTTTCATTGACTGACTGCATTGTGTCTTCTCAGAGTTGTAAACTGTGACCTTGGACAGTGACTGTTGTCTTGACATAAAATCATGAGACTTATCCTGGAGGTGGAATGGTATCACTTGACATGGTTGGTAGTAGAGAGGGGTAGCTCCTTTAAAAACAAAAACAAAAACGAACAACAACAACAACAACAACAACAAAAGCTTGTTTTTTTTGTTTCCAGAGGGAAAAAGAATGGATGCTAAATAAGTGTCAACCTTACTATGCAGGTTTCTGTCTCTGCCAGGTTTACGACAGTCAGTCCCAACCACTCCCTGTTCCCTAAGTTGTAGTACATTCCCACGTGTTCCAACTAGTGTCTCTGGGTGTTTGCTCTGTTGTTTGTTTTGAAGGTCCTGTTTATATATCATTGTGTAGTAAAAAGAAAATTATTACAGGTATCAGGCTGTTGGTCATTTATTTGACAACACTTATCCAATGCACTCTGACATTGTTCTATGCCCTGGACAGATCAAGCAAAATAAAATACTTTTCAGGATAGTTGTAAGGGTTGAATGAAATGATCAACATAATAGTAAATGGCATGATCCTACAGCATGGTATGTGTTAAGCTGATGCTAGTCTTTCATTTCTTTCTATTTGCTATCTTCATCCCCTTCCTTTGACCTGGTCTTCTGTTCTCTTGCTAGTCCTTCTCTCATCAAAGTAGTGACCTGAGACAGGGCCTCTACTGCCTAGGAATATATCTTTAAAGCATTGTGCCTACAAGTTGCACCTGTAAGTATTGCTATACCCGTTGACACTCAACTTTGATTTCTGGTGCATAAATTTTGCAGAGTTATGTGTGGGATAATTGAGAAACATATATGTCATGTAGAAAGTGTTTAATACAATAGTTTATGTCTCTCTAGCTATAATTAATATGTAATGTTACTTATATTCCTAATAATTGAATATATTTCTAATACATAAAGTTCATTTTATTGAAACCAAAGGTTAAAATATTTGCTTTATCATATAGTGATGTTAAGTTGCTATTCAAATAATCCTGGTTTAACCAGTTAACTGCCATGGTATTTTGAATTTAATTAAAAAAGTTCTGCCACTTGCGTCTATAGATGCTTATCGTATACAAATGATTAAAATAATTACTCAGTGATGATAATAGAAATTTAACTTTAATTATGAAAGTCTTGAAAAATTACTTTTGATTATTAAAATATAAAATATGTTAAATGCTGTATTGGGAATAGGTATGTGTGAGTATAAAGACTAATATAAAGGCTCAACTTTTTTTCCAATTTCTACCCGTCGCTCAAGATTAATACTAAGTGTCATGACCTCAGAGAGAGCTTCCCAGATCCACAAGGAAATAATCCACATTATTCCCTTTACAGCACTGTTTCTTTTATTCATAGCTTAAACCTGGAAGCTCAAGTTATTTTTAACAATTTGTCTCTTTCACACAAAGCAGTCCTGTTAGGTATTCAGATGTTTACACAATCAGATGTTGACTTACATTCAGAATGACTGAATAGAACATTTTTAGATGATGTTATTAACTTTTTATATCAACTAAACAAAGGAAGACAGCTCAGGTAGGGTCTGGATTTCTTGAGCAGGAATGAATTTCAAATGCCACCAGTTTTGAAATATCAATGAAAAAGATAACATGGTTTGAAGGCCAGTTTGGGAGAAAATACCATTGTTTCCAGATTTGGAAAATATATATAGTTAATTAAATCACATAGCATCTTCTTGAACTGTAATTCTGCATTTTTGGCAGTAGTATTTTGAAGTAAATTGGTTATAAAAGCAAAATTTGATTTAAGAAAATAAATGTTAGAGTTTCCTACTGCATAATTATTATATATTTTATGTTTCTTTCTTTAACCCCAAAGCACATTGGAAAGGATTGTTGCTGCTTAGAAAGGGCCTTTGTATCCTCATTAGTTTTTTTTTCTATAAATTTTATCCTTAATATAACAAAGCCTTTCTAGTATTATATTTAAAATTTCCTACCAAGATTATTCTGGTGGTATTTCTTACCTTTCAAACCTACAGTATTGTATTTCCTTTAGGGTCTCATGTTCACTCCACTCTTATCCTTAACAGATATAAAGTAGTAACTTAGGGTTATGTAAAACAAAGGAACTAATCTATAAATAATGAAATATAAAATTACATTTTTCTAAACTCTTAATTTTTATTAAAGTAGTTGTAGTCACAATTCTTTGATTCTAAGCTGTGTTTTGTTTATGAAGCCAGCAAGACATTATAGATGCATAATATTTCCCCTTTGGAAGAAAAATGAAATAAAATATCACATTCTTGTTAAAGATAAGTGCAGAGTATATTAGCTTGATAAGGTAAAGCAGCAAAAATCATGGTTATTAATATATAAACACCATACTTAGAGTCTGTTATTGCAGTGATGAAGCAATTTTCACTGGCACTGGAAAGTCAATGGTGTATAGAAATGTAAATAAAGAAGAAGATAAATAATGCAAACTAGACTTTTAGACAATGTGGTATATATATTTCTGGGTTCTACTCAAAGTATGTAGTATGTAGTACAACATAAAATTAGAAAGAGGGAGAGAGAAAGAAAGGGAGGAGAGACTTAAAACAAGGTAAGTTGTCACATCATATTGAAGTACAAGTTGTTCTCTGCACTCACGCTTCAGAGCTCTAAACCTGTCAGGTCTCATGAGAGAATTGCTTCATGTTTAATTACTGAAAAAAAAAAGATAGGGGATTGGGAGTTGTTGATTAGTGTCACCTGGCATGAAATTTATCGGTATAAATTGGCATTTTAATCTGTAGTGCCAGCAATTCTGGTGAAAGGAGGAGGCGCCCTAGGACATGAGCACAGGAAGGGTGGGGCTTGGTGCATGTGCCAAGGGAACCAGCCCAGTGTTGTGCAGGCTGGTTGACTCCAGCCTGTTATCTCTAGCTGTTTTCACCTCAAGGATTTTCCAAAAGTAAGTATCTTCCATCATATGTCATTCTCTCCTGCTGAATAAAGCACAAGACATATTCTGGGAGTTCCTGTGTTTGGTGGGACGTGTAAGCTTTTACTCTCCATTGCCTGTAAAGGGACTGCCAGCACGCGTACCTCGTCTTTGTGACTACCTCTGCATTGCCCACCAAGACTTGAAATAGCCCCATCCCGCCACTGGTAATTCCCACTATACTCTGCTTTCTTCCCTTCCATCTGTATTGCTTGCATCAGCATGAGTAGTTCTCTGAGGCCCTCAGATTCTTCTGGACCTGCTGAGGTTGGTTAATGGAGGCCGGTTATGATGCCTTCAGTTAATTATTTTTAAAGCTATGCCAGGGTTAATGGCATCTATTTCTCGATTCTCTTGTGTACTCTCATTTCTCTGATTGTGTGTGTGTATATGTGGAGGGGTTAGTTTTATTATCTAACTTCTGACCTTTTGTTCTTGCTGTTTTGTACATTCTCTATGCTTCTCTATGCTCTATACTTCCAAAGATTCACTACAAAGCTAACAAGGTCATGCACCAAGCCTAACTCATTCTCTACTTTCTGTGGATGTCTCACTTTGAGGATAGGGAGCAATGAGCTCTCCAGAAGTTTCTTTTATATCTCTGCTTCCAATACTCTATTCTTATACATGTCCTTAGGCAATTTCAGTTTTAGGGACGTATACAATAAAAGTTTATTTCTCACTCAAACCTGCTCAGTGGAGATTTTCCTATTTGGATAGTTTTCCTGAGCATCTGTTCTCCATATGGTGACTCAGGGAATCTCAGGAATTTAGGATCTTTCTATTTTTGTAACACTGGCCTCTTCAACTCATGACCTTTAAGGTTCTGAGAAGGGCAAAAAGAGGATGGATTATCCCTTTTGGGTTTTATGGTCAGTCCTGGGAGTGTTACACACCACCAGAATGTGTGCTAAGGTTAGTAAGCACATAGCTGGATCTCTGTCATATCATCTTTCTGTTTTGTACTCTGCCTGGTTCTCTTCATGTGTGTGACTGCAGCAGCAAATGTATGTCCAGTAGAAAAGAGAAAGAAAGCCTTTCTTCTAACCATCGGCCGTAAGTCGTTCTTACAGCTTTGGTCACAACACAAAGCCAATTGCTGTATGGAGAGTTGGATGCCTCCACAAATCAGGATTTCATAAGGGAAGGAAGAGGCTGTGAATAGGTGACAGGCAGGTCCACTGTGAGTATCATAGACAGCCAGAGCAGAATGGTATCACAAAATCCACGAGAGAAGAGAGTTTGGAATAGATGGAATGGCCAATATTTTGCAGTTCAATAAGAGTAGGATTTTAAAGAGGCTGATTTTGGAAATTAGAGAGGCCTTAGTAAATTCACTATAAGTAGTCCCCCCACATTTATGGGTTTATTTCTTACATTACGGTTTACTGAGGAGTTTATGGTTGCTGAAGAAATGTGCTCACAGTATTCATTCATGATGCTGCCTTCCGTGACTTGACTTTCTTTCCTAAATGAATATATTAGTGAAAGTTTAAGTGCAATAAAGTGAACAGTGAACTGTAAAGATAATATAAAAATATTATGATACAGTTCACTTCATTAAAAAGTCAGTTCTGTTCATATTTAACATAATATCAATATATTATTTGTAATTTTTAACTTTAAAAAATTTTATAGGTCTAAAATAAAATATAATTTATAAAATTGAAGTTACTTATGATACTGCAGATACAAGCTATGCTAATTACTCTAATAACCTAGATAATTAATTACTATGCATTCCTAAAATGGAATGCTATTAAGTTATTTTACTATGATGAATGTAATCATTTTGATAACATAAGTAATCTACACATTTTTCTAGACTAATCACAGATGCTGACCTAAAACTGTTTTAATGTGATGAATTATATTAGTTTACTTATTATAAGCATCAAGGGTCTTAAAGGCTCTTAATAATCATATTCAAATTTCATCACTTAGAAGTAAGTTTATTTTTTATTCAAAATTACATATCTAAGATTATTTATTTTCTAAAAGACAGATAACTTGTATATAATCATGAAATGAAATAAGTAAATATTCAAACTTTTAAATAAACAGTTTATATTTGTAAAAAATCATGCTATCTTTTTTTTTTAACCCTCACCTGAGGATATTTTTCCATAACATTTTTAGAAAGAGTGGAAAAGACAAAGAGAAATATCAATGTGAGAGAAACACATCGATTGGTTGCCTCCTGCATGAGCCATGCCTGGGAGGAGCCTACAGCTGAGGTACATGCCCTTGACCGGAATCAAACCCAGGACCCTTTGTTCCATAGGCCAACACTTTATCCACTGAGCCAAACCAGCTAGGGCTCATGGTAGCTATGTAAAAGTTACATGTTCCTGATTTCTTACTTGGACTCAATAGCCTCCTACTAATTTCTCCTAACTTCAGTTCATCTTCCAAAGTCACTTGATTCTTCTTTTTTTATTGTTTTATTTATTTATTTTTGTCTTTTTTCTTTATTGATAAAGGTATTACATATGTGTCCTTATCCCCTCATTGCCCCCCACCCTCCCACTCATGCCCTCACCCCCCTGTTGTCTATGTCCATTGGTTAGGCTTAAATGTATGCATACAAGTCCTTCGGTTGATCTCTCCCTCTTACCCCTCCACTCCCCTACCTTCCCTCTGAGGTTTGATGGTCTGATCGATGCTTCTCTGTCTCTGGATCTGTTTTTGTTCATCAGTTTATGTTGTTCATTATAATCCACAAATGAGTGAGAGCATGTGATATTTATCTTTCTCTGACTGGCTTATTTCACTT
>NW_005370755.1:1926430-1934551 GCF_000412655.1 Myotis brandtii
CTTTTTCTCAGCATCCTCGCCAGCACTTGTCTTTTGTTAATTTGTTGTTGATAGCCATTCTGACAGGTGTGAGATGGTACCGCATTGTCGTTTTGATTTGCATTTCTCAGATGATTAGTGACTTTGAGCATGTTTTCATGTCTTCTTTCAAAACAGGGAAACCCACCATATAACATCCCCATTTTTTAACATCACATTGATGGCTTCCTGTTACGGTAGGATGAAAATTAAATTCCTCTATACTTTAAACCCTAGTTTCAAGTTCCATTGCTCTCAAATGCAGTGATTCCTGAACTTGCTTGTATAACTGCTATGCCCCTGACAAAACCACAATGTGAGCAAAAAATATTCCTGAAATATTAACTGAATATTTTTATCATAGCAATTCCTTTCTCCTGTTGCCTTTATCCCAGTTGAAGTAGTTTGATTTTGTACTTCTGTCTAGGGGAGGAAATATAACAGAAAAAGTAGAGCGAAAGACAAAAAAGAGAATCTTTATTACTTAGGAGAGCTTGGGCTCTTAGGGGAACAGAAAGCATATTAGAAACAGAATGAGTTAAGAGTAGGACCATCCTTTCCCTTTATGTCCAGGTCAATTTGTGGGGTCTAAGAGTACAAGATATCTGGCCCCTGTTTCCTAAGTACAGCCCCAGGGATATGACAAGACCCCAGAAAAGAAATTGCTGCATGACGTGTCTAGACAGATAGCAGAGTTTTAGCCCTCCTCCATGGAGTAGGATTTGCCAAATGATTCCTGTGTTACCAGGAATGGAACAGAAGTAGCAGAAAGAGAGCTACTGAACCAAAATAGGCCACAGGGCAGAACCAAGTTTTCCTTGAGACTTTTTGTGAACTATTAATGAATTGTTTTAGTGATGCCAATAAAGCCTGAGATATTTAGGTTCTTATAGTCTCTTCACCAGTATTAATATAAAATGGGAAGCCCTAAGAAATTAGGCTCAAAGGAGAAATTCAATGAGGACAGAAAAAGATAAAGTAGCTACATTTCTTGTGCACATGAAATTATACTCTGAAACTCACATCAGCTGTGGAAATTTATGCCTAGTTCTTTGTGTGTATTTAAGTAATGGTATAATAAAAATAATAAATTCACCTCTAAGGTCCAATCATTTTTTTCCTTTATTAGGCGCCCATACATTTTACTAATGTTTGATAACAAAATGAAACCTAAGATCTTTTCTAACATTTCCTTTTTTTCTTCCTGGCAAATGAACTGATGTTAATGCTTTTTTACTTTTAAAGGAAATGATCTACATTTCTTACTTTCTCTGTAAGGAATGGCTCTAGGTTAAAGATTGCTTTATAATTAATCATATGTCTTTAAATCATGGATTTATACACTCATTTACACATTGATTCTAGAATATCTATTTAGCTATTAGTATGTACAAGGTATTATTACAGATGATGGGATTACAGAAACAAAGATAGTCCCTGTCCTCAAAATGGAGTGACATAGTCATAAAAACAATAAAACAATCATAGTCAGGGACCACCTACAGCAAACTGTGGGATAATATGGAATGTCATAAAAGCTCAATTTTGAGTTGGCATTTGAGCATATCTGTTTGAAAAAACATATGTATTAGGTGGGAAAATTTTCTCAAGAACATAATTTGGTAGCTTTTTCATTAAATGCAAAATTTCAATGCAATGGATATTCATATTAATGAATTTATTTAATGTATTATGATATACTATCACTTTTTGTATTAGAAACATTTCTGAAATGTTGACTATAAAGCTTGTAACTTTATGCCAACTCATCCCCTTACATTTTCTTATTGACTTAACATTTTGTCCTTCAGCTATGTTTAAGAATTTTGTCATTTACTCCTAAGAACAATATCTCTCCACCACCACAGGATGTCTTTGTATTTAATTCTCCTGTAGAATCCATGCAAGAAAAGAGAATGAAAACATACATTTTTGTAGTATAGTATTTGTTTTGGATTGAATTGTGTCCCCGAAAAGCTATGTTGAAGTCCTAATTTCTGGTACCTGTGAATGTGATCATATTTGGAAATAAGGTCTTTATAGATGTAATTAAATTAAAGTCATATTAGATTAGGATGGGCCTAATCCAATATGACTGGTGTCCTTATAATAAGAGAAGACACACACACACACACACACACACACACACACACACGGACACACACAACACCACATGAAAATGGAGGCAGAAATTATGTTGCCACAAGCCAGGGGATGACAAGGATTGAGGGCCACCACCAGAAGTTAGGAAGGAGCCATGGGACAGTTTCTTCTCTTCACAGCCTCCAAAAGGAGTGTGCCTTGTGCAGCTTGATTTCAGACTTCCAGCCTCCAGAACTGAGAGAATAAATCTCTGTTCTAAGTCACCCACTTTGTGCTACTTTATTATAACAGCCCTATAAGACTAATACTGTGCTAATTCCCATTGACTTTCTCATAGACTTTTTGGAAACAAAATTACCCAGCCCCCCCAGAAAAAAAAGCAAAAAGCAAAAACAAAACAATCACAAGTTTTGTTTTTCTTACTCATTGTAATGACTTGTGGTTATTCTGTATAACTTCTCAAGTCAATGACTGTCATAGCCCGGTTGTCTGGAAGCAGTCACTCAGAGTTTTGGTCATGCTTATTAAGGATCAGCAGCCAGGGGCTGGCAGTGCCATCTGCTGGACAGCATGTGTGGCCAGGTGCTCCACCCTCATTTCTCCTTTTTGGGGCCTTCTCTGATCCTCTGTCCTGTATGTGGATTTAACCAGATGCGTTGAGGGAATCCTGAACTTGTGCCTATGGATTCTTTGGACCCCACTGTCAGGATCCATGTTCCAGGAAAGGTGTGCTGGTCAGTGAATTGCTCCTATTTACTGGTATGGCAATTTTTCCACAGAATCACACAGAATTGGGAGGCCAGAATGGCTCTGGCATGCTAACTTGGGGTGATTTCCCACTCATATTGGATATAGAATAATTCAGGGATCTGGGTGTAGGCTCTTGTCCATCTATGTGTCTACTTTCCCCTGTCTGCCTTCTGAGTTGCAGTCCTAATTCCAGTCTGTAGCATCCAGGGACAGTCATTCACCTCTTCTTAGGCTTGGAAGCATGTTTCAGGCAGTTTTTCAGAATGGCAGAGCCTATGTCCTCTGAAGGCTTTTGAGACTAGTGCCGTACAAAACCAATGGCCTTTAGCCTTTCTTTTGTCCAATCCATATGGCAGTATGCACCTCCGAGTCAGACTTAAGCCTGATAAGAGACAGATATTCCTTGTGTGAGTGGGACTACTCATGGGTCCCTTGCCTATCCTCCCTGCTGGTGGTGTGTAGACAGCCAGGGTCAACATAGAAAGAGATGCTATTCTAGAGCTGCACTGATTATGGCCTAAAGATTTTAATAGCAGTCATGTTTGAAAATACATCTTGCATTTATATTATTTCCATGTGTAACGTGTTGTTTTACATGTATGCGGTACCATTCCAAATGTTAAGGTTGACAAGACCACAAAATAAATTCTTGTTCATGCTATTCTACATGCTCTGGATAAAAGACTTGCATTTGTGGTCAACATCTGTGAGGCATAGCAGCATCCCTTTAGAGTGTCATTGACAGCTAGTATTCATGATGAATGATGCAGTGTCAAGAGCAATAATGTGAGAATCATATAGTAAATGGAATCAGAGAACTGCAGAGCCAAGAGTATCTACAGTGTTCAATATAAACAAATTCTAAAGAGCAATGGCACTGTGAGTAGTCATTGCATAGCCATCTTTCTCCTATGACTGGATGAAGGAGATTAGGCACAAATGGCACATTGGAGAGTAAAGGACCAAGCGATGTTTCCAGAATCTGAGCAGAAAGAGATGAAGACTGGACACTGTGAAGAAGAGTAGTAAACAAATACAGAAATAATTGTCTATTCTTCATTCTAAATCTTTGTTCATAACTCATTGTACTTCATCTGAGACAATATCTTTTACATAAAATTGTTCATATAGACAGGAACCTCAAAAGAAGTATTTGCCCAGGTTGCATATCCCCAGGGTAGTCCTGTCAATAACTATAGAAGGGAGGGATGAGGGGAGTGAGATTGGGCCCTGGGAAAAATTAAAACCTCAGCCAATCCAGTCGGATTATGCCCCTCATCTGACTGAAATAGTCTTGCCTTTAAGCCACTGATTCTCTCAGTCATGGCCCCTGTAAGGATCTGATCTTGGGCAAAATGGCCCTCTGAGACGAGGCAGACCCTGAAGAAGCCGATAGTTGGGGACCGTCTCCTGTGCACACTCCCCAGTGCTGGACATCCTTTGAAATAGGGATCTGGTGGCACATCTTTGTGTCTACCACAATTATAATGGCAGGTTCAAATTTTATAAAGGTTTATAAATGAAGTTTGAATATGTTCTAAAATGCTTAAAACTAATAAACCCCAAACAAATACTATAATGAATATGCTTTCAAAATTATGAAGAGGCAGAGAAGCAAAAATTTATTAGCAATTTAATGCCTATTAATAGCTCATCATTAAATTAAAAATACTTTGTCAAAAATTGATTTCCAAATTACCAATTAATTTGAAATTAATGTTCTAACTTTCAAGTGTCTAATTTTCTATATCATTTCTTCCCCACTCCTGGGCTTTAAGGTATTTTCTTAAATATTTAAGATGTTATAACTATTTTAAACTTGCTATAAAGTTTATAAATAGCCAGGTCATTCATGTACTTGTTTTTTTTTTAATGAACAGAGTATTCCAATTATAAAAATCATAAAATAGCATTTCTGTGCTCTGATGCTCCCCACATCAAATTCTCATCTCTAATATCAAGCACTTTTACCCATTTACCCCCACATTTCTAAATAAGTTCCTTTTAACATTGATATTTTAAGTTTAAACTTTGTTTATTCATTTTTTTTAATATAGAAGACCTACCTTACCTAAGTAATCACATACTTCTTTTTCTTCCACTCTCCCACATACTTTCCTTCCCTTTGCCTGCCTACCAATTTGTAATTCTATCATAATTTTTCATTTATTCAATATTCAGTCATATCCATATGACTGTGGACACTTTGTTTTCAGCTAAACCAAGTAGCAATAATTTTATTTGTGCAATCACTTTCTTTCCTCTTGGAGATAGACATCACTCCTGCAGCTCTATTCTCTTACTCCCCTCTGATCGCTTGCTTTCTGGGTTGGCTGCAAGCTGTCATCTCAGAGCCTCCTTTAGGCGGCATGCTAGGAAATGCCTTGCTCCTCTGTACTAAGTCCAGTTTTCTGGACAACATATTTTGCTCTCCCTTCATTTATTCCCTCATTTTGGTGCTGTCCACTGTAGGAGAGAAAACCTTTCCCTCTAAGCCCCAAGGGTTGATAGCAGCTCTATGAAATAAACTGAAAATAGGCAGATTAACATGAGAAATGGTATACAAATGCACAAGGACATCACTGGGAAAAAGAATACCATACCTCCCTCCCCCCCTTCCTGCCCAAGCAGTGAGCTTTGAGAGCTTATGCATGGTCTCAGTATGGGAGGGGTAGGGGGAATGTAGGCCCCTGTGAAGAGTCAGTGATTTTTTAAAATGATGAAGGGGCCCTTAGAAGGATAGGTGGGCTGGGTGAGGGGTATTGAGAGTTTGAGACAAAGTTTTTCTGGGTATGGGGCTGACTTCTAGTCTCCTCTGCTGTGGTGAGTCCAACTGAGATGAAACTCCTGGGCAGGGGATTTATGACCTTAGAGTTCCTTTGGGAGGATCTGTCTGTAGGCAGATAAGGGGAATTCAGAGAAAGCCTCTCCTTGCTGCTTTTCAGTGCCTTCAGCTGAAAATAATCCTGTGACAAAGAGGTGTGTTTTAAGATGGCATGCACTGCCACCTCCACCGTGGATTTATGAGAATGTGGGCAAAGAAGAAGGTTTTGCGAACTTGAAATTCTGAGAATGTCTTTATTCTTTATACCTAGATCAAAAATAACTTTTCCTCACAATGTTGAAGCATTACTACCACTGTGTCTTGAAGCTTAAGGGTGTGTATGGGGCTTGTCAAATAAGATCTCGTCCTAAGAGTGGGACCTGCAGAAGTTCAGAATCTGCAGTGCTTTCTCTAGGCTGGTTTGTGTTTTCTAGAAAAGGAGCATCCAGTGTCCTGCTTCAGCTAAAGGGCAGAAGATGACAAAGTTGTCTCATTATCCAAAATTTAATTTCAGTTCATCCCTCTGTTGTCAGTGTCTCCCTGCCTCAGCTGTGCCTGGTATCCTGGAGGCCATACCCGCTGTGGCTCAATGTCTTCAGGGGTAAATGTTTTGCATAGGCTGGGGAGGGAGGTCAGGGAGTCTGTTGTTGTTGGGATAAAGTTTCAACACCTCTGTCAATTTCCAGATTTTCTCAGGGACTGTATTTCCCATGTGCTCAGGGTCCGGGAGAAAGAACTGGCTTGCTTCTTGTGCTCGATACCCCTGCAGCTGTTGGCTTTCCACCTTCTCTGGACTGTTAGCTAGATTTACATGCTTATGCTTTGCAGTTTCCAAAATTCATCTTCTCTCCACTGCTATTGCTCTTTTATGTTTTCTATGACTTTGTGCGATTTAAAAAAATCTATTTCCTACTGTCGTTTTAGTTGAGTTTTAAGGAAAGAAGTTAAACATGAACAGTCAATGTGTCATTTAAATTGCAACTTCTGTTCAATGACTTCAAGTGACATTTCTGCCTTTTTGTCTCACTACTAAAATATTTCTCTTCCTGAAATTGCAGATATCAATAATAGTACTAAAGTTCTGATCATATATGGTAGAGTGAATGCTTTTCTATCATTTTCTATTCTAAAGGCAATCCTAAAACGAAATGAGACGCCCCAAAACCATACACACAGAAAGTAAGACACCAATTTGAATGAAAGTGAAATCAGCCACAACTCCCAGAATACTGTGAAGAATATCGTAGGAAATAATATAAGAAAAATGTAATGAATTGTGAAAGTAAGAGTGCTAAGAACATATACATTTTAAAATTTACTGCAGTATGCAGAATTTTTCAAAAGGAAACTCGTAAAAATAAAAGTCAAACTATAAGCAGCAAAATGTATCATAATGTCTGTTGAAATAAATTCAGGTATAAATGGGTGAGAGGTCTGAAAAATGTTAGTAAAAATAAATGAAACTGATTAGACAATGAAAGAAGACTCATGATATAAATATCAAATGAGGTGGGTATTGATAGATTGTGGGCTTTCAAAATATAACAAAATATATGCAGCCTGTATGCCATTTTAATTCTTAACAAACCCATATTTTTAATTGGCTAACCATCATCTTAATCTTCTTCATAGTCAAAGGGTATTCTAGATTGCCTGTGGGTAATTTTCAGTGGGAGTGAAATTCCAATATTATGAAAGAAATTTAGAGAAAAATAAGATTTATTTTTTAGAAATGTTAATACTTAGAAAACTCATTGTTTGGAGGGAAAGGTGAGATTTGGGTCACATTTGTTGTTTCAAATAAAACTTTAAGGTATTTTAAAATATCATTTAATTTTTGGAGTGGGAAACATGTTTTGATTTTACAAAAATAACCAGTATTAACTTTTTAATGTATATATGTATACAGTGGTGGGCAAAAGTAGGTTAATAATAATAAATAATACAATATTAATTAATAATAATGCAAGAATAAACTCTATGCTGTGTATACTCAACTGTAAACCTACTTTGCCCCCTAGGTATATAATTTATACTATAGCATATAGGTTATTTTTGTATACATAAATATAACAAAGTGTGTGATTTTTTTTTCATTTAATTGCATTCTCGATACAGAAAACTTCTACTTTTATTTTTTATCCAGAAATGTTTGAAATCTCATATTCACCAAAGTTCATTCTTTTGTTCTTAAATTTTATGGGTTTGTTTCTTTTTTCCCCTGCAAATATATAATATGAATATGAACTGAAACTTATGATGAAAGCTTCAACATCATTGGGCCTATTTGGAATTTAACATCAGTAACCCACCTTAATTTAATCTTTGGGTGCTAACCACATTATATCTTGTACCTATATATAGTTATGTGGGTTTTGTTTTTTAATATATTTTTTATTGATTTCAGAGAGGAAGGGAGAGGGAGA
>NW_005370755.1:1934609-1980082 GCF_000412655.1 Myotis brandtii
ATCAATGATGAGAGAGAATCATTGATTGGCTGCCTCCTGCAACCCAGGCTTATGCTCTGACCGGGAATGGAACCATAACCTCCTGGTTCCTAGGTCGACACTCAACCACTGAGTCATGCTGCCTGGGCTATAGTTATGTTTTCTTGATTTTCATATGAGCTGTAGTCAAGTATTGAGTGATACCATGAGGTTTTATTTAGGAAAACATCAATATCAAGAAACTTTTTTTTCTCTAAAAGTATACCAATTTGTCAAATTCTTTTTCCAAATTCTGCTCTTTAAAATTATAAGCATAATATTTGAATTTTGGAGTACATTTAGAAGATCCCTTCAGTTGGAAGAACAAAACAAAATCTTATAAATTATTACAATGTTGAGTTTCTAGATGTCATTTGTATTTTGATCACAATAAAAATATAAATTTGATTTCCTTAATGCTTTCTTAGCTCAAATAATCTTTGAAAACATTTATAGTCATATTATTTTAGCTTGAAACATAAGGATTATTTCTTTAATTCTCTACTTTAATTATTATGTATTCTTATACCAAAAAATAATTAGATTTGGGGGGGGTCTTGAGGTCCCAAGGAAATTGACATTATGAAAATGAATTCAATTTATTGACTAAGAGTTTCACATTAATTGGCTCAATTGAATGTCTAAAACTTGAATGAATACTATTTCATACTAAGCTATATTTTATTTTCTATGTATTTTATTTTCTCTATGTATGTTAAACCAGACAAAACAACTCTTACTCTACCATCTTTGAACCATTCATAGTTATTTAATTGGTAAGTTATTCAAAGATTAACTCTGTATTTTAATCATATTAAGTAATATACGTAAGACAAATATATTCATATTTTTCCGTAAATTATAGAACTAATACAACTGGACCAGAATATAAATATTATTTGCTTCATTTTTCCATGTATACTATTATGAATGTAATTATTCATAAAAATTTGTTTTTTTATGTCATATAATAAATACCCATACTCATGAGTGTACCTTTACTGTATGTGTACATAATAGTATAGATGAAAATTAACATATATATGCATGAATATAAGTAAACTATAGTCACCTATGTTTCATATGTACACAAAACATAATTCATATATGGGTGTAGGTAATGTGTACACATTCTGTGTGTACATATAGATGTGTATTTTCAAGGTCAAGCTTAAGCAGAATACTTCAGACCTCCCCTCCTCCCAGGCTTATGCCTCTGCAGATCGCGTTCACTTTTATTGAGTGGTTAGGGTTAGGCTGACACTTTTCAGGCAGAAAGGCAGAGCATTTATCTTCACTGACAATTTGGGAGTATTTTCCTTGGGTTTCAAGACACTTGCTCTAACACAACTCTCATTCTATTCTATTAGGAAGCACCGGCAACATGTGGCATGTTCTTACTGATTTTGCATGTAATGAACCAAAAGACACTACAGGCTGATTTTAATACATATTAAAACATGCATGGACATTTTTTTAAATTTAAAAGTAAAGTGTGGATTATTTTGCATACATTTTAAAGGAAGAAACGTTTTTTTCTGATATAAATGTAATATGTGTTTTTATTAGAAACTATAAAAATATGAGAAAATACCAAGAAGAAATGATATCTATAATCTAATATAATTGTTATTGATATGTTATTTATGTCTTTTATCATAGTTATGCTGGAACATGCATTATATAATTGTGGGTATATTTGGAAGCATGTAGTTTATATCGATGGCTTCTTTTACTTAATTATAAATGGCATTTTATATGTCATTAACATATACTAAACAGCTTGATAGCTTGGTTTTTAATGGATGCATGCTATTCCTTCGATACATTCTAACATGTGATCACCCTCTATTGTTGGATATTTATGTTATTTTTCATTTTTCTATTATAAAAGCCATTTATACATTTTCATGCACATAAGCAATAGTTAGGGCTTTTATTTTGTGTGTGTCATCTAAGTATGCATTTAACACACTTTCCATATCTCGGTATGTATTTTTTACTGATATAGAAGAGTCATTTTTTTTTCTGTTTTAGAAGAGTCCACTTGTCTCCTAGGAATTTACCTCAAATAATTTAAAATATATGCACACAAAAGACTTGTATAAAAATGTCATTGTAACACTCAACATAATAACAATCTACTGGAAGCAATTTAAATTTACAACAAAAAAATAATAGATTAAAAATGTGGTGTACTTATAAAATTCTCAACATTAAAATAATGAACTACAGATTCACACCTAAACATAGAAGAATCCTAAAGCCATGCTAATTAAAGGAAGCAAAACAACTTTCTTATAACTGCTTTCCATATGTTCGAGAACCTAAAAGTTTAAGCATGTGAAGGTAGAGACAAAGAACATGCAAATAAGACAAATGCAACTTCTGGTGGTGACAGTTATAATGTCTAATGAAAAATGTCTTTCTTTGCATTTTTGCTGTTTATATTCACCCAACTTTCTTGTACTTTCTTTGAAGTTTCAATTCCATATTGAAATACCACCTGAAATATATCTTGTATGGTATAAAGTAGGATCTAGTTTCTTTTTCTATATTATTAAGTAATATTCAGATTATTAATTATATTGTTTATCACTTTATCATTTATTTGAAATGCCAGCCTTTACCATTTATCAGTGCAAGTATGTATTAGTGTCAGGTTGTTTTCTCTTATATCTCTAGTTGGCAGAGCCACCTTTATTCAGGACATTTTTCTGTATTGTATCTTGATTTTAGACTGGGTTTAATATCATATACTCATTGTACTTGTACTTGTTATGTTTCTTGATGTTACAAGGAAGAGACTGCCAGCATCATAATATCCGTCTACTGCCCTGACATTTAGTTTGGTTATATTTGTGCAAATAACTCAGGAAAGCTGCTTCATTGCATAGTTTATGTACATGGCAACAGATTTTCTTCAGCTCATTCTTACATCCAACTATTCCTTCTTCAATTCAAGAAGTGGGCTTTATTCACTCATTCTTTTATTCTTTCATTTTTTTGGTGTGAATTAGTTCGATACTGGTAATGGTAATATCAAAAAGATACTCTTGCCTGGCTAGAGTGGCTCAGTTGGTTGAGTGAAGTCCTGGGCACCAGAAGGTTGATGGTTTGATTCCCAGTCAGGACACATATCTGGGTTGTGGTTTCATTCCGAGGTTGGGACACATATGGAAGACAACCAATCGATGTTTCTTTCTTCTCTCTCTCTCTCTCTCTCTCTCTCTCTCTCATCTCTCTCTCCGTTCCCCTCCCTCCCTCTCTCCCTTCCTCTCTCTAAGTACCCTCAGTTGAGGATTAAAAAAAAATATATACTATTTTTAGTTTTCAAGATTTTTGTCTGCCAGATTAGGCTAATAACCATGAAATAAATGCATAAAACATTTAATTCCAATTAAAGGTGAGTGAAAAATCTTCTTCCAAATTGAATTCTTTCCCAGAAATGGTTATCTTACAACTAGAGGCCCGGTGCACAAAAAGTTGTGCACTCGGGGGGTGGTCCCTCAGCCTGGCCTGTGCCCTCTCGCAGTCTGGGACCCCTCAGGGGATGACCACCTGCTGGCTTAGGCCCGCTCCCCAGGGGATTGGGCCTAAGATGGCAGTCAGACATCCCTTTAGCAGCCCAGGAGCCCTTGGGGGATGTCCATTTGCCAGCGGGGAGCAGGCCTAAGCTACAGTCAGACATCCTTAGCGCTGCTGAGGAGGCGGGAGAGGCTCCCACCACCACCACTGTACTGGCAGCCATCAGCCTGTCTTGTGGCGGAGCAGAGCTCCCCCTGTGGGAGCACACTGACCACCAGGGGGCAGCTCCTGCATTGAGAGTCTGTCCCCTGGTGGTCAGTGTGTGTCATAGTGACTAGTCATTCCCAGTCATTCTGCTGTTAGGGTCAGTTTGCATATTACCCTTTTACTATATAGGATGACTCTGTTGTCCTGCAATATGGTCCCAATTGTGCCCTTCACATAGCATACATTTCCTGGTAATATATGTGGATAATACATTTTTCTGCTTATCAGAGTTATTCTGTTTCAAATTCCTTTCACCATTTCAATTAAGATTAGGTAGCATGTAATTGGCATCTTATATAAAATGTATTATATGTATTCTTCAGAAATCAGGGTACATTTTAATGAAAATCTTCCTGTGCCCCAGGAATTAGTATACTTTATGACTTTTTATGAGTAGCTCCTTCTATATTTTAAAAGACTAAAATATTTTTCATAATATTCCATTTCCTAATATAAAAATGGGCCAATTCATAGATAACCCGGATAAAGTCAGTCATTGTGCATGGCTACTGAGGGAATATATTAATAATCATTTTTTAATGAAGAAAATTTCTGAATCAAAGGATTCTAGACAATATACAGATGATATATGGTTATCATCATAATTAGCTGATTAACATTAATAATAGGAAAAGAGCAAAGGGGAGGCCAGACTTTATAGGCGTGGTGATCTGGCAGCTTCACCAGGATCCTACAGCTCCATGCTCCCCAGGGAACCCCCAGTTCACTCCCTGCAGATCACTGGGGGAAGGGACCAAACAAAGAGAGAAATAGGCACATGTGCAGTCAAGTTGGGGTGACAAAAGGTGGGGGTGGTTGCCTGTTAGTCTAGCCTGGGGAACAATGGATTAGCTAGGGAGTAGCCCCAGTTAGAAAAATGCAAAATCTTGGAAAGTTAAAATCCCCAGACAGAGTTCCCTCTTTCTCTCTTTTTTTAAATATATTTTACTGATTTTTTTTAAAGAGAGGAAGGAAGAGGGACAGAGAGATAGAAACATCCATGAGAGAGAAACATTGATCAGCTGCCTCCTGCTCACCCCCTACCTGGGATGTGCCAGCAACCAAGGTACATGCCCTTGACCGGAATCGAACCTGGGACCCTTCAGTCCACAGGTCAACGCTCTATCCACTGAGCCAAACCAGTTACAACAAGTTCCCTCTCTCTTGCTTGCCCTTATTCCTCTCCCTCTCGCTTGCTCCATGACCTGCACTGGCCCGTGCACTCTGCTGTTCCCTCTCCATGGGCCTGCTTAAGGCCATGTGGCCCCCACGTGCAGTGGACTACAGCTGGAACACAAGCTAAGCTAGCCTGATGCTGGACTGGACTGTGAAAATATGGAGCAGAAACTCTGGACAGTGGCTTTAGTCCCAGCTCTGCTGAAGACAAGGGGATGTTTTCCTTGGTGTGACAGAGGGAGATGGGAAGGAAGTAAAGGAAGTAAAGAAGGAAAGAATCAAGATTAGAGCAGAAATAAATGACATAGAGGATTAAAAACAATACCAAAAGAAAAAAAATCAATGACCCTAAGAGCTGGTCCTTTGAAAAGATAAACAAAACTGATAAATAGTTAGCCAGACTCATCAAGGAACAGGGAGGGTGAGCGGTTGTCCAAGTCATTGGGGTTGACCAATCTTTCCAGTTGCTGGGGGTTATCCAGTTGTCCAAGTTTTTTCAAGGCTACTATTGAAAAAAGGGAGGAAGGAACTCCTTTTTTCTAGCTTTACTGTAGCAGGAGTGTGGTCCAGGTCCAGTGTCCTTGCCAGGTGCCTCCAGAGGCCACTCCCAGAGGGCTGTGCCCAGCCTGCTTGGCTCGGCCCCTTCCTGCTCTTGACCAGGGGGATGGGGGCGTGCTCAGGCCCAGGCTCCCCAGCACCAGCGGCCTGGGTCCCTCTCAGTGGCTACTGCAAGGCGAGGGCAGCTGGGGCAGCTTGGGGACCTGCAGGACCATCTTGGCACAGTCATACCCTCAGGCTGTGCATGTTGGGAAGGCCTCCCAGGTGCCTCACAGTGGAGGGTGGCCTGTCCCTCCCTGGGACCTGGAGGGCAGGAGAGCTGCAAGGCCAGGAAGAGGCGTCTGACTCCACCGCCACTGCCATCGCTCAGGTTAGAAGGCTATTTTACATAGGCTCAAGGAAGTCTCTTCCTGATACTTAACACTTCCTTTTCCGGAAAAAAAAAAAATCTTAACACAAGGATGGTATCAATCCTTAAAACAATTCACTTGAAAATAAAAGTGATACTTGTAATGGTTAGTCAGGGTTATAATTACCTTTTATGAAGTATATCTCTGTTTTCCCTGCCTTTGGAGAATTGGAAAAATAAAGCTGTTTAATGACTGTGCGGTTCAAATACCCTTTGGGCATCTAAGTTACTATTGAAAAAAGATTATAATGCAGTTATATTCCTTTGTTTATGGAGCTAGAGGAGAGAAAGAAAGGAACCCGAGGCTGATAGAAATAGATTGCATCTCACTTATGGAGCATAGATTAAAATAACAAATTTGATTGTGATGTCCCTTCAGAATTCAAACTAAATATCATTTACTTTTTCTATTTAAGTATAGCCTCAGGGCTTTAAAAATCATCAGAAGATAACCTAATATATCATTGATATAGTTTCTTCCTCTTACCGTATCATTGACAAATATCATGTTAGCAATATCACCTTTTATATTGTTGAAATAATAAAATAGAAAAAGGCTTTCAAAATGCATTTTCCCCCCAGTAAAATAGTCCTGGAATATTCTTTATTGCCTTGCTTTGTTTTATTGAAAGAAAAACAATTTCAAATACTTTCCTGTGCATTGCTTTAAAAATGATGATTTATTTTTTCCTTGCTGTAATTTTTTTGTGATTGAAAGATGGGAAGAGGTAGTAGAGGGCAATACATGTATCTAGTCCATCATCTTGAACCAGAAATTTCAGAAATATTTGAGCATATTTTAACTTTTTAAGGCACAAAATTCTGTGAAGTAACAATATATGGGTGAAACATTTTAAATGAAATTAATGGTAAATCACTGTGGTGACAAATTTGTCATACGTACCTGTGTATTAGAAAAGTAGCTCATTATGTGACATCCATCACCAGCTCCTAATATTCAGTGAGCACATCTCACATGTCACGACCTGCTTTGATTACATTTATTAATTTCATTCAAATACACAACAATCTTGTGAGTTTTATATCACTATTAACTTCATGTTACAGATTTGGGAAATTAACCTAGAACCACTAACATTTGTCCGATGTGAAACAGCTACTAAATGACAGAGCCCAGAGTCAGTCCTGTAATCCAGCCCCTGAGGCTGCAAACTTACATTAATACTGTGATAAAAATATTTACACAAAAATAAAATTATACGTGGAAATCAAAAATAACCTACTCGTTGTTTGATGGTCGCTAGTATAAAAACCTTTCTTTTTAATAGATTTAGTAATAATTTTTTGAGAAGCGTTGTTCAAATATGATGTGTCAGTGTTACTTTCCTGTACATGGCAAGAACCTTAGACCTAAATCTACTCCCAGTGCTATCACACACTAGTTCTGCAACCAGTAACAATTTATTTACTTTCTCTGCTCTTCAGTTTTCTTCTGTTACATGTTTATTTCATTCTTCATAAAATATGTATTAAGTGTACTTTCCAGGCTCTATTCTAGGAATGCGGGAGACAGCAATGAACAGAAGACAAAGTTATATTTTTCAGGGAATTTATATCCCAGTGGGAAAAGTAGTCCATGAGTAAATAAAACTCAATATGGACTTCTATTTCCAGCAATGAAACTGACTTGTTTCTGAACAATTCTTCTCTTTAGAACTAGGAACCTGGGCAAAATATAAAATATCATCTGTTCGATGTCATGGGAGAGCTACCCAAGTAGCAAGATTTGCAGAAGCCACAATCATGGAGCAACGGGAAACCTAAATAGTTGAAAGTAGCAGTAGAAGCTGTTTGACCCCTTGCCGATTTCAATTCCAAAGCAGCTGAGAGGCCGAGTAGCAGAGCAGGAACAGGCCAGGGCTCTCAGCAATTAAAAGTTGGAAATAATTAGAGCCTACATACTGGCAAGCTCCCTTAGAGCCCCCTGGCTTTCAGTTGAGAACTTTAAGAGCTACAGCCAAGGAGTAAGACTCAACCAGTAATAGCCAAGGGTCTAAACCAGCGGTTCTCAACCTGTGGGTCGCAACCCCTTTGGGGGTCGAACGACCCTTTCACAGGGTCGCCTAAGACCATCGGAAAACACATATATAATTACATATTGTTTTTGTGATTAATCACTATGCTTTAATTATGTTCAATTTGTAACAATGAAATTGGGGGTCACCACAACATGAGGAACTGTATTAAAGGGTTGCGGCATTAGGAAGGTTGAGAACCACTGGCTGACGACCAGTTTGCATCAGTTTAGAGCTGGAAGATCATCTGTCCCTAGCCCAACTGAATGCCAGAGTAAAGGAGAACATATCGATGGTTCTAAGCAATAAAGTTTTGGTAAAATAGAGAGTAGTGGGAGGAAATGCTAGTCCTGCTGAGGGCGTGTTGAATTAAATTATTATGGATCCATATTGAATTGGGAAGGAATGAAAGCAAGAAAGGGTTCAGACTAGGAGAATAGGAATGGCTTTAAAATAGGAAATCACGGAAACTGGATACAGAACATTGTGATCAGAAAGTTAATTTTCCCAATTGAACAGTTTAAGGACTGAACGGCGGCAAACTTAAATTTGGCAAAATAGTTGCTGAGGTGAAGAAGATAATTGAACAAAAGGAAACCAAGAAACTGCCTATAACGAGATAGTCGGAGGAATGATCCAATTTGAAGGGTACAGTTGTGTGAAATGCTGGTAGGAATTAAATTAAGAGGAAGTCAGTGACTCTCTAACTCAGAAATATTTGAAAAGTTAAGTAATTTGCATTTTTCTAAGGCTATTTCAACTTTAACAGGAGAAACATTCAGAAGGAAAAAAAAATATTCTTTGACAAAGGATCATTTTATTTCTCTTCTTATCAGTATTTTTATTCCTCAACCTTAATTTAAGAAAAAAATAGGCATAATTTGAGGAAGTTTAGGAAAAGTATTGAGAGAAGAAAACCTGCATTTTCATAACTATTATTTTATTATAAATATAAATAAATTGCTATTTTTCACAGTAATTTTTGACAATGGAATAATGACCTAAACTCACTGTGTAACATCTGGTATGCCTTCTGTAGGCTAAAAATCAATTGGAATTTTTAATTATTTTTGTGTAACATCTGCATAACAATTTGATTCAAAGCCAAATTAAATGTTCTTTCTGGTGATGGTGTAGAAAGATGCCTTCATGGCTTAAGAAAATGCCTTTTCCTAGAGTGCATAGTTTTAAAACATTTGGCTTGTCTTGATTTGGTTATCAGATTTAATTCATGTACTTAATAGTATACCTGCTTTATCTTATTGGATTGTAAGGACCAATATCATAATTTATTGTTTAATTTTTGTAAATATTTAACTGTACCACTTAAATTTCTTATCAAACTATTTTTCAGAGTTGGCAAATAGTTTAAAATAATTCCCATATAATTAATTGCTGATGATATGATTTTCATCTTTCTGGCTTGTCTTGAGTCATTGCTAGTGCTGTTTAAATCTTCTGATTAGGTGAGTCAGATGTGAATAGAAATATAATGGAGTGACCAAAAACTCTGGAAACAAAGTTGGATGCTCTTTTCTAATCAACATAGATTCTAATCAACTCAGATGTCAGTTTTTAATCCTGGATTAATTATAATAATCTGTGACAATCATTTTTACTGCTCTGTGATAATTTCTTACATTCCTGTTCTTCAATAGGATGCTATTATTTAAAAAGCAAATGAAAATAAAACTCTTTCACCCAAAATGACAATACTCTGTAGATGACTGGTGCATGCTATTGACCTTTATTGCTTATATTCTAATTATACTTGATTTGGCAAATTGTAGCCACTTCTCAATGCTGAAAGCCCAGCCATTACTTTGTACTGGTATAAAATTATCTTGAAATGTTGAACTATCTGTTCCTTGTTGTTCTAACTGTTTGGAGATCTCTTTCTCAAGTATATTTTGTAGGTCATGTATCTGTGGTCTGTGATTTCTTCTTTTTCTCCTTTTTTTTCTTTTAGAAATTTTAGTTCTCTTAATTTTGTCATAAATTTGTATGCACTTTTGTTTAGGTGGTACAAAAAACTGTGATGATTTCCAAAGCATTTATAAAGACTTTGAATAAATAGGTAATTTTGATAATAAGATGAACATATTCAAGGAATATATGAAAACTTTAAAGTTTGGGTAATCTTCACCAGTGTGCAGCAAACTTTACTGTGCATTCTTGTCACCTGGGCATTGTATTAAAAAGTCAGGTTTAGTTTTAGTAGGAATGAATTGGGCTCTAGTAAACTCTCAGGTGACGCCTGTGCTGCTGGTTCTTGGACTATAATTTGAGAAATAAGGATATAAATAACTTCTCACTTTTATATGTTTGATTATTTTTTCACCATGTAAAACTTTGAATATTAAGTGAGAATATTAATTTTCTCTAAATAATACACTATTATTCTATCCTTTCACCATAAAACTGTTTAGAAAAAACAGCCTAATCTTGTTTATCCAGGGTTTTTTTTTTTATCAACCCTTATGGGTCCACTTACAATCAAATTTATGCCAAGATTGCTTTCATGACTAGTCTCTCAGTATTCTGTACCAACCCACTCATCTCCAAAACCAAGATTATTTATGCTCATTGCTTACAGAAAATTAGGGGGTAGAGGGCAAAGCCATGATTTCAAGGAGACCAGGAGCAGTCTACATCAGAGTCATTGTGACTAGAGAATCAGACATTGGTACTTAAAGAGCTGAACATGGTGTTTGGGAAGGGAGGAAATCCATGTGCCAAGATGGACATCATGGACTGAACACCTGCAGCTACACATGAATATGTTCTTGTGCCACTAGACAGTGTCAAACCATTCTAGAAGCATTCACACTAATACCTCACTCTTACTTGTGAGGATTACCCTATACGTATTTCATACATATATATCACGCATACGCTTCATGGCATTATAAACTGTATCAGGTCAGGTTTATTTTTCCCTTGGTCAATTGTGAAGCATAAGTTTTGATGTACAGCCCAGGTAAGCATCTAATCAATATCTCTTCATATGCACATATAAACATGCACACATATAAATAATGGCCCATTTGAACACTGCGGTCAATGTATGGTTAATCTCCATGGCCATTATCCATTTTTCCCATTAATCCTCCTCCTCATTAGTCCTAAAATTCTTTTGCATTGAAAAAGGGCTTAACCTTTGTAGCCCTTTTCTTTCTTCTCCCATAACTGAATACCCCATGAACTATCATCCATCAACACTATGCTACTAGTTTCTCTAAAATCCTTGAGTTATAACTGCTTATCTGTGAAATGAGTGAGAAGCGACTGCTAGAAGCCAAGTAATACCCATATTCCAGATTGGATGCATTAATTTAAATATCAAGATATTACCTGTGAGTTTGTATTCTCAAATATCCCATAATAATTCTTATAGTTTATAGGATTTTCTGGGGAGTATAATTATCTTGATACCTTGAAAATAAGCTTGAAAGCATAAAATTGTAGTTTAATATTGTTATGAATTAATGGGTACTTATTAAATTATTTTATATTTCTTGACTTTTTTATCCATTAAAGATGCATAGCATCCTTATTTCAATTGCTGATTAAATTTTCACAAGTCTGACATTGAACATGATCAATTATAGCTTCAAAAGGAAGCTTCTTTATATAATGATTTTATGTCTGATTTTTTTCCAGTAACTTTCACGGTAAGCATAGGCTGTTTAATAAAATGTTGACACATTATTGGTCTATGAATTCTCATGCCAATTTCCAATTGCTGGGTTTCAAAATAACTGCATATTATATTTTTATTCATTCAATTGTTCATCAAATGAATTGTTCAGAAATTCTTATCAATGTTATGGTTTATTTTCATTAGTCAGTACACCATAAATAGATATAGCTCAGTTACTTTGGGTGCTCCTCTCCACTTTATGAGGTTTAAAGTCATCCACACCACACTCATTTTTCACAAATAATAGCTGCCTGTCCTTGTTAATCATTTATTAATCTTGGTGTTTTTTCCCCTCCCAAATCCTCCTTGCATTGTAAAATGAAATTTCTGATAATGAGCATATACCAGAGACCCATAAAACAACACAGTTGATTCCTGTGTTTTTCATACTACATTTTCACTTCCTTTTACATTTTATTAATAATTTCATTTTTCAAGGTTAAAAAAATACAAGATACAATTTTTCTCTTCCTGGCCCTTAGCTAAGTATAATCATAAACACAAAATTAATATATGCTATAAAGAGTATATTTCAGTAAGAGGTCAGAATTATATGTTTCTTATGGAAAAGAAAGGGGATTTTTAAATTAAAAATGAAATCTTCCCTGGCAACATAAGCCCAGATGGCTAGAAGTATGTCGTCGATCTAAATACGCTGCCTAACTCGAGCATCATTATAAGCTCAAAATCTTAACCGAGCATATTTTAATCATCTTCATTTCATTCAAGGCTCTCTGGTTCTAAGAAACAGAAATCCACTCAAAGTAGATTAAATATTGAAGGAAATACAAGTGTTGTGGAAATGAAGTATAGCAGGGCATTGTGGAGGCAGGTGCTGAGATATTGAGGAGAGAGATGATGACTCTAATTCTTGCTCCTCCCTGGGGCCTCCAGCTCTCTGCTTCATCCTTCCTTCTATATATTTGCTCCTGTCTCCTCGAAGAAGAAGGGGATTCTTCTGCTTACATTAGATATCTTTTCTCTGCAACAACTAAAACTGTTACATAATCTTGATTATTATAACATAACTCTGTATGGTCGAATCCACCCCCACTCCAATCAACTATGATAGGAAAAGAGGCAAGACATTTGATTGAAACAGCCAAAGAACAATTCATACACAAGAGGCTGTTTGCAAACAAGTTTCCCAAACATGACCGCTATTTGATCTACATATGTCATAGCAGTATAATAGGTATCTATATAGATAAAAGCCTAAGCGATTGTTATGATTCGTCAACCAAATGACTGGTCAACTGGTCACTATGATGTGCACTGACCACCAGGGGGAAGATGCTCAATGCAGGAGCTGCCCCCTGGTGGTCAGTGCATTCCCACAGCAGGAGTGCTTCTCAGCCAGAAACTGGGCTCATGGCTGGTGAGTGCAGCTGCAGTGGCGGGAGCCTTTACTGCCTCAGCAGCAGCGCTACCAAGTGGCACAGGTGCAGTGAGGTCAAGATGAGCAGGAGCAGCACAGGGCCCAGCCATGGCTCAGGCTCCTTCCTGCAGCCAGGCCCCTCCCCGCCGCCTGCGACTTTGGCACTGCTACATCATTGGGGGAGGCCGGACTTCTGGTTTTGAGCCAAAACCGGCAGTCCAACCTCCCCCAAGGTGTCCCGGATTATGAGAGGGTGCAGGCCACGCTGAGGGACCCCACCCATTCATGAATCCATGCACCAGGCCTCTAATTTATAAATGATGTTCTCATTAATGAAAAGAGCATAGAATCTTAAAGATCTTGTATAATTTCAATGTTGATGATTTAAATCTTAGAAATGATAGCATTATCAGTAAAGGAAATTATTTCAAGTGTGGCAACTACTTTATAAATTAATATCAAGTGACAAAATTTAAGGTGCTGTTTTCGTTTGGACTTCTATAACAAAATACCATGGACTGGGTAGCTTATAAATACAAGAAATTTATTTTTCGGTTCTGGAGGCTGGAAGTCTGAGATCAGGGTGCTAGCATGGGTGGTCACATTCTATAGAGTTTACAGTTGTAGACATTCAACTTCTCATTCCATCTTCATATAACAGAGAACAGAAAGAGGGAAAGAGCTGTCTACTGACATTTATAAGGGCACTAATCCTATTCAGGGGGGCTCCACCCTCATGACTTCATTAATCTTATTTATTTCCCAAAGGTATCACATTAGGTATCAGGGTTTCAACATCTTAATTTTGGGGGACACAAACATTCAGTCCATAATTGGTACTGAGTTATCTATATTTACCCCCTGAAATTATATCAGCTATCTACACTAATAAAAGACAAGCATGCAAATTGACCATACCTTTGATATACCTTAAGCCATGCCCACCAGCCAATCAGAGTGACTATATGCAAATTAACCCAACCAAGATAGCGGCCGGGGTTTATTTTTTTTCTATAATTGAAACTTTGTTGCCTTCAGTGGAGCTCAGACCCAGCGGCAGCAGGTGGGAAGCTTGGCTTCTTCCATCACTGGAGCAACCAAGTCTCCCGCTCACTCCAGCTCAGTGGCTGCCGGCCGCCATCTTGGTTGGGTTAATTTGTATATAGTCACTCTGATTGGCTGGTGGGTGTGGCTTAAGGCATAGCGAAGGTATGGTCAATTTGCATGTTTGTCTTTTATTAGATTAGATTACATAATTCTCTGGAAAGGTGTATTTAAGATTTAATTACAATTTATGTTGCCAGATTACTTCTCAAAAGAATGGGGTGATTCATAAACAAACCAACAAAGGATAGCGAACGCATTTTTCAAACTCCTTGCCAACATTCATGTTATTGTTCTTTCTAAGTTCTTCCACTTAGAATAAGAAAGTTCATCACTGTTTTAACTTGCATTTCCTCTGCTAACAGTGAGATAGACCATCTTTTGACAAGTGTATTGATGATGTGCATTTCCTCTTCTGTGAAAGTCCTCTTTGTATTGTTGCTTTTTTATTAGTTTGCTGTTTTCATATAAATTTATAGGTACTCCTTGCCACTCATTTATTTATATGCAGAGGTTTTGCAACTATATCACCCTATTTAAAACTATTTTACACTTGAAATACTTTTGAAGAAAGAATAGCTACTCTGTAGACCACGGTACCTTTAATACTATTCAGAACCTTCTCTAAGTGTTTCCACTTTATATTTAGATGGCTTTTCACCCTGTATTGTATCCTACCTATAATATTTTTAATGTCACAACAGATGATATAGCTTGCTTTCATGCGGAGCACTTAGTTTTTAACAGCCAAGTGTGGTAGAGAGAGAAAAAAAGTTATTTTTAACAAGTGGCCCCAAATTCTTTTTAAATTTAATTTAATTTTATTGTTGATGGTATTACAGGTGTCCCAGAATTTTCCCACCCTTTCCCTCCCTCCTCCCAGCCCCTGCCCCACCCCCAGGCTTACCACACTATTGTCTGTGCCCATGGGTTATGCATATATGGCCCAAATTCTTTGTATATAAGAGCCTTCTCTAACTGGAAGATGCCCGAGTGCACCACTGTCGTCATAAAACATGAGGCCCTGAGGTCATGGAAAGGGACAGAAAAACAGCTGAAACTGTGCTGTGTCAGAAGTGACAGGGATCCGGGATCAGGATAAAACTAAGAGAGATGTAGAGAACAGGGCTCTATAAAAACAGGAGGTTTTGATACTCAGTTTTAAGTTGTTTTCTGTGCTAGAGAAATGTGTCTTAGAAAGGGCACTGTGTGCATGGGTTGGCATGCTGCTCAGTGTAGTGAACCAAATTCAGCCGCAGGACTTCGTTGGTGATTTCTGATGATCAGTGAAAGTGTTATTATTTGTTTTGTGGAAGAGTAGGAACTTAGCTTTCTTACTCTCTTGGTTCAATCTATTTACATTTTGGTAAAAGAGAACACTGTTCTGCAATAAGTACAATGTTCCTTTTTATTTAGAAGTTCTTTGTTTAGGCACCGATGATTAATTACATACATAGCTGGAAAGTCACTTTCTGGAAGCAATACTATCAATGTTATAACCCTTTTTTCAAAAAAAGATGATTTGAAACTATAACTTGAATGAAAAACTGGAAGAGGCACATCAACATTTATTGAATGTTATTTCATTTTTTTATTTAATGGCAAATTGATAGCTCCTGTCATTTTAGCAAATTAGGCAATTGTTTCTATATCTTATTTCTGTTGTTTCAAATATGAGTACTGTAAATGCAACATAAAGTAGAGTGTGTTTAAAAGAAAAAACTAATATGCCATGTTGACAAGTAAATTAAATGGACTGTTCTATTTCGGATTTTTTTCCCCTCAATAATACATTTTCCTAGGGCAGGAGTTGGGGGGAGGCAAAACAATATTTGTTTTTCCCAGATGGAATTAAACACATATTGACTTATCAGTGCACAAACAGTCTATATCAACTTTTGAAAATAATTAGTTACACTGAATCCAAAACACAAGTATATGGTACACTATTCAATATTTTCTCAGATATTTGATACTGGTTGGCAAATTGTCTTTAAATATTCATTACAATTGCTCTTGGAAGTACCAGTTGTGGTATAGTATTTTTCCAAATTCCTGTTAACCATTTAGGTCTTCCTTAGCAGTAATAGAAAGTAGAAAACCATGTTTCATTTCCCCCCCTCAAATGCTTATGTAATGCTTTATACATTCCTTAATCTTTATGGAAGACCGAATATAAAGGGATTATGTGTGAGACAAATAACAAGAGTAGATATGGAGGGTTTTCAGATAATTGGGGTTAAAAAACATACCATTCAGTAACTAAATATTAAAACCATTCAGTAACTAAATATTAAAAAAAATTATACCTTGCCTTTTGTAAAGAAAGAAATGAGTCTCTTGAAAGTTTTTATCCACAAATTTGGTTCTCATTATGATTTCTTGATTACTTCTTTAAAGGATTCAAGTAGACAATGAAAGAAGAAATAATGTTGGAAAATCTGTATTTCTCTGTTTTGTTTTTCTAATCCTCACCCGAGGATATTTTTCCATTGATTTTTAGAGCGAGTGGAAGGGAAGGAGAGAGACACACAGAAAGAGAAACATCAATGAGAGAGAGAGACATATCAATTGGATGCCTTTGCACATGCTTTGAGCAGGGCCAGGGATTGAGCCTGCAATGAGGTACATGCCCTTGACCAGAATTGAACCTGGAACCCTTCACTCTACAGGCCGATGCTCTTCCCACTGAGCCACACTGGCTAGGGCTCTCTGATATTTTTAAAGCAACTTGAGATGTTTTGCAGAAACTGTTAGTGAAGATATTAAAAATAATTGGGGTTTCAAAGGACAGCAAGAGACAACAAACAAGATGACTGCAGACTCTTCCACCCACCATTTGGCTAAAGTAAAAAGCACCTGCTATTCAAACATTTTGTAAAAAATCATGGGATAATCTAATTGTAGAAATGTAAACTTTAATAAGACATAAAACAGTGTGACAGCCAAATTCCGATGCTCTCAGTCACCCAGCCGAGTGCCTAGTCTTTGATCATATAGTATTGGCTAAATCTATCTGAATTGTTTTTATCCTGCTAGTTACCTACTCGTTATTGGAGTTTGTGTGTGATCAGCATGTGATGCCAACTTCTGGGAAATGTAGTTGGGTTACTGACCTTGGAGCCTTCCAACTGTAATGGGAATTACCGTAACTTTAATACAAAATGGGCAAGCAATGGTGAGGTTCCAGAAGGAAATTGAGGTTGGGGGTCAGAGTTGCCCAGGATAATTAATATTATCATGGAAAAAAAATCACAGATTTATTTTGTAGTATTTTCTATCCAAGAGAAAGTATCATAAACTAGATAGAAAAGAAAGGAAAAAAAAAGGAGCAAAGAACAAAAGAAAGAAAATGAGAAGGAAAAAAATACCAGATGTGTGTTGGGCAGGCCTTTGAAGGGAGGATTGGGAAAAGGATACTATAAATGTAGGTGATCTCTTCTTGGAAGAAGGAACTTAGCCATTTCAGTAACTCATTCATCAGCATTGTTCACTGATGTCTTTCAGGATTTATTGGCAGCTAAGAAATGCATTTTAATAGTAATGAATCCAAAAAGCATGTGTTTTGGTGTCTTGGAGGAAGTATGGCTAAAAGGAGATCTTCTTTTTTCTTTTTAAAAATTATAATAGCCTTTAAAGGACTCTTAAAATAAAATATCCTGACTTTTTTCATGAATTATGAAAGATTTTTCAGAAGAATCAGGACTTGTTTGAAAACATCTAAATATAGTCATACATTTATTGCTAAACATATTCGTTTTATCCATGCAACTTATAGCAAGTTTTTTCCCCCTTTAATTTCACTCTTTCTAAAATATAGCAATGTTTTCTCTTCTTGGAGAGGTAAAATACAGGCTGTGTCAAATAAAGAAATTAATTTGTAGACAATTTATATTTGCATAAGTTTAATCTTAGCATACAATTATTAGAAGTGACAAAACTGCCAGAACTGGTCTGAGTTATAACTCTTGTTCATCACAAGGAAGTAGTAACAAACAAGATTAAAAGGGACTGCTTTTGAAACACTTATTACTTGCCCCCTTCTGTTTTTGTTCAAAGGAAAGCATTAAAGCAAAATCTCCATAACATGTTATGATGTATATAGTGGTGAATGCATTGAAGTATGCAATATGTTCAGATTCATCTTTTTTAGGGTTTACTTAGAAAGAAATAGTACATACAACTCAAATGATTATTAACTATAACAGTCTGTTATTTGAAATGTTTCAAGACAGTTTTTGTAGACTATTGGCTAATACTTGAAATAAAATGTTACATTTTAAACAGTCAACATATGATTACAGTCATGCGCACAGAGTAAAACATAATACAATGCTTTATTCACATGTTTGTGGCAATACTGGTGTAACCAAATCTATGCTGCCAGTTGTATAAAAGCATAGCATATATAATTGCAGAAGTAGTGCCTAAATTTGTACTTCTTGAATTACAATTCCTTTGATCCCAAATTTAGCTTTTTGATTATTGCTTTCTAGATTTTTACATTGGTGGTGCCCTACAGCTCTAACATATTGTAAATCTTAATAGAAATGTACAAAGAGCAAGTATTTTTATTTTATACTTATAAAACATGGAGTTTTTAAAAAGGAAATAGATTGGTTTCAGTTATATTTCAAAATCCATTAGTATATAGGCAGTCCTTCAGTTTTGTCCTGTATGTACACTTATAACTCTGATACATGGCTGAGCAAATTATTTATATAGCAATGTTTATTTTAAAAAATTGGTACATATAATTTAAACCCTTCCATTGTTTGGGGCATTTCACCCTCTAGGATTCATTCTAGCTTGTCTTTCATTACTTTCACTCTAGGGAAGTGGCAAAAGTTTGCTTTGGAGATAAAAATGTGATCTAGTTATGTGATTTGTCAAAAATTTAAACTATTGGTGCTAAATCAATTTATAACATTTGATCATATAAATGGCCCTAATACCATGTAGAACATTTTAAATGACATGTTTATCAAAAGATGTTTCTGATGAAAACTTAGTTAACCAGACTATCCTATAGCTATTCTGTATACATCACTTTAAGCAACAAATAAAACATTATGTTATTTTAACTAAGCAATTTAAACTAGTTTTTATATTTAATTAGGATTTTTATAGCTATTCTGTTTGTACTTCTACCATTGTATAGAGAGTTCTAAACTATGAACTAAAGACAAAATCTTATAGAAAATGGAATAATTATTGATATTAGGAATAATTTTATGTTGCCTCATTTAATAAATTCAATAGTTTTATAGAGTTTTAAAACTTTTTAAGAGTCTGCATTTATTGAAATTCACTATGTGCTAAGTTTCATGCCAGCTTCTAAGTATTCAGGCATTAAAGGCTTTGTTCTTGGCCTCCAGGAGTTCTTAGTAAGAGAAGAAACTAATAACTTAATACAATTAAAATGCTCAATATTAAGTGCTATAAATGCAAGTAACAAGGAAGGAATTCCTAAGTGAGCCTAAGAGTAGAGTTAATCAGGGAAAGTATTTTGAGGGGATGAGCATTGAATTGATTAATTTATTCCAGGACTTGGAGGTGAGTTTAGTGGTAGAAAGAAAGTGAATGACGATGAAGGGAAGCAAAAAAAAGGGGGTCATATTTTTGAAAGACCGAGAAATGTAAGAAAATCATATGGATGTAGAGTGAACTACAAGAGACTGAATATGTTGAAACAACATGTAGTTGAAAAAAGATCTGTAAGAAATCAAATATTGTTAGAATGAAAGGTAAATGTGAGAGAAGAGATTAAAGTGGTAGAAAGAGGCCAAATCACAATTAATGCTGTATGCTACCCATAAAAAAAGTTTAAAGTTTATTTTATAGTTAACTTAGAGACATTGATGGATTTTAAGCAAAGGAATGACATGCATTTTAAAGAAGAGGACTAGAAATTGTTAATTTGGAGGCAGAGAGACAAGATGTAATAGAAATTGTACTGAGAAGGAATGATATTCTTCACCAAGGTGACTTCTTTGGGATGGAAGAGCCCAAAGCAACATAAAAGGATTTGGGAAGCAAAATCTAGATTGAATGCTTACAGTGGAAAAGAGGGAGGAGTTTTTGTGTCTACCTTGGTTCACCAAATGGATGGTAGTATCATTCCTTAAAATTAGGAGCACAAGAAGACTGGATGGTGGGGGTGGGGAATACAGATAATGAGTTTAATACATGAAAAGTGAAGATTACAAATAGAAAATTGGATATACATATAAAGCTCAAGAAAATTGTTTGTGCTTTAAATATGTAAACTTGAGAGTTACCTGGTATTCTTCCCATGGATTTATATTATTAGATAGATATGGAAAAGTATGTTCCTCTGGAATATTAAAGTTATCTACTCATTGTAAAATTATTTTTTTTTATTTAAGCAATACATTATATATCAAAGGCACATGAATAATTTCAAATACTTTCATTTAGTTCATTTCCTCCTTTTTATCTCTATCAATAGGACATTTATATGTTGTCTATTACTTATCAGTCAAGAAGACACATTCTTACATGCTTGTATTAACAGGAAATTGAATGTGCACCATTACAATGAAGGCCTCTACTAATTTTATATAATAATGACTTACACTTTTGGAAAACTTTAAAATTATTTTTAAGCAAAGCAGTAGCCACCTCATATATTTGTGATTTTTTTCCCCTTTGGCAAAAGCACAACATAATGACATTGTGCTAAAATTTCCTATTCACTTTGAGAAAATACAATTTAATAGTGAAGTATCAGAAAGTACAATCAATTCATACAGCAAGCTTCTCACATAGTAGAAAATTAGTAGTTTAGAAAAATATTTTCAAATTTAAATGATAACCTATCAACTTTCTTGAAATAGAAAACCTTATTGCTGATAATAATTTTTCCAAATATTATTAATTAGGTTTGTAGATAAATACACAAAAATATAGTAGATTGTTTATTAGATCCAGAAATACTATTTTGTGGAAAAAAATGAAAGAATAACATAGAATTCTTACTTGATTGTGGTCATGTATAAAGCTTCCTCAATTCTGCTGGGCTAATATAGATTATCCAAATTCTTCAAAATAGCATAAAGTTCTATCACAATGTGGGTGAGCAAGAGAAATATCTCTGCAATATGACTTTATATACACTCATAAATATATCCTCATATTGGAACTATTTTGTCTACACTTTACTTTGCTGAATCTCTAGGTCTTTTATTGGTAAGCAAATGAAAAGGGCTAATTTTTCAAGTCAGTTAAACATTTCTAAATTTAAATTTTTCTATCAAAATTGACTCCTAATTCTTTCAATATTGCACCTTGTAAATTGCTCCAGATTTCATAAAACAAATTGGAGCAGATGGGACTGTAGCTGTACTGTAGTAAACCACGTTTCTTTAGTCATATCTGTGCTGGGTCCACTTCCCATCTTTCCTTCCCCAAATCACCATTGGGTCAAATGGCAGTTCCATGTTTAATTTTTTGAGGAAATTCCATACCGTTTTCCTTAATGGCTGCACCAGTCTGCATTCCCACCAGCAGTGGCAGTGTACTGTTTCCTTTTCTTCACATCCTCACCAGCACTTGTCGTTTGTTGATTTGTTGATGGTAGCCATTCCGACAGGTGTGAGGTGGTAACTCGCTGTTGTTTTAATTTACATCTCTCTGATGATCAGTGACTTTGAGCATTTTTTCATGTCTATTTTTTAAGGCCTTCTGTATGTCCACTTTGGAGAAGTGTCTATTTAGGTCCTTTGCCCATTTTTTTAATTGTATTGTTTGCCTTCCTTTTGTTAAGTTGTTCCTTATATATTTTGGAAATTAACCCCTTATCAGATGTATTATTGGCAAATATGTTGTCCCATATAGTGGATTCCCTTTTCATTTTGATGATAGTCTCCTTTGTGGTGCAGAAGCTTTTTAATTTGATGCAGTCCCATTTGTTTATTTTTTCCCTTCCCCTAGGCAATATATCTGTGAATATTCTGCTACTTAAGATATTTGGCTACCTACATTTTCTTCTAGGATTTTTATGGTTTCATGACTTACATTTAAGTCTTTTATTCATTTTGAGTTTATTCTTGTGTATGGTGTAAGTTGGTGGTCTAGTTTCATTTTTTTTTTTTGCATGTACCTGTCCAATTTTTCCAACACCATTTATTGAAGAGACTGTCTTGATTCCATTGTATGTTCTTGCCTCCAATGTCAAATATTAATTGAACATAATATGCCAGTACCAGGCTGTTTTGATTTTACAGTAGCTTTGTAGTATAACTTGATATCTGGTATTCTGATCCCTCTAACTTTGTTCTTCTTTCTGAAGATTGCTGTGACTATTCAGGGTCTTTTTTGGTCTATATAAAATTTTGGAGTGTTTGTTATAGACTGTTAAATATGCCATTGGTATTTTCCCTTGCCATTCTTTTTCAGATCTGCAGTTATGAAACTTTGAAAGTAATAATTTTCCTATCCTACTTGCTGTTCCTCAACCAACCTGATAGTCAAAAAAGACACATTAACATGTAAAAGGTCACAGCATTCACTATTAAATAACATGCTAGAAAATGGCTGGTTTCCTACAAAGGCTATAATACCTCAATTTCAACAGTTTTTACATATAATGGTAGCAAATTTTTGTTTCACAGTCTGGTCATCTTTATTTTCCAGGCTATAGGAAGCACTAAAATATGTTACTTATGCTGTATTACATTCTGGAGTACATGTTTTAAAACCAATTCATTATCTTCTTATGTTATGGAAAACCTATTTAATCTGGCCTTTAAAAAATATCATTTTGAAAATTTTTAGTCATTCATACTTCTTGGAACACTTTTGCAAAACTCTAATTTCTGTATTATTTGCCAATGTCAATTAGTAGTATCTTTTCGCAGTGTGTTTAAAAGGAAGAAAATGCCTCTGATATAGGAAGGCAGTGAGGCTCAAATTTAGGAAAGATATTCCAATATATATTATAAACTTGAATAGTTTGATTATTATAGTTTAAATCTATTACATTTTAAATGATCACCACAGCTAAAGTTCATGGACCCATATCTCTCATTTATGTTTGAAATTTGATTTATATTAAAAAATAATGCAAATTAAAAGCTTTTACCACTACAAAGTTAGGATTTAAATGTATGAAAACAATTTAAAAGGTCCTCTAATTCTAGATATGTGAAAATAAGACTATGCTTGACTTTGGGTTGAAAAATGTAACCACATGAAATCTATAGAATGGTATTCACACACATAAACATATACATAATCATAAAAATGGCTCTACCTAATTTACTCATATTTGAAATGCATATCTTTTTTATTTGAATTCATGTAGTATTTTATCTGTTATTCAGCCTGATAGTTTAGCTTTCTATTAGCAAAAAATTTAAAGGATTTATAATTACATATGCTAATATTTATTCTGAAGTATATGCTTAAAAAGTTAGAACTTGATAAAAGCTACAGTCAATAGGTTAAACTATTGGTTGAAAAATGCAGATACATTTAACAAATTAAATGTCTATGTCCTTGTCCTACCCCTTGATGTTCAATACCCTGTGAAGCATCTGTCAATCGTAACAATCAGGGTAATAGAATAGATGACTCCTTCATCTCTTTTAACTTAAAGTTCTATTGAGAACTATGGTAAGTCCCTCTTCACAACAAGGATCTTCAGTTGCAGATAAGAACTGTTCTGCACTAGGGAGTAAGCTCAGAGTTTGAATGGCGCTAATGAAGCTCCTTGCTGTGCAACACAGAGCCAGCAATTTCAGGAGGCTGATGCAAAAGAATCTCTAAAGTGGAATAACCACTTCATCAAGCTGAATGACTAGTCCTATAGCAGGTAGCACTCAGAGACCCTTTCTGCCTCTTCTTCTGTTTGAGGGCGGCTCTTCTGACAGACAAGTAGAATATATGGTAATGTATTTTAATAATTTTAACACTACATCAATCTCCTCTTTAATAGACATCACCTCACCCCATCACCACCACCATGTTTGTCTGAGTTTACTTTTTTCCTACTTTTATCTGATTAGGGAAAACAGCGGAAATCCATTTTTTTCCCTACTTGAACAAAAGCACCCAATGTATCTATTTCTCGTTCAAAGATTAGCCAATCTCTTTTCCTAGAAGCTACCTTGGAAGTAAACAAACAAACAAACAAACAAACACTCAAACACTCAAAAACCTGGTGTAGTACATACAGAGCTCTGCTTCGTGGTATGCATTTTTTGTTTTCACATGTGACTTGTAGTATTCCCTCAGATCTAACACTGAGTTTCCCCGAAGGCCCATCCATGTCTTACTTGGCACCTGACCAGATACTGCATACTAAGGTGCTGTATTAACCTTGGTCTAACTTATGGAATGATAATCACAACTTTGACCATCTGGAAAATGTGTCTTTCCTTCTCCATTTATTTCCCATTCCTTCATTTATGTCTTGTTTGTGCTCATGAGCTTTTAATATGACAATATACTTTTAAGGATATTTCTACTTGCAAAATTTTAGATTACTTCAGGCTCTCAATGCATGTTATTGCAATTAATCATTTTACCCTTATTTCTAACTCCTTCTGTCTTGGAAGCAGGGCTTTGTAAGATATATATCTGAGACCTGGTAGGGTTGAACACATAAGAGACAGTCAACAGATGTTTGTTGATCTGAACTTTTCATTCTATTTAAACCTTAATCTTAAATATATATGCTGTTTAAAATATATTGCCAAGTGTTTTAAAGTACTTTTTTAATGACTGAATAACCTAAGGATTATAATAATCTTGGAATTTACTTTGTTTTATAATATACATACCCATATCTATCTTCATATCTATTTATTTATCTATCATCTTTCTACCTATCCATATCTAATTTAGCCCATGGTTTTAGAGGGTTTCTTTGATGTTCAACAGTCAATGTTTGACATACTATAAATGTAACTGTAGTGATAATAAGAATAATAGATGAGTTTCATGGGGGGAGAGAAATCATACATAAATTTTAGGTCATAATCTAGTAGGATGATATAATTTAACTTTTGAAGCATGCAAATTATAAGCTGCTAATCCATCAAAACTACAAATAACAAACTAAAAAAAAAAGAATTCACATTCTCACCTATGAATTCCTCTTACCTCCAACATAATGGTCATGCAATTAGTTACAACTCATTGGGATTTTGTGGTGAAAAATTTAACATAATGTGGTTACTTTCATTATTAATATCATTGTTTTCTTGTCAAACTTAATAACAATTGGAGTTATCCTGCTGGAAAAAGTTAGACAAAGACAGATAGGTAACTCTTTATTGTCAATTAGTTTAAGAAAAAAATGCAGCTTTTATTCTAGCATATTTATCAAACTTGACACATTTTACACTTTCTAGGATTACATTAAAATGTTTTATGTGGATAAGTGTCAGAACTTTAAGTAATTTAAGTTTAAGGTAGTTATGGAGCTAATGGTTTTAGAATTTTCTTGTTATAGCACATAAAGATCTTTGTACCACCCATAAAGACATATGACACCAGAGTAGAAATATGTATTTCTAGACACTGAATAAATTATATTGCTACTTTAAGAAGCATACTGTACTTTCAATTCCAACTAAGCCAGCAAATATTAGAATTTAAAAAGTCTGAGGTTTGTTTGACTATATCCCCTGAAAATATTAATCAACTAATCTTTGTAGGTAAATGTCAAGAGTAACTATTGTGCAAATTAGATGGTAATTTTTATTAAAGTTGAATGTATTCTATAAGTTATTACAGTTATTATCAATGATATATTAAAATGTACTCTGATCAACATTGTGTACTACATCAGCGTGCTTTTGTGCTTTATTAATTACCTGCTGAAAGTTAATGTTCATCATGTGTCTCCTCAAGAAATATCATTTTGCTATTCGATGCCAAATCACAAAAGCTAAATTGCCAGCAGAATCTTTGTATTACTCCTTATTTTAGAAAATTCAAAGATCAAACTGATAATATATCAGATAAATAGAATAATACATTTTAATTTAACAAGCAGAAGGCCAGTCGCATTTTTCTATGGGGAATAAAAACCCCTTGATTGAAAGCCAACGGAGGTTGTAAGCTTTTGGCTAATGGCGCAGAACTTTTATATTCTGATTTGAACCCTGAATAATTGTGTAGCATCCTTATCTCTCTTAAAATGTGATTTATTTTAAAATATTGGTTTCTTAGGACATTTAACAGTTAACTTTTATTAAAATAACATGTTAGCTGTGCATTTAAGGGTTGGTTGTACCCTTCATTTCAGAACATACTCACTTTTGAGTACACACCCTGAACTCCTCTAAAATCTGAGGCCTCTCTCTCACCTACATTTCAGATGATACTGACTTAGAAGAATGGGATTAAGCAAATTTTCTAAGAAAAACAACCAGAGTACAAAATTTTAAATTTGGGTGCTCATTTACTTATTTTTGACACTGGAGATAATATGGTAAATTATGGTTAAGGAGTCTAAGATCTACCCAATTATCCTAATGGATTGTATAGTATTGGAAGCTAAAGAAAAGGAGATTTATGAAAGTCAAAGGCATGAAAGAGAGTGAGCTCTCAGATTGTATACATCAGTTATGAAGAAAACACAGCTGGCTATCATAGTTAATGTTATTAGACCTTGGAAATGAAGTGCACTTTCATAAACCTGATTCCGTAGTCCCCAAGCAAACTTCTGATTACTTGACACTCTTCCCCTTCTAGTTTCTTGTGGAGACAGTGTCTCATCAGCTAAACAGTGGTTAGCCGATCACTTCCCTGCTTATGAAAGGCCTGGAGGTTACAAAACATTTTGCTGAGACTTGTCAAAATAAAATGGCCAGAATGCAAATATAAGGTACTACATTTCAAGATATTAAACACTGACTTTTAAAAACAGGCACAAAGAGAAAAACTGGTATGAGAATCTGCTCAATAAGTGATGCTAAAGTTTTTCAAATTAAAGTTAGCAATTCCTTAAAGCCTACGTACTGTAGAAGAGTTTGGTGTTTAATATATATTTTATTGATTTTTTTTTTTTTACAGAGAGGAAGGGAGAGGGATAGAGAGTTAGAAACATCGATGAGAGAGAAACATCGATCAGCTGCCTCCTGCACACTCCCCACTGGGGATGTGCCCGCAACCAAGGTACATGCCCTTGACCGGAATCAAACCTGGGACCCTTGAGTCTGCAGGCTGACGCTCTATCCATTGAGCCAAACCAGTCAGGGCGAGTTTGGTGTTTAAACTCTGATTTATTGTGAAAGGTATTCATTTATTTATTCATCCATTTATATATTTCTTTATTTGTTAACTCAGTACCTAATTACTGCCTGCATTTTTGATCAAGGCACTTTGCCAGTCATTGAAGATACAGAGTTAGTTACATATCCCAGGTGTTGGCTCTCATGGAGCTTATAATCTACCTCCTACATATGTAACATATATGAGTATATGTTTTTATGACTTTCTCTCCATTCTTAGTTTATGTGGTAGCCAGAGTTCTACAAATATCAGACTTGTGTTTAAGAACTTTTTTCCCACACAATTGTTAAATATATACTGAATCACATGTACTAAAACCACATAAGCAGTAATTTCTAAATTTTAGAAATTTGCTAGAAGTTAGCATTTTAATTAAAAATTTAAATTAGATCTTAATATTTGAGAGATTCTTTTTTTCCCCTAAAATTTACTTCCGTGTCACTTTTGGTTAATTACCATATATATAGTAACTAAAGTTCATGAGCTTTTTTTCTCCAAAATCTTGTCAAAATGCCACAGTTGTATTTAAGAAACAGAATATATTACTACACACTGTGCAAATTATTTTCATTAAATAGTGTCCAGGTACTAGAATTAATAACAATATTTTATGTATATGTTGAATGGTTATAAATGTCTTTTGAGGTAATCAAATTAATCTTTATTAATAATGTATCAAGCAATATGGTATTGGTTACAGAGACAAAACTGCCAGATGCCAGCATCACTGGGATGTAAAATTCAGAATACTCAGCATTGATGATCACTGGAAGAATTCCAGATGATTGAAGACTGTGAAACCATTTGACTTCTGAGACTTAAATGAAGTGTTATAAGAATGATCTGAATTAATCTCATGAATTACTTCTTCTATGTTCTATATTGTAATTTTAGTTCAAAGGAAACATTTTAGACCAGGGGTGGGCAAACTTTTTGACTCGAGGGCCACAATGGGTTCTTAAACTGGACCGGAGGGCCGGAACAAAAGCATGGATGGAGTGTTTGTGTGAACTAATATAAATTCAAAGTAAACATCATTACATAAAAGGGTACGGTCTTTTTTTTTTTTTAGTTTTATTCATTTCAAACGGGCTGGATCCGCCCCGGGGGCCGTAGTTTGCCCACGGCTGTTTTAGACTAACGTTCATCAAGATCTCAACTGCAATAAGAAAATTAGAATTGTGCGTACCCTTTTTTTGTAGGGGGCATATAGGCATGTTTCTGTTATGGGTTCTAAAGAAGAAATATAGCAACATTTTGGTATGAGTTATCATGTTACATAAATTTTGGTGGGAAAACAAACTCTGTGGACAATCTAGTTATTTTTTGCCTTTGAGAATGAAAAGTTGACCTTTAGAAAACATTAGCTTTATGTCATCAAAATTGAGCAAATATGTATTGGGAAAGGTTATGTCTCTTCAGTGTCATTTTGTTATATCATCAAATGCTCATGATCTGTTTATTTGTTCTTTATGAATAGTCATAATTAAAAATACATTTTTTAAAACCTAGTTTACTTGTAACAATGTGAAAATATAAATAGCCTGATGTTTACTGAGTAAAGGAGGAACAATTATCAAGGAAGTATTTCTGGAGGGCTGAGTGAGAATTTTATACTTTTTTTTTTACCTACTATCTTAAATATCAACTATCTTGTATAATAAAATCCTAATATGCAAATTGTCCCCTCAAGAGTTTGGGAGTTTGACCACTCGCTATGACATGCGCTGACCACCAGGGGGAAGCACAAAGCACAGACCATGGAGGGTGTTGGCTATGGGGTGCTGGAAGTAGGCAGCAGTGGAGGCGCTGCTGGCCCTGATGGCCATGGAGGGCGTTGGCTATGGGGTGCTAGAAGTAGGCAGCAGTGGAGGCGCTGCTGGCCCTGATGGGCCCCGATGAGAGTGGGACCGCAGTGGCATGGTGGAGGAGGTGAGCAGGTGGCACCAGGCCAAGGTGGGTTCAAGTGGGGGCCCAATCACCCCACTGATCGCCCCCCAGACTGCGACCAGCAGTGGTGGGGGGCGGGGCTGACGCCCAGCTCCCAGGCACTGAGGGAGCTGGGTGGGGGCCTGCCCTGATAGATTGTTCAACAGGCTGGATGGTGGAGCAGGTGAGGGGATGGTGCAAGGCCAGGGTGTGGGGCTGTGAGGCTGGGAGCACTAGCTGGGGCCCAATCCCTGCAGGCCACCCTGAGGGACCCCACCCATGCACAAATTCATGCACCGGGCCTCTAGTAGATAAGATAATTCCAAATTATAACCAGGTTTATTGAAATAAATTATTAGCTAGAAGTTCACTGGTAAATTTTGTTTCTCTTTATATTTTTTCTTTTAATTTAATTTGATTGTGTATAAAACATTGGGAAAACCAAATTATCATAGTTTCCCCCATCTCTCTATGCAGATAGGATAGATACATAGATCTGCAAGCTGCAGACAGAGAGCAATAGCGTAGTTTCAGTCTGAGCCTGAAGGGCTAAGAAGCAGGAGAGCCTACAGCATGAATTCCAATGTGAGTGTAAAACTGAAGGCAGGAATATAATGCCCTGTCCCAGCTCCAGACAGTCAGGGAGAGAGAGTAAATTCTTCCTTACACAGGCTTTTGTTCTGATCAGGCATTGACCAGATTGGATGAGGCCCGCCCATGCCCAGATAGGCAATCATCTTTACTCAGTTACCAGTTCAGATGTTTGTCTCATCCAGAAATGTCCTCACAGATACAATGTTTAACCCAATATCTGGGCACCCTGTAAGCCAGTCAAGTTGACACATAAAATTAACCATCACAAGTCACACACTCACCCCCCCGACCCCCCCACCCCACACACACACACTATGCAGTTTGGAATTGCAATATTCTAGTTTATTGTTCTTCTGTGAGGACTGCAGAATCTTGAGGATTATTCATGTTCACAGTTATAGATGCTCTGTACCTTCTTTTGACTCTTCCTTTTTCCTGTGTCTCAGAACCATCAAGGTTAGAGTTAATTTTGCCGTATTGCCAAGAAGGCTTGGGAACTTCTGGGTAAGCTCTGAGGAGGCGTTCCTTGTCTATTTGCTTAACAAATATTTATTGAGTTCTTCAATCCCCAGGCACTGTGGCAGGACAGGATCTGCCTCATCTGGCTAAGTGGAAGCATAGGTCAATTGTCCTTTCAAAACTAAGTATCTTTCAGTTATCAACTTTATACACCCACTTGTTGCTATATTTAATTAATTGTTGATGAAAATATGGTAAATAGGAATGATAATGTATTGTTGGTGGAAGTACAAATTGTCTGAAGGGCATTTTGGCAGTACTTAGTGAAATTAATCACACATATACCTTGGACTACAACACCCCAAAGTTCTGCACAAATGCAAAGGCACACCCTCTCTGTCTGTCTCTCTGTCTCTGTGTATGTTTCTACGTGTGTGTTTTCATTATAGATTTAGAAGTTCAACTCTAGGATATATGATGAACTATATATATCCAGAGTTCTAACCTTGGCTGGTGTGGCTCAGGTGGTTGGTGTCATCCCATGCACCAGAAGATTGCTGGTTTGATTACCTGTCAGGGTCAGGGCACATGCCCTGGTTGTGGGCTCAATTCCCTGGTAGGGGGCGTATAGGAGGCAGCTGATCGATGTTCTGCTATCACATTGATGTTTCTCTTTCTCACTCTCCCTTCCTCTTTTTCTAAAATCAATAAAAATATTTTAAAAGATAAAAAAAAATAAAAAGAGAGAATATTCTGAATAGAAGGTATGGTAAATAGTGTTTCCAAAACAACTTAGTTATTGAAATCTTGTTAGCTGAGATATCTATGGTGTGGGTGAATGGGGGCTATGGGATTATACAAAGCAAGGTATGTTTTGCTAACATAAAATGCAGTTCTCAGCATTCATTAGAATGTTTAATGCCATACAGGGGTTTCTTCAATTAAGCTCTCATGCATCCACATTTTTATGATAAATTTCATTTAGAGCAATGCAAAATTCATTGAGAAATGTGCCATCTTTCTTTCTTTTCCCATCTTACCCTGAACCCCTCAGTGCTAGCACCAGAAGACAACCATTGATGGGAATGAATAGGCCCTAGTCATTCTGAAGCAGAGTGGACGTGACCTACTTTACATTCTTCTTAATTCACCCTTTGATGCGTAGCTGGTTGCAGATATCTTGCCTTTTCTGTCATCAGTCCTCTGGAGGCATCAGAGGGTGAAAACCCATCACACGAGGCATTACTGTCCTTGGCAACTGGATGCCCGTTTCTCAGAATCAGGGTATGCAGTCTGCTTGTCTGCTTGATCACAAAGGCTGGGAATGGTCCCATGTAGGCCATTACATAAATTTGGCAGTTATGTTTGCAAAGGTTTACTGTTTACCCATGAAACTCCCTTATTGTGCTTTCAAAAGACATTTGGGGGCATTAATATATGAAGATTTATTAATGTAGCAATCTCAGAGTGTAATTTATCCTTATAGCAGAGAACTTATGATGGAAATTATGTTTGAAAACACCAGTACGGGAATTATTGGCAGTGTGTTCCATAACATTTTGCCCAATGGTAGAGTAGAGGATGAGGGAGGGAATCAGTCTTTCCTTTGAACTTCTTTTTGCTAAGGACTATGCTAAGTTCTTTTATAAATTTATATCAATTTTTAAAATAATCCATCAACATTGGTCTTATTAGAACCATTTTACTGGTGAATAACCTCAGAGTCTCTGAGTAATAAATGATTTCCTCGAGATCAAGTTGATAGACTTAATCTGCAAATATGTATTGAACACCTACTATGGGCAGTTATTCTCGTGAGATGATACAGACAATAAACATAGTTGCAATCCAGGTGATTTTCCAGGTGAGAAAAACCCATCAATGAAAATACCAAAGTTGTTATTAGGAGTAAATAGTGTATTTGGATTTTGGAGATTTTGCTCATTGGAGCTATGTATTTAAAATAAAACACACTTTATTTTGCAAGTGTAAACATGATACTCTACTAACAAAATCTTACAGTTTAAGTAAATGATTTATTTTATTATTTTTTAACATAACAAAATATTAGTTCAAATTTTGTATATAGCTGCAGCTATGCATTAAAGAGTACAGAATTAGAATAGAGCTGTAGGTAATAAACCACGTACTGCATTATTTGGTTGACAAAATGGTTGTTACTGTGTGCAGTTATCACAATAACTATGAACTTACGGTATTTCCCCCTTATCCATGTTTTCACTTTCTATAGTTTTGGTTACCCATGGTCAACCTCAGTCTAAAAATATTAAATGGAAAATTCCAGAACTAAATAATTCCTAAGTTAAGTTGTGTGCTGTTCTAAGTAGTATATGAAATCTCCCACCATCCTGCTCTGTTTGGCCCAGAACGTGCATCATCCCTTTGTCCGGGGTATCCATGCTCTATACACTTCTTGCCCCTTAGTCAGTTAGTAGCCATCATGGTTATCAGATTGACTGTGGCAGTATCACAGTGCTGTGTTCAACTAACCCTCGTTTTATAGGGGGAAAAAAACACATTAAATATAGTGTTTGGTACTATCCGTGGTTTTAGGTAGTACCACGGAATATATCCCTAACAGGTAAGGGTGGGGCGGGCGGACTACTATATTCCCTTTTGCCTGTGAGGAAACCTGAGATCAACCTGGTTAATGGATGCTCAGACACACAAGTAGTTAAGTGGCAGAGTGAGGATTCAAATCCACTTCCTCTAGTGCTATTTTCAGAGCTCTTTTCAAGACCCCCAGAGAGTATGTATACTCACTTCCTGCTCTGTGTAGGGAAAGAAATGTCCTCCAGCAAATTGTTCTGTCTACTTTAATTTAATAATGAAGCAGAGTATAGTAGAAATTAATGTGCTGGCACAGTTAACTATTTCTTACTTACTTTTCTTTCCCTATGGAATATGCTACTCCACAGGAGCCTTTTTAAATGGGAACATCCCATTAACTTCCTTACACAGAGGTGGGGAGACACAAACATAGCAGTGAATATAGCCCTCAGGCACCTTGAAAGGATTCCACTTCAAACATAACAGAGCAGTAATCATACAAGGCGGGTGGCAGAGGGGGAAACTAGAAGAGAGGGTTGCTTACTTTTTCTCCAAATGTGATCTGCTTAGCCCTGGCCAGCATTGCCCGGTGGTTAGCGTGTGGGCCTGTGCACCAGAGGATCTCTGGTTGGATTTCCAGTCAAGGGCACATACCTGGGTAGCAGGTCTGATCCCCACCCCAGTTGGGGTGCATGTGGGAGGCAACCAATCAATGTGTCTCTGTCACATTGATGTTTCCCTTTCTCTCTCTCTCTCTCTCTCTCTCTCTCTCTCTCTCTCTCTCTCTCTTTCTCTCTCTCTCTCTCCCCCTCATCCCCCTCCATTCCACTCTCTAAAATCAATGGAAAAATATATCCTGACTCCTTGTGTGAGGATTTAAAAAAAATCTGATCTGCTTCAAACTTATTCAACATGCAGATTCCTGGGTTTCAGCCCAAACTACTGAATCTGAATCTGTTTCTCACATCATAGTTTCAAATGTGACATTTGGTGGGGGGAGGTGCCAAATTAATTTGCTTAAAGGAATGGAACAAATGTGCTATTTTCAAAAGCTCCCTAGGTGATTTTTTTTTCATTCGGGCACATGAAACATCAGGACTCTGAGCACCTAGTTCATACTGAGTCAGTATACTTTTGTTAGGGTACTTTGTCTGCACTAGCATACTCTTGATAAATTATCAAACTGGAATTGACTGAGAGCTCTCAAAATTTAATTGAGGCAGAAGCAGCATTGGGAACAGGAAGGGACCCAGTTGATCTTTGGGGTGTAGGAAAAACAAACTGCAACACGAACAATTTGTCCAGGATAGTGCAGCTCAAACTGGATGGACATCTATCGGTTTTGGTGTCCTTGCCTCCCAGGTGTTGCACCGGTCAGGACTAGCCCGCGGTCCTATGGGCAGCTGGGCCTTAGCAGCACAGGCTGGGTCCAATGGGGAAAAAATTCCAGGATGGAATCTGGACACCATTAGGAAAAGGAATTAATGCTGAGCAGTTCAAACACAACTGCATTTTCTACAGCACATAGGAGTTTAGTGTCGTCATTTATGAAGCCCAAAATTTGCATTCTTCAGGAAACCCTAATAAGATCTAGCCTGGAAGAGGCTTCCATTTGTTGGAACAGCATACATTCTCATGCCATCAAGTAACAATGAGTGTCAAAGCTTTAAAAGACCCCCGTCCAGCCTACCTCAGCCCTTTGTGGCCTTTGAGTCACACGCTTTCCCTTGTGCACACCTAATGAGTTCCCTACCTCACTGCCAGAGAGCCTGTCAAGTTTTCAGCTGTAACCCCCTAGTTTGGTTAATTCAATAATGTTTTGTTATAGAAAGATAGCAGAGATAAATCACTTTGTCTATGGCGCAGTGCCCACTTTAGTTAGTTATTGATTGAAGTTTAATGATTCATATATCTATAGCCTGTCTGCCATTAGGTTTCCATTGCCTGCCCTCTGCCTTAACACTCCCTCTACCGAGAACACTCCTCCAGATCATCACATTTTGGGCTCCGTGTTATCATTAGTATTTCAGCTCAAATGAAATTTTCTCAAGGTGCCCTTTTCCAATGATTAAATCTCCATAATCGTCCTCACCCCGGCCCACCCTCTGCTTTCCACCCTGCCCTCACTGCCTGATCACTCCCTAGTTTATCACCATGTTTCCTTTGCACTTTTCATTATTTGAGATCATTTATTGGTGCATTGGTTTCCTTGTCTGAAATATGTTAGCATATTAATCCCCCGCCCCCTCCACTCACACGCTCTAAGTGTCCATCTTCTTCACCTTGGTGTGCATAAGACTCACTTATTTACAGTAGAAGTTAAAGAATTTATATTTTGTATGGAATACATATGGACCTCATAATGCCATTCTCCTTTGCAGGGAGATTGAAGGCCCTTCTTTTCCATCCTATCTTTAACCACTTCTCACCATTCACCTCATGTCTGAAACAAACCACTGTGCATAGAGTTTGCTGAATATGCTATATATGCTCTTCCATTCTCCATGAGGATTTCTGTTTCCTTTGCCTCCTCCAAAATGATAAAGGAGGAAGGGAGGGAGGGAAGGCAGGAGAAGAGATAGAGGTAGAGATAAAGAGGGAGAGATGGTCACAGGATGGACTTGGTTGTTAGACCTTTAAACACCCAATTATCTCTCTGTCTCTTTTGTTAATTTTTAGTCTTTGCTAAGTTTCTTCTCTAGATTTTCTTCTCTTTCCTTCGTAGGTAAGACTTTAACTGTGTCTTGTACAAATCAATAATTTAAACAATTAATCTAAAAAAGTAAATAATTATTCATTTAGAAACTAATTCCAAATGATAGTTGGCTCACATTAACAAAGTTAAGCATCTTATTTTAAAGTGAGCATTTTTTCTAAATATAATCACTTTAAAATAACTTAAATTTACCTTTAAACTGTGAGTGGAAAATTATTACCACTTTAAAGCAAGATGTAAGTTAGTTTTACCACAATTCAAGAGTGTTTAAATTTTAGTCAATGATTAGGAAAGATGCAAGGTGTTAGACCTAAAATATTATAAACTGGGTTAATTAGAGTATATTTACACATTTATTGATATAATTATACTAGAGGCCCAATGCATGAAATTCATGCACAGGAAGGGGGCGGTCCCTCAGCCTGGCTTGCACCTTCGGGGGGTGTCCGACTGCCAGTTTAGGGGATTGGGCCTAAATTGGCAGTTAGACATCCCTCTTGCAATCTGGGACACTGCATGTACCAGTGACCATACTTTTCATACGGGTGAAAGACATCTTGCTGTCATATGGGCAGCTACAATTTTTTACCCTGATTATAAAAAGTAGTACACAACATGATCCTTCTGAGGCAGTAGTACCATTTTCCCCATCTTATGGGTGGAAAAACTGAATCAGAGAGAAGTAATTGGCTTTGTTACATAGTTGTAAGTGTCAGAATCAGGGCAGACCACAAAATGTGCAAGCCAGAGTCCATGCATGTCATTGCTGCATCATCCTATTTTTTCAGTGTTAGAATAGCCTTGCCAGGTTTTAATTTTTAAATCTAAGAGACTATTCCCAATATATAAGGGAAGGTCCATAGGCCTGGCCGGCGATCAGGGCTGATCTGTGGAGCAACTGGTGGGGGGAGTGATCAGGGGGCGCCTTGGCTGGCGGCCTTGTGCTGCCTGCTCACTGGCCCCACACCCCACTGCTGCTGCTGGTCACCTCCCTCTGGGGGAGGGGGGGGGGGCGCTGCAGATGCTCAATGCAGGAGCTGCCCCAGACCAGGGACAGCTCCTGTGTTGAATGTCTGCCCCCTGGTGGTCAGTGCACCTCATAGTGACTGGTCGTTCTGCTGGTCATTCAGCCGTTCAGTCGATTTGCATATTAGGGTTTTATTATATATGATATAAAACTATACAAAGATATGCAGTATTAAATTTATATGTAAAAGTTATTCAAATAAATATATATCTAATTGAATATTATTTTATTTTATTCTTGCTTACATTAAACAATACCATTAGACCTACAGATAAATTCCAGTGTCTATGAAATTCAAACACAGCAGGATTTTTACATTCAAATGCACTGGTCCTCCTTAAGAGACTCTGAAAGCCAATTTATAATTATTTGAACAATTGAAAAATGCCACTCTATTGATTTATGCCAAGTTTGATTAATCTTTCTTAAAAATTAAAATCTAGTTTTATTATTTACCTTTAGTTTAATAAGGGAATCTAGAAGGCTTGTTTGGACAACTTTATTGAAATATAATTTGTATATAGTTAGGATTCTGATAGCAAGAAGGAAAGAACTTAGATTTCATTATTTAATTTTGAAAATTAAATAAATAATAAATATTTAAATTGGTCTTCATTTGTTAGTCAATGAATTGTGACCATGAGTGATCATGATTTTCCATGGAGATACTATGAAAATTTTACTAAAATTTATACTAAAGTTACTTTATGATTCTATGCATTTGTAGAATTTGGTAGAAAGATCAATGAGCATAGTTGAAGTAGGTTAAGTTTTTTCAGATTTCTGTTAGTAACATAATATTTAAACTCAATTTATTAAATTTACAAGATAATCTCATCAAATTTTAATTATTACATTTTTGTATAATTATTGCTTTTCTTGGAGAATAACACAAAGTACATATCATTTATTTTCCATGTATATTAATGTGAAATTCTTGGACGTGAAACAATTATTGTAGAAATTTCACACTTCATTTCATGCAATTGGCATCTTATAGTGAAAATAGAATACTGTGACATTTTGTACCATTTTAAAGAAATGTACATATTAAAATTATAGTAATTGCTTTAATCAGGAAAAATAAGGTTGATGGCATTTTGAGCTAATTAGGAGTCAGAAAATAACCAAATGTGTATATTTGATTTATAAGGTACACTATAGTTTAATAATTAGTAGTCTAATATTTGAAAAAGAGCTTTATTTTTATATTTAAGTCATTCAAGTTACAGAAAAACACTATGCAATCATAAACCATTAGAGTTTACTATCTATTTGGGTAACTGCACTACCCACTGATAAGATAAATAACAATGCAAGCAATACTTCATAAGTAAGGCAAATATTTTATATAAATGTCAATCTATTTTTAGAAAAAAATGGTGTGTTAATAGGAGAGGCTAATGTTAGTTTGACTATGGTGAAAACAAACAAACAAACAAAAAACAGTGGTCAAGCCATAAAAAGACATGGAAGAACCTTAAATGTATTTGGCTAAGTGAAAGAAGCCAATCTGAAAATGCTACATACTGTGTGATTTCAACTTTATGGCATTCTAGAAAGGGCAAATCTATGAAGACAGTAAAAGGATCAGTGGTTGCTGGGGGTTGTCGAAGGACAGATAACCAAAGAAGATGTTTAGGGCAATGAAAACACTCTTTGTGTTACAATAATGGAAAAATGTCATTATACATTTGCCTAAATCCACAGAATGTACACCGTTAAGAGTGAACTGTAATGGTGATTATGATGGGTTATTATAGGTTTATCAATAGTAACAAATGTACCACTCTAGTGGGAGTGGTGTGTTGATAATGGGGAAGGCTGTGCATGTGAGGGGCACAGAATATATGGGAAATCTCTGTATGCCTCTTAATTTTAATGTGAACCTAAATCTGCTCTAAAAAATAGTCTTAGAAAAAAAAAAACACCATGTCTTCCATTAGTTCAGTTTTGATACTTAATATTCAAAGAGACTGAACCCTCTGCCTGATGAGTGTCGGGCTGTCATGAGAGTTGCCACATGAAGTTAAATGCTGACTTTGTTTTCTCTGTGAATTGATTGTTCATGTGAAATCAATTTCTAGCGCTGCTGATGTATAAGATAAAAACCTATCTGAACTCTTTGTACTCACAATACTTCTGATACCAAACATGTGAAGATTTCCCCCACGTCCCCCCCCCCCCCCCCCCCCAAATGTTACCTAGTTTTTAAACTCTCTGGGCACCACTGATTGGCCTATAATTCAATTCAGTTCTGGCACCATCCAGAGTTAAGCACAGATTCCCGCAGGTTAAAGGCTCAGTCTCATAAGACAACCCCCACTTCAGATGCCACTCACAAGTCCCATGTTGCCCCCTATAGTTCTGGCCAGGCTATAAATTCAGGAGGTTCCTACAACCCCGTCTTCAGGTTTCCTGATTTGCTAGAGCAACTCACAGAACTCATGGATAGTGCTTGACTCACTGTTACTTACAGTTGTGGTTTATTGTAAAGAATAACTGGCATAAGTGTAGTATGGGGGAGGAATATGATCTTCCAAACACTTTTCAGGCTTGCCGCCCTCCCACAGCCTTGATGTGTTCATGAGCCCAGACCCTCTCCAAACCACGTTGTTTAGAGGTTTTTATGGGAGTTTCGTTATGTAGCCATAATTCACCATTAGTCAGTGTCGATTAATCCCATCTCCAGCCCGCCTCCCCTCTGCAGAGATCAGGTGTGGAGCTGAACGTTCCAATCCTCTGATCATGCCTTGGTCTTTCTAGTGACCAGCCCCTATCTAGGGGCCCCGAGTAACCTCGTCAGCATGCAAAGGACATTCAGTATTCTGGAGATTTCCTGGAGATTTAGGAGCAGTGTGCCAGCAAGCTGGGACAAAGACCAAATATATATTTCTTATTGTATCACAACCCACCACTTATCTTTCCTTTAAAAACGTGAAACAATTGCTGGTTTATGGTGTGTATAAAACTTTTTCACTATGCTGTCACTAAATTGAAGGTAACATTTTATGGTTTAGCCTCACCTGTGAATTCTAGCTTCTGTTGTAATAGAGAAAATAAAGACTGACAAGTAACATATTAGAGGGCTCTGAAAATATTCATGAAGCATCTACCTTTAGGCTTATGTGAAGTAGGCAGGGATTTCTTATTAGTATTCTACTTTTATATGATGTACCTGTTTTATATTGTGCTCTTTTGTTCCATTGTCTAAATCTAAAGAAATGGTAGCTTTCTACCTAGCAATTAAACTAGTCTCTGTTTTTTTTATGGAGAATGTGCATTTATTTGATATACTTTGATAAATAATTTAAATGGATGAAAAGGCAAACTGTTCTAGTAATAAATTTTTAACCAGAAGTAGGTTAGGTACTTTGAAAAGCTATAGTAATGCATACAAACCATATTGGTTAATATTTAAAACTGACATAAAAATCATAAAAGATGTGTTAATCATAATCCAAGACATACCAGAGTAAACATCAATCAATCTACCCCACTTTTCAACCTTAACTGCCTCAATATTCAAGTTCTGTAACAAAAGATATATTCTCGTGTGACTCTTAGACATTGATTGGTCTATTATCAGTAGGAAGGTATCCTTCCTTCATGATACATATTGAACAGTGTAATAAACTAATAAAATTGAAAGGCACTTCATTAGATTAATTATGAAACTTAATTAGTAAATTATGACATAACATATTTATGCCAGTTTAAGGAAATGCTTTTTCTGTGAATCTCTGATTTTTTAAAAAAATATCTGAAAACCTTATAGAAGTTAAAATAGAGGAAACATATCTGCATTCTGAGTTTTGATTATCAGTATTCTAAATGACAAATCCTTGTACTTGAACAAATTATATTATGGTAATTTTTTCCTTTAAAGGGAGAATATCAATGGTGGAAGAATAATTCTGGCTATTTATCATCATATTTGAAAAAGTAGAATAACAATAAAGCCCATTTAGGAGACACATTAATCTCCCTTGTGACTCCAGAAGCAAGCTGAATTTTAATAAGCATCTTCAGAAATTATTTGAAACAGATCTCCTCTCTTCTCTAAGCATATATCTCTAACATTCTTTTAGAAAGTTAAGACATTTAGACTAGTGATAAAATAGAAAAGTTTGGAGGGAGTTTCCTTCCTGGAGCCTTGGAAAGAAATATCAGTAGAGGGCTAATCAATTACTGTGATACAAAATCACCTCTTCCTTTAGCACAGTATTATGTTAGGGCTCTGACTGCTAAGTGTCAGGGCTGGGATTTGAACCCTGCTCTGTCTGAATCAAGTCCCCACACCTTTGACCACAATATCTTAAGAAGGTATTTTGTTGAGCCAGATAATCAGAGTTCAAGCCCCAACTCTATACTTACCAGCTACACTTAATCCCCATGTCTCAGTTTTTCAGCTCTAAGTGGAAGTGATAGTAATAGCAATAGTACTTACCTCGTAAGTTTGTTATGAGGATTAAATGAATTCATACATTTAAAGCTCTCAGAATGATTGATGGAACATAATAAGTGCCCAAGTCATTTAACAAGTAGACTAAAATAGTTACCTAGGGGTATGTTTGTCATCAATCTTAAGAGTGTTTTCTGGAAATTTATATTGATCATGGTTACATATTCCATTCCTTTTTTTAAATGAACTTATTGCCACTTGAGTGCAAGTTCAAGTAATGGGATTTTTGGGGGGTACTTTTTGCCATTTGAGAAACTAGTAAGTATAAGTTTCTGATTCAGAAACAAGTTTGTCTTTGTAGTTCTCAACAGAGGCCAAATTTCTTCCACTTTGAGTCTTGGTGCGTGATGTTGCCTGGCCAATAATATTCTGCCTGGATTTTCGTAGCGTCAGCTCCATCTCATCATTCAGGTTTCATCTCCATGGCACCTCTTTTGTGCGTAGCCTTTCCTGACATCCAGTCTAATATTTTACCACCACCACAGCAACCCCATCTCACCATTTACTACACCACTGCTGTTTATTATTTATTCTATCATTTACTCTAAATGTCATTCTCAGTTATTATAAATGAATGTCTAAAAATAATTGTTTATTATCTAACTTCCCTGCTTGAATGTAAGCTACTTGAGGGCAGAGATCAAGCCCTGGGTAGGCCGTGTATTGCTCATCTTACCTCCAATTCAGCAACTCTTGAGGGAGTATGATTGTGCTTTTCATGGTCTTCTAGGTACAAGTTAGAAACATGTACTCTTCTGTTCCTTACTACTTACAGAAAACATGGTTATGTGGAAAATACATTTTTGGAGGTCTATGATCATTTATAGTTCTATCTCTTATAGGTATTCTTTGTTTTATTCCAAATTTTTACCAGCCATCACCAACCTGGGTATCTGGCATCATTTTGCTATTTATAAAATGGTAGAATTGCTTTTAGTAGAACTGTGTTTCCATAGTGTGTCCTAGCTCACACTGAGAAGTATTATAAGAAACAGACTTATAAAACTTACCATTATTATTTCAGATGCCGTGCAATTGAGTATTTGACCTGTGTCCTCAATATATTAGTTTAAGAAAACAGAAACAACTTTAAGTAGTTAAAACAGAAGAGAAGCACCTTCGTCAGTTTGTATCAGTGGATACAGCGTTGGCCTGCAGACTGAAAGGTCCCGGGTTTGATTCCTGTAAAGGGCACAGACCTTGGTTGCAAACTTGATCCCGGGTCCTGGTTGAGGCGCATGTGGGAGGCAACCAATCGATGTGTCTCTCTCACATCAATGTTTCTCTTTCTCTGTCTTTCCCCCTTCTTTCCACTCTCTCTAAAAATCAATGGGAAATTTTCCTTGGGTGAGGATCAACAACAACAACAAAACAAATAAAACAAAGAAAATAGGAGAGAAGGAATTTAAATGCAGGCCAGTTATATGGGTGATGGAAACACTGAGAGAACAAATGACACAATGAGGCAAATGAGAAAATAGTGACAGACTGGCTACCACTGCTAGGCTGCAGGGACAAAGTGAATAGGTGATGTTCCTGAATCTAGAGGGTGAGCATTTCTGGAAGGAGGAAGCTGTATCTGTGAAATGAGATGCAGAGCCAGGGGCATGCAGGCAACACAGCAGCTTTTAGGGACTTCAGATTAGAAGCTGGGAAAGAAATATCCCGGCTGCTCTTTTTCTGTCTCCCTCCAATCTCCAGCCAGCATTTGCCATTGGCTGAAACCAGCTGCAGGCTGAAACCAGCTGGAGGAAAGTGACTTTCATATCCTGTAGCATTGAGCAGAGGAGGAGGGGAGTGAGGAATAGATCTAAAGGCGACCTGGCTCAAGATGGGCATACCACTCCATGAGGAATCATCATTCAAATTGTACTCAGTCTTCAGGATGGGAAATAGGTGTCGCCCTTCATGACAGTTGAGTTGTTTATATATAATAGTCACTAAAATTTGCTACCCATCATGATTCTCTCCATGTGTTAGTTTCTAAAGAACATAAAGAAAGTCATATTTTGGCTCCCTTTTGGCATAGTGTACAAGAGTCTTCAGGAATATATTTTGATTCCTAAACTTATTCCCAGATTTATTCCCTGAATGTTGTCAATCACTAGGCTAGGTACTGCAGCTACAACTGAGGGTAAGTAACACATATAGTCGTTGTTGGCAATGGCTCTGAGAAAGAGGCTACTGTGGTTCTTGGTGCTAACCAATCTAACCAATTCGCCCACTCCCTTTATAGGTAAGGCTGTTGAAGGGACAAGGTGAGCAATCGTGACATACTGAGTTCCTCTTAGAAGTCTGGGTTTCTGACTCCAAAACTTACACTCTTTTATTTTTGCTGACATTTTAATATTCCTTTCTAATTTTGCTCTAGTCCTTAGCTTATGTATTATTTCCTCTGAGAAAGTTATTCCCTAATAAAATCTGTCACAGCACTTAGAATGCTAGAGTAGGACATTCACCTTACTCTTTCTCTTAGATACATTGAGGGTAGAAACATTATTATTTATATCTTTACTTTCAACACCTACCATAGTGTTTAACACATACAACATGCCCAATAGACACACTTTAAAAAAATCAATGAATAAGGAAATGGATGAATAAATAAAATTAGTATCTGGTTAAGTCAGTCCAGTTCCCTTATTGATGAGGTAAATAATATTTGATATTTTTACATTTATTTAAATATAGATATTACCAAAATTCAAAATCACCCAAACCACCAGGAGAAAAGTAATGTCACTCAAAACAACAACAACAACAACAACAAAACAAATCACACCAAACTGAATTCAATTAAGATTAGTTATGGGACATAAAACTTGCAAATCACACAAGTTAAAAAGTAGAAGCTGAAAATTACAAGTAAAACACAAGTTGTGCTGATCTACAAGTCATACTGGTATGCAAAATAAATGCCTGCTATGCATTGAGCTATGATCAGTCATTAGGCACTTACATTGTTTAACACATTTTCTAAATCTGGCATGTACTTCTTTGATGAAATTGTACACTTCTTTGGATAATGACCATATAGATGGGCAATAAGACTCTCCATAAGAGTCTAATATAAAGATGATAAAGAGACTAAACCCCTCAATGCATAAAAATTGCAAAAGACCAGCTGTGTTTTTAGGTGCACAGAAGAGTCATTAATAAGTGGAATTTGCTTTGTGCTTTACTAGACTCCTGGGAGGAATCTGGAGTCCCATTTAGTTCATGGCACTATTTGTTACACTGCTAACATTTGGATCCTGACCTCATAATAGAAAGCTGCAAACCTAGATGCTGAGAAAACGTGACCTCATGACTGAGCCATAACTATTCATAAATTTGGGAAAAGTTGGCTGTGATAACACTGAGAGATGAAAATTCAAACTAGTATGAAAAGAGCACCGTCTTTTTCACTGGCTGTTTAAGTAATTCAGGACATGGCAATATGCATGAGGCAGTGCTAGGGCCAATATACTTTGTTCTTTTTGGATAGAATTGTGAAAAGTACTATACTTTTTAAAATGCTGTAAGTTTCCACTGGTGACATTCCTGATTAGAGGGAAAGAGAACTATAGCCTGGGGTGTTGGTGATTTAAGCAATAAGGAAAGAACTGTGTCAATGATGGTGAGAAGTTCTTGTGCTGGTTTGTGGTATGATAGCTGCAACAGAGAGAATGACCTCAATGTAAAGATAGGCTATGCTCTGTCTGAGGTTGAAGGTACTTTTACTATGGGTAAATTTACTATATGGAATGTTCTGTTGACACACTATTTATTTGTATGTCTGATAGCTCATTCATTTGTCAATTTATTTATTACTTTCAACAGTCAATTACTGAGTTCCTGGACACTAGTAATAAGGTGACATGATGCTCCAAGAATTCATGATGTGGTAAAAGGGTCAACTAATAATCCAAGTTGAAATTGCTAACACACTGGATAAAACTGCTTTGAGAAGAGAAAGCAGGAATTATTAGTTTTGTGTAGGAAATTTGAGAAGTCAAAGGAAGAGTCTTTATTAGAGACTAGAGGCTCAATGCATGAAATTTGTGCAAGCGTGGGCCTTCTTTCCCCCGGCTACTGGCACCAGCTTCCCTCTAGCACCCGGGACCCGGGCTTCCCTCCAGCCATCAGCAGGCACCCGGGACCCAGGCTTCCCTCCGGCCACCAGCAGGCACCCAGGACCCGGGCTCCCCTCACAGCCCTGGCTTCAACTGGAAGGTCGTCAGGAAGGACATCTGGTCTAATTAGCATATTACACTTTTATTATTA
>NW_005370755.1:1981114-2023945 GCF_000412655.1 Myotis brandtii
GGGTGACTGAAGCTCCCAACCGCTCCTTTTTTTCTTTTTTTCTTTTTTATTCTGGGCCAGCTTTAGCTCTGAGGCCTCGCTGCTGAAAACATGGATACAATGTTGCGGCCAGCTGGCTGAACCTGGCTGACTGACAGCCGGTTTCTGCTGTTTTGTTTAGCTTCTTATTTGCAACATAGTACATAGTTGCTTAGAGTTGCCCCTGAGAGGCCGGCAGCGGCAGGCTGGGAACTTGGAGTCCGCAGTCACTGGAGAAAGCAAGCCTCCCTGTTCGCTTCAGTGCATGGCTGCCGGCCGCCATCTTGGCTGACAGTAAATTTGCATAAGGATATGCTGATTAGCCAATGGGAAGGGTAGCGGTCGTATGCCAATTACCATGTTTCTCTTTTATTAGTGTAGATGATTCTACTTGAGCAGAGGCTTCCATATGAGTAGCATTCTTCCAATTATTGAAAGAAGAAAGCCCTGGTAGGCAAAAATAAATGATTACTCTGTGGTTTAAAACAATAATTAGTATTTATTTCAAAGTCAGATACTAAGCAACTAGCTGTGAGACCACTGAGTCATGTAGGCTAATATTAATTTAATCTCCTCTTGCTCCATTGCAACCACCTCCCCAGCCATGTGAAAGATGATCCTCGGTCACACATGATCTGTATCATTTGCCAATCCTTCAATAGTGTGGCTCCTTTTTACATCTTGTGTCACATTAGTTCTGTACTGGATTGTACTAAATTATAAGTTTCTGTGCTATCTTTCGTACCACGTGTTTTCCTCACTGTCTGGTACATGGTAGTTGGCTGAGTAAAATAATCTGGCTATAACTTCATAGAAAGTGTGGAATCTAGGAATCAGAATACAGAAATTAGTATAACATTTATTTCTTTATCTATGGTACTTTGGTCTAAAAGGAAAAAAAAGAGCTTAATAGTTATATTTACTTAGTATTTGATACAATCTTATAATTATCAAAAAAATAGATTCTATAGCAAGATTGTCTAAATTTAAAATTGTTTTTATCAATGTCATCTTGAACTAAATGGGAAAACTATACTTCCTTAGAAAATACAGAGCTTATATTGGCATTAAAGATATATGCATTTTTTAATGCCTCTCTATCTATATTTTGGTTTGAAAGAAACAAAATTATTTCAATAATATCAATTATGACATTTAATTATTTTGTAAGTAGATTAACCTATTTCACATTTACAACATTGTATTGAGAAAGGAGGAAAATACAGGTGTGTATATTTTAATTTCTAGATTATGATTTCTTGAATAGAGAGTAGCTATATTTTTTTTGGTACATGTATCTTCTGTGAAAGAATTTCATAAAATGTTCTATTTTAATAGTTATTAATTCTAGGGATAAAATTATATTAGAACAAAAACATTTTATATTTGCTCAGAACTTTAATATTAAATAATAATGTTGATAGTTATCACTATAAAATTCCTGATTTTAATTGAAATTATTTTAAAGATTTTTTGTTTAAAATGAGATTTTGTAGATTATGGTAACTAATATCCATCATGTTTAAGTTATTTTTGCTATTTTTATTTTTAATGTTTATGTGAGGAATGCATCTGTTAACTAGTGTTAATATTTTCTTGAGTGGTTAATTTTTTGTTTGACTTTTACCCCTTCTGTGGGAAGCCTGTGAATTTTTCTTTGTTTTAAATTTTTGTTTGATTTTGGTAACACTTGGACTTCAGGAATTTGGTAAGAGTATACCTAATGTTAATTTTTCCTCATTCTTTGTACCTTCATTGCTGATCATTTCTATCTAGAAACTTCATTATTTTCAAACAAGTGAAAATTTCTTTCTTGTTTCATTATTGCCTTTCCTGCAACAATTCTTCTTTATTCTAAAATTCACAGTTTAGTTTTTCTGGGTTTAACCCTTGAGCCTCATATTTTTGTCCTCATGATATTAATCCTCCACTTAATATCCCAGGAAACTAATTGGTCATGATCGTTATTCAATTCTTTTTCTGAACCTTTTAGCTTCTGATTATTATTATTATTTTTAGTTCCAAAAAACAGTTCTCTTTTGTATGGAACTCTTTCTCTCTAATGGAGATTTCAAAGTGGTTATGAACAATGATAAAAAAAGGTAAGATTTAATTTCTTATTCCATACACACAGACTAGCTCTAGATAGTCTTAGGAATGAAATGTCAAATAACATTTAAAACTTTTCATAGAGTTTTAAAGGTAATTGTCTTTTTAAAAAATATATTTTTATTGATTTCAGAGAGGAAGGAAAAGAGAGAGATATAGAAACATCAATGATGAGAGAGAATCATTGATAGGCTGCCTCCTGCACGCCCCATACCGAGGATTGAGCCCACAACCTGGGCATGTGCCCTGACTAGAATAGAACTGTGACCTTCTGGTCCATAGGTTGATGCTCAACCACTGAGCCACACCGGCTGGACTAGGTGAATTGTCTTTTAAAACTTGGGAGGGTGTAAGAATTTCCTAAATAAGACATGAAAACAACTAAAAAATAAAATATTGGTAAATTTGATTACATTGGTTTTAGTAACTTAAAAGACACTTTAATCAAGTTAAAGATAAATTACAGACTTAGAAAAAGCATTTCATTACACACAACCAACAAGGTATTATCAAATATATAAATAAATCCTACAACTCAATGAAAACGCACAAATAATCTAATTTTAAAATGGGAATAAATCATGAATGAATGGCACTTCACAATAAACATATGGAGAAAATTTTGGACTCCATAATGATCAGAGAATTATATAATATACCATAATGAGCCTATTTTATATTCATTTGATTGGGGGAAAAATAAAAAGCTCAATTATACCAAGTGATTAAGAAGATGTGAGTCCTCAGGGTCTCATACATTGTTTCTCTAAATATAAATTGGTATAAATGGTTTGGAAAGCATTTTGGTATAGTTTTTCTTACCAAGTGTAGTTTTTCTTACCTAATAATGAAGTAATTCCGGCTATAAATTCAGGAGAAAATCTTTCTTGTGTACACTGATGACACGTACAAGGATGTTCAGAGCAGCTGTCTTCACAATAGCAAATATGTGGAAGCAAATCAAATGCTTCCACAGCAGGAGGGTGGCTGAATGTAGTGGAATAGACTGTTTTGAAGCAGCAAAATAAATAAACTACAATGGCTTGATGGTTAATTTCATGTGTCAATTTGACTGGGCTAAAGGATGCCCAGATAGCTAGTAAAACATTATTTCTGGACTTACTGTGAGAGATTATCATTGAATCAGTAGACATAGTAAAGAAGATTGCCTTAACCTATGCAGGTGGGCATTGTCCAATCCATTGAGAACTCAAATAGAACAAAAAGGTGGAAGAAGGGCAAATGTATCTCTCTGCCTGAGCTGGAACATCAATTCCTGCCCTCAGACATCAGTGCTCCTAGTTCTTAGGTCGTCAGAATCAGACAGGGATTTACACCATCCCTATTCTCAGGCCTTTGGACTTGGACTGGGATTTACACCATCAGATCCCTTGGTTCTTAGGCCTTCATACTCAGACTGAATTGCATCACCAGCTCTTTTGGTTCTCCAGCTTATGGAAGACAGATTGTGGGACCCCCATGGCCTCCATAATTGCATGGCCCAATTTCTATTTTTAAAAATCTCCTCTTATGATTATTGGTTCTGTTCTCTGGAGGACCCTGACTAATACAGATAGTATACAATAGTTTGCATGAATCCTATCAGTATCAGTGTGTGACTACACACTGATACTTATGATTGATCATATTCTGTATACCATGGTGAAGAACAAAAAGTTGCTATTGTTTACTCCAATGTTATTTTTCTAGAGATCAGTTTCTTCTCATTTGTTTTGAGCCCTTGTTAGGAGTATGCTGTTACTTTGTCCATTTACTTAGGACTCAGGTAGAGCTGCTGGTGTACCTTTATGGTGGTGATCCCTACAATGGTGAATAGTTCATTTGCTCTGTTCCTTTGGGTCTTTGATTTAGCAACAGGCAAATTGGAAGTTCCTTGTTGAGGCCCCAAAGGGAAAGCATCTTGGCTCAAGGGGAAGTCTCCTTTTAGTCATATAGAGAACCTTGCAGCTCCTCTTCAAGCTCTGAAGTTCAGCCAGACTAGACACACTAATATGACATATGACACACTTCCCCAACTCTGAGCATCTCTGTAGACAAAGCTCTTGCCAGGATCTGTCCAGTCCATTCTAAACCATGAGGCTCTGTCTGTCCTGAGGGGTCAAGTCATGCCCCAAGTATCAGGGATGAAGGCTCAGCTGTCTTCTCTAATTTATTCTTCCCTTCTGACCATAGCAGCTTGGCTCAGAAGAGGTAGACTTGTTGGACTTGAGAGTAAAAGGGAGCCAGAAGATTAACAAAATTACTTTCTCAGAAATAGATACTATTTGAAAAGATTCCTTTAACTACAGTTTTCATTTTCATAGGATTGCCAGCTCAAAATTTCAGAAATTTTTTATTTTCCCATCTACTTATCTATCTATCTATCTATTCATTCATTCATTCACTCATTTGTTAATAGTATTTATTCTCCTTCACTTGCTAGTCTTGAATATTTTTCAATTCAAACTTTGCAAAATAAAAGAAAGGAAAAGCTCCAGTAATAGCAAGAAAAGTTTTAACATTTACAGTTGGCAGAGCAGATTTAAGAATAATCAAAGTTTTTGAATGACTACAAAGGGTGTTAATTAAGTAGCAGGTGTTTTATCACCTATGTCTATTTGAAAAAACTGCAGCACAGATGTAGCTATCTATAGTTTGTATAACAAAACTCTATATTCACTGGGTTCCATCTGCCACACTAACCTCAAACCACACTTAGTACCAGCTAATTAACACCTTGATTAAGCTATACACCACCTGCAGCTTCAGCAATGTAATGAATTCACTAACTTTTATATAAAAACTCATTGTAATACTTAGATTAAAATAGCATAGTGAAAATGGGAAAATAATTAACATATCAGTCTTAGCATGCTCATAAACACACACACACACACACACGCACAGAGACATGTCCATTACTTGTCTCATCTCTACTTCTCTCTTTATTTCTCCATTCCCTCAGAAATGAGATATTTAGTTGAAGTTCTTCCAGGCTCATAAAGCAATGAACTGCAAGTAGAAAAGAACATTTTTGTATTCCCTCAAATCAAATTTGAAAAATCCCAAGCAAGTAATTTGATTTGCCTTGCTCAGGTCACATGCTGTTCTGAACAGGATTGGGTATCCAGGTTGACCCAATGTAGATGAGCTGTCTCATCCTCTTGCCACAGAAACAAGAACCATTGGGGAGGAGCAAAGGACCAAAATATTTCTGGTTGGAAAAATAACCTAGATGAACAAATGAACCCTATAGGACAATTGATGTACGTGTGTATTGTTAGATGTACAGTGTAAATTCTGTCTCATTTTTCTTATAAAACCTTCATTGCTCATTTATAAATTGTGAAGCAGATTTTATTTTTATATTGGGGGAAGGACAGTGATTGTCCACCACAGAAAACTAAGATATCAGTTAAAATATTTTTCAGTAGAAAAATGACATTTTGATTAGTCATGGTACCTTACCTGGTAGCGACTTGCAGGATTTATTGGAAGGGAGAGAGCTGGAAAAATAAGAGACTATTATGATCATCCAGATGTAATGATATAAAGGGAGGAGAGTTAGAATTGAAGGATTGACCTGTGTTTCCAGAGGAAGGTTCACAATGAGGGCGTAGGTGGGTGATGACTAGTCCATTCTGCCTCGTGACTGCAATAGTTGTGAATGAATTTTTTCTCAACTGATCATGATAAATCATTGTCCATTAGGATTAAAGAGTCAAGTAGAATGCTGGAAGATAGGAAATGCAAGAACAGCAAAATAAATTAGAGTAAAAATAGGTTTGATTTTGCACAGTTCATTTTATTAAGAAGCTCATTGCAAAGTTAGTGACTCAGGGCTACAAAAAGGGATTCATCCAGTTATTCAGGACTCATCATCAGAAGGAATTTTTAATAAAAGGGCCCAGAAACTGTTATGACCTTAAGTATTATCATTTCATACTGATATTTCTATAAAAAGAAAGAAAACGAAGTTCCTGAATTTCATTATATTCTACTCTCAAGAGGAAGACAGGCAGTTTTGAGTTTAATTTATTTCATGTCTACTAAAACTTATTTAAAAGTCCTTTAATTGTCCTGAAATAGTGTATGGATAAATATAAAAGCCTATAAATGGTCCCTGAAATGTAATGAAATGAAGGATTTGTAGCAGGGATTTGACTATATGTAATTTGTGGGGCTGATTAATTAATCTCTGTAAGCCTGTTTCTTAGTATCTGATGCTGGAACTTAAATTTTAAGGGAAGGCGTTTGGAAAAGGAAGATGGATGTAATGTGAGAGGGTGCAAAGGCAGCCCACAGGCAGGAGCTGGAACCCATGAGGATGGACTGGGCATGTGTTGGTTCTCATTGTTTCCAGAGTTCATGATGCAGATGTCCTGTAAGAGAAGCTGGCGCCCTCCGGGTCAAAGCTAAACACACACCTGGCCCAGGTGCTGGAGGCGGATCCAAGGGAGGATGGAGCAGCATTTTGCCTGGCTGCTACCTTTGCCACAGAGATGAGCAGGCAGATTGATGACCATGCGGATGACCTACAGAAGCACCCATTGAACCTGCCCTGATATACCTCTTTTGGCCCACCCTCATTGAAAATATACAGAGAAGGGGATTCTGGCAAACAGTTCAACTTGGCTCACTTGACATATTTTACAGCCACTGCAGTTCACAGTTTCCAACCTACAAGCTCTACACGTAGTTTTAAGCCTTAGTTAATCTACAAGTAAACAAAGTCATGCTTTTGTCTAATGTGAAAATATGACACAAATAATTCCTGCCTTATAACTGAACATATGCTCATTCCTTCCCCCCAATGGTCTGAAAAAGTCCATTTTTAAAAATTATTTTCTTCTTTTAGCTGATTTATACTCTCCCTTTGATATTCTATAACTTAAATAGTTATATATATATATATAATATTTCAGCACTGTATGTGAGATAACAGGGCAATGGGAAGAAACACTACTTGTTTTATACACACACACACACACACACACACACACACACTCACACATATGCATACTTGTATGCACATGCACTACATTCATTCACATCAAAATAAAGAAAAACTCAGCAATTATAGCTTTTCAGATAGTTTTTGCAGTTGGTGTAGAAGGTTGCATACGTGTGTGAGTGTGTGCACATGCATGTGCGTGTGCATACACACACACACACACACACACACACACACACACACACACACACTTTGTTGCAAGGATTTGACCATATGCAGTTACTAAAGTTGCTTACAACAAGTCTCCGTGAGCCTGTTGATATTGCTCCTGGGGCTTGAAGTCTGTAGGGTAGGCAGTCAGGAAGAAAAAGAAGAAGGATGTAAAGTGAGAGAAAACCAGAAGCTAAAACCCACAAGCCTGAGCTGATCCCATGAGGACACACTGGAGCACGTGTCAGTTCTCATGCTCCTGACCTTGATGATATGGGTGTCCTGCAGGAGAAACAGGTACTTCCTTCTCAAAGATGAAGAACATAGGAAATGCAAGAACATTTTAATAAAAGATGTTCTATATAGAACTGGGCATGTGTTGGTTCTCATTGCTTCCAGAAATTGAGCACAAAACCTGAGAAGGAAGATCCAGGGGAAGGCAGAAAAGACAGAGGCCCAGATGCTGCTCCATGCCAATCAGTTGAGGCAGCAGATATGTGAGACCTGTGTGAGCTACAGAAGTGGGCCTCTTGACTCTGCCCAACCTCCTTCAGAGAATAAGAAACAACATTGCTACTGCTATGCCTCTTCCCTCTAAATCTCATGTAAAAATGTCTCTTATGGATCACTCTAATCTGAAACACACAGGAAGGGAATCTCAGGAAATGTAGTTTAGCCTAGTTAATCTGTTCATATCAGACAAAATAAGTGACAGATAATGCTTAAAATTAAATTTAAATAAGACCTTATCTATGAAAGTCTGGACTTTCTGTTTCTTCTGATCTTGAATCACTGAAATGTAATTTCTCTCCAACTCCTTCTTTATCATTTCAGTGAAATCTCCACCTACTTGACATGATAGAATTATTTCTTTTCAAGTCTTTAAAATATCCTGGTGATCTACACAGTGTCTTTTTATTTTTACCAAGGATAAAGCAGAGTTTGTTAGGTTAATATTTTCCATTTCTATATTATGTTTCATTCATGTTAATAAATTAATTGATTCTATAACATGATAAGTACAAATACACTACTGAGTATGTTATGTAACTAGTTGGGTTTGTAAACTTACAAAACAATGTTTTTTTAAAACAACATTGTAAAATCCTAACACTGTTGAATTTTCTTTAAAAGGTGCAAAGTCCATTGTCATACATCAAAGATTCACAAGTCAGGGAGAGGTGGCCTTGATGAAGTTACTGAATTTCGCAGTTTCATTGTCTGTAAAATGGGGGATACAGTAATATTCTCTTTATAGGGGGTTAAATAGGCTACCATAGTGCTCATTGAGCATTAATTATATTACTATTCTACAATGATATTCTGTATTTGACTCTGTATATGATAGCTTTTAAAATATTTTTAATAATTAGAAAATTACAATAATCACAATTATTTGAAGTAAATTACAAAAGCTGCCTTCTTTGATTTTTATGAGTTCATGCAAGTGTTGGGTACTTTTAGCAACTTTCAAAGTTCTTTCAGCAGCGTGTTTCTACAGAATTCTTAGTTTCAGGGTCTTGAAGTCTCTGTTTTGGAAAAATCGTTACACAAAGGAAGACAGTGATCATAGAAAATTTGTAATCCTAAATCTTCTCTTAAATCAAAGTTCCCCTTGCTACTACTTTATAGCATAATCTAATCTTTGTAAAGAAAGAATCTTTGTAATCATACTAACTCCTCTTTAAATTTTAGAAGGTGAAAGAATCAGAGGAAGAGTTAGTAGAGGTTTCAGTATTGTACTGATGAAGGTCAAGAATGAGTCTTTTCACCCAGCTGGTGTGGCTTAGTGGTTGAGTGTTGACCTATGCACCAGGAGGTCAGGGTTTGAGTCCCAGTCAGGGCACATGCCCGATTGGGGCTCCATCCCCAGGAAAGGGGACATGCAGGAGGCAGCCGATCAATGATTCTGATCATTGATGTTTCTATCACCCTCTCCTTCTCCCTTCCTTTCTGAAATCAATAAAAATATATATATATATTTTAAAAAGAATGAGTCTTTATACCTGAAATATCTCCCATGATTAAAAAGATGTGGTATCCTGTGTGAATTAGCTACTCAAAATCCATTCACAATTCTTTTATCCTTTGTCTTTCATTATTTTACAGAGAGAAAAGCTTAAATTACTAATTTTCCAGAGTTCCTTACATTCAGGCTTACTCATACCATATGATTCTGGTCCTAAGGCAGGGTTTTCTTCTGGATTAAAAAGGCGCCAATTCACCAGGAAAATCTTTTGCCTTTCCTGCTTTCCCTGTTATAAAATCTTATAAGACTACTTCTTCATTCTTATCCTGAGCCCTCTCCTCTCTCTGGCCCACACACTGCTACTTTCACTTGCTCATAATACACCCAGAGCACGCTTCTCAATAATCCCCTCCTATTGGTATCAGTTTACTAGTTTCTTCCTCATGAAGCAGCATCCCTTCTTCCCAAACTCCTCCAGGCCAGGCCAGGCTCCTCCTTTCATGTATTTCCATGTAGCCCTCATCACACTCATCTGTCTGTGATGAGATTTTCTGGCTGCAAGCCACAAGCAGCAGGCACATCTGTCTTGTTTATCCCGATGCCATAAAGAGCCAGCATCTAATGAGCCAGCCTGTGGGACAAGCACCACTGTACTTTTACTAACTTGTGCTTGGCCATTGTAATCTCCTATTTTACAGATGGGGCCACTGAGGTGGTGAAAGTTAAGTAGTGGGTGAGTGGCAGAGCTGGATCTAATGCAGGTAGCCGGCTCCAGAGCCTCTGTGCTTAACCAGGATGGTCTGCTGCCTCTCTGGAAATGTGCTCCAGAGGGAGAGAGCTGGATGCTTTGTGTGGAAAGCAACACGAAGAACCTTTCTGTTGTGCAATAAGAGCACATTTTCAATGTTTAAGATATTTTTGTACTCTATTCTGATTTAGCTGTATGAAGGCAGGGGCCCAGTAATCTGAAGAAATATATATCCCAACTGATGAACTGATAGAATGGGTTCACTGATAAACCTTTGGATGGCAAACATCGCCTTAATGGATATGAACAGATTTTGTGTTTAAAATTCTGTAATTGCAAAGTTAAGGTATTCATGTGATCAACATTTTAACATATAGAACCCTCCTTTAAAACATCCCAATGTCTGGAGTTATTACTTTTATTTTCTGATTTGCTCTGTATGATATAACTAAACATGATACTGTGAGTGACTAATCAAGGCTCCAAGGAAGTGATTTCTGATTCACAAAACAACCTGCTGGGCTTTTTGTACACAGTTAAGCACAGTAAACAATGCCATCTCAAAATGAGGCAGATGGATTTTCTCCTATTTTAGCAATATGTTACAGTTTATTTTTTATCCATTGTGTATATCAGGGGTCCTCAAACTTTTTAAACAGGGGGCCAGTTCACTGTCCCTCAGACCGTTGGAGGGCCGGACTATAGTTTAAAAACAAAACAAAACTATGAACAAATTCCTATGCACACTGCACATATCTTATTTTGAAGTAAAAAAAACAAAACGGGAACAAATACAATATTTGTATTTGCATGTGGCCCGCGGGCCGTAGTTTGAGGACCCCTGGTGTATATATTGCACTTATTGAAGTGCTGTTAATTGCATTAAGCTTTATGAATAAGCAAAATTGAACAAAACTAATTGTTTAATAATGTGTTTAGTATGTGCATTCATGCATGCACATAAGTATGTATACATGTGTGTAGGTCAGCATCTTATAGATGTGTGTATGTATTTAAGTAGTATTAGTCCATGATGGTGCTAGATCTCTGGTCGGTGATTCACCATTGTGTTTGTGTAGTATTTATACACCACTTTATATTTTAAATATATGTCTGGTGTGCATAAAGGTTACCTGATTATGAAAATAAAAGTTGGATAATCTTTGTGTACTGTGCCTTGATAGACTTTAAATAAAAGTCTTCATACATGCTTATAAACATTTCCCTTGGTTGTCAATGATATTGTAGATTGCTTTCTCACTGAATAGAATTTTTTTCAGAGTGGATTAAAACTGAAAATAAAAATATGTATATATGTATATATGTATATTTATATTATAATAATTATTATAATGTGTATCATTTAATTAAGATAAACATTTAATTTGATAATCAGATTGTATTCAAGTATCTGTCTTTCTTTAGAATAAATATAATTATATAAATAAACTCATTGGGCTTCTCTATCATATCTCAATTTATTCTGTTTCACATAGATGGATCAATATTTTATGTGCCTTAATATGTGAAAATAGAATATTTTGACTTGCTTCCTTTTGTTTAAAAATGGATTTTGAAGTCCTAATGACTAACGTAAGCTTAAAGTTATACTGCCACCTTATTCCAAACATATCCTTCATTATTCAATTTCATTCTTCCTTCAAAAAGTCATTTTAAAAAGCAATGACATTTTAATGACAATGCAATTATTTTTCCTTGAAGGATAATGCTAATTAATTGAAATCTTTAAAATATTTTAGTTTGTGTTATTTATTTTTAGTTGTCAGTGAATAAAACATAGACGATAATTTCTGAATTAATCCACATTGCAATGATCCAGGAGAACATTGTTTCCATATAAAGATATGTACCTTTTTTTTTTCTCCTCCTCCCCCAAGACCTGCTATTGTTACACCAACATAATGTTTAGGTTATTATGTATTAATCGAGCTTATTTTCCCAGGATTTGTAATTAATATCTAATATGTGTGTATGAAATTATTGTTGCCTAGCTGCTGTTTCAGTCTGTAACTTGATATAACTATAAACCTTATTCAAAACCTTCTGTAGCAGAGACACGAGTCTAGGTGCTAAGGTTCAATGGTGTTCACATCAAATAGTCTCTTTACTCACTAACCTTACAGAATTGGTGGGGCATGGGTGGGAAGATAGAGGCCAAGATTAAATAAAGAATTGAGCTCTGAAGCATGAGTAGCAGTTAACAGTTTGAGGATGGGGTTAGTATTTCCCAAATGAAAGGACTAGCTTGTGAAAGACCTGAAAGACCACGTGGAGAGTAAGCCCAGACTATTCTAGGAACTGAATTAAAGCCATTATGGAAAAAAGTCAAAGACCAAGAGGCCAGGGGTGAGAGACGAAGCTAGAGTGCTTGGCAAAGGCCACACTATGAAGTTTCAAATGCACTATATTAAGGATTTGGGTTGCTATCTCAAGAGCAAAAGAAAGCCAGTAATGTTAGCAGTGCAATTAAAAACTTTAAGTATCTAATAGGAATTTAATAATTGCAAATATGCATACCTATATATCAAATACTAAATAAGGAGGCTTCATTTGAAGTATGAAGACAATGCTTAGGGCAAATTAACTAATAATGTGTATGTTCTTTTCATGGGATTCAATAATATTCCTTTTCTTTAAGGATTTTATAGTTTAGTTTAGTTGGGTAAACCATATACAAATAAACCTTATTTAATATCATCATATTTTAAATATTAAAAATTAATTGTGACAGATTATTAGTTGCTGAATTATCTAAAAAGGGTTTATAAAATAATATAATTGAATATTTCAAGGGGTTGTATAACCTACGTTGTAGATGGGTCCAAGAATGAATAAGACAAGATGATTCTGGGAAGATGGTGGAATAGGAAGCACCAGGAATCTGTCTCCCCATTTAGACAAGAATTGCTCTGCAGAAACTGTCTGATGTAACTATTTGGAATTATAGTCTATTGAAGTCTTGCAACTTCCAGGGGAAGTCTTGAAAGATAAATTGTGGTTAATTTTGGTCAATTTCAGCTCTTAGCATTGTAGTGGCTATCCATCCCTGACTCCCCAGCCCATGGCAGACAGTGGTGCATAAATTACTTTTATAATGGATTTTAAAAAAAAGAAAGGATATTTTATACTGAGCTCTTAATCCCTCCTGGGTACTATGACTCTGGCTCTTGTAATTTTTTTTTTATCAACTATGGTCTTAAATTCTTATACATTGTCTAAATTTAGCTGTATAAGAATATATAAAAATTTTGTTAATGTGATAGCATTCAGCATTTTCAAATAATTTAACCATTAAGTGATCTTTAAAGATAGTAACCAAATTAAGTCAATTAAATTTATGCATTTTATATATACAATTAGCTAACATTTTAACAATGAGATTAAGGCTTTTTATCATTTTAAACCTAGTGAAACAGTTGCTCTCAAACACGCTTAGATATATAGATGGTCATTGCTTTTCTAGAAAGCAATTTGATAATGTATGTACCAAGGATATAAAAACATCCATCCCATTTTACCCAGTCATTACATTCTGACAATATTTCACAAGAAACAGTAAAACATTCCTATAATGATTTATTCATCAAAATGTTTTATGAATTATTTTCATTTCTCAAAATCTAACACTAACCTAAACATCTAAAATTACAGAGTTGGATAAGAGAATAATACATTTAATGACCTATCATTCAAGCCATAAAAATAGTGTGTACAAAGACTTTAATGGCATTAGAAGAGTTTCGTGGTGTTATATTAATTGAAAAAAGTAGGAAATTAAACTCTATCCATGGTACATAGAGAGTATCAGTGTTCTACTGCCCCTAAACAATATGAATTTATTGTCGTACATTTCTAGAAGTCACAAGTCTACAGTCAACCTCAGTGGGCTAATAGAGTCAAGGAGTGGCAGGGTCAGTTCCTTCTGGGGGCTCTAAAGGAGAATCTGCTTCCTGGCCATTCAGCCTGTGGAACCTGCCCTAATTCCTTCACTCATGGCCCCTCATCACATGGCCGCTTCTCCCTCTTCTGCATTAGCACATCGGCATCACTGACTCTTCAGCCACAGTTTTATAGGACCCCTGTCATTCCATCAGGCTCACCCAGCTAATTCAGGATTATCTCATCTCAAGATTCTTAATTTAATTGCATTTGCAAGTGGCTTTTGCCATGTAGGGTAGCATACTTACAGGTTCTTGGAATTATAATGTGGACATATTTGGGGGGGGGGGATTTAATTCTGCCCACCACACATAGGATGGCCATATTTATCACTGAAACTGGGATACTTTCTTTTTTTAAAATTTAATTCCAAAATATTTTTATTTATTTAATGTTGACAGTATTACAGTTTCCCCCATTTTCTTTCCCTTTGTCCCTCTCCACTCAGCTGCCACCCTACCCCATACTCTTGATAATGAAAGAGGGCACTATTTTTTTAAATATATTTTATTGATTTTTTACAGAGAGGAAGGGAGAGGGATAGAGAGCTAGAAACATCGATGAGAGAGAAACATCGATCAGCTGCCTCCTGCACACTCCCTACTGGAGATGTGCCCGCAACCAAGGTACATGCCCTTGACCAGAATCGAACCCGGGACCTTTCAGTCCACAGGCCGACGCTCTATCCACTGAGCCAAACCGGTTACGGTGAAAGAGGGCACTATTAATAATTACTTCAGGGCAACAGAGGTAAAAGGAGCTATTCTTGAAAAATCTAGGTAGGCGCTCACTTAAGTATACAACTAGAGTGATAAGAAATGACAAGCTGTCTAAATTCAATCGAATTTTTATTTTTGAAAGGGACCTGTTTTTGTTATCTTAGGAAAATTGAATACTTTTTCTCATTCCCTTATAGTCCTATCTAATAAAAGAGAAACATGGTAATTAGCCGTAACTTCGCTACCCTTTCCATTGGCTAATCAGGGCGATAGGCAAATTAATTGCCAACCAAGATGGCGACTGGCAGCCAGGCAGTGAAGCGAACAGGAGGCTTGCTTGCTCCATGATGGAGGAAGCCAAGGTTCCCCGCCTTCCGCTGCTGGGCTCTGAGCTGCAGTTGAAGAAACATTGTTGCAATTATAGAAGCAAAAAAAAACCCCAGATACCTGCTTTCAGCAGCCGAGGCCTCAAGCTGGAGCCGGCCTCAGAGCGAAAGCCGGCTTTCAGGTCCAGTGACAGCCATAGAAGGTAAATAAATCCCAGAATAAAAGAAAAAAAGAAAAAAAGGACAGGTTGGAAGCTTCAGTGGCCCACCAGCCTGAAAACGGCCCTCAGCCCCTCACCCAGGCCGGCCAGGCACCCCAGTGGGGACCCCCACCCTGAAGGGGGTGTGACGAGCTGCAAACAGCCATCATCCCCTCATCCAGGCTGGCCAGGCCCCCAAGCGGGACCCCCACCCTGATCCAGGCCACCCTTCAGGGCAAACCAGCCGGCCCCCACCTGTGCAACAGGCCTCTATTCTATAAGAGTAAAAGGGTAATATGCCTCCCAGCACCGGGATCAGCGGAGCCGCAAGGCCTCCCAGCACCAGGATCAGCGGAGCAGCGAGGCCTCACTGCCCCTATGTCAAGCAGAGCCACGAGGCCTCCCAGCACTGGGATCAGCAGAGCCTCGAGGCCTCCTGGCCCCTGGAGCAGCGTGACAGGGGGCAGCGCCCAAACACCCTGATCGCCCTGCGGCTCTGTGTGTGACAGGGTGCGGTGCCCCAACCCCCCATGGGCCCTGCTCTGTGTGTGAGGGGTTGGAGCCACAATCTCCCAATCGGCCCTGCCCTGAGTGTGACAGGGGGTTGTGCCCCAACCCCCTGATCGGCCCTGCTTTGTGTGTGACAGAGTACAGAGCCCCAACCCCCCTGATTGGCCCTGCTCTGTGCGTGACAGGGGGTGGCGCCACAACCTCCCCATCGACCCTGCCTTGAGTATGACAGGAGGCGGCGCCCCAACCCCCCAATCGGCCCTATCCTGAGCGTGACTGGGGTGGCATCGCAACCTCCCGATCCTCCCTGCTCTCTGCATGTCAGGGGGCGGCGCTCCAACTCCCCAATCGGCCCTGCTCTGAGCCCAACCAGGGACTGCACCTAGGGATTGGGCCTGCCCTCTGCCACCCAGGAGCAGGCCTAAGCCAGCAGTTTGTTATCTCCCGAGGGGTCCCATACTGTGAGAGGGCACAAGTGGGGCTGAGGGACACCCCCCCCTCCAGTGGACAAATTTTTGTGCACTGGGCCTCTAGTTTATTATAATTGAGCATATTTTATTAAAATTCTATTTTTAAAAAGTATATCTTATCCATACTTAGGTAATATTTTATGTTTGAGTATTGATATGGATGCTTTCTTAAAAGTTATATGCTATTGGTCTTAGAAACACAAGGACAAACAATAAATTATATTAAAATAATTCAGGGACTCATCCATGCATGCAATAATTATGATTGTGAGCATCCAAGAAAAATTAGTGTGTAATGTCTTAATTAAAGTTGGGCAACACAGTTTTATTTACAGATTGAATTCTATTAAATCTTCAGAGTGGTATATTTTTATTTTACCCTGATGTAATTAATATTTAGTATAGCTCTTTCGGTAGCACATTGCATTATTAATGCACATTTTGTGAGAAATATAATAGTATGTAAAAAAAACTCTCTTTGGAAGATAACCCATAAATTTTGTTATTATATTAAAATGCAAATTTTGCCTCTGGCTTAACAATTTAAAATACTTATGTGTTGCAGTTTTGCTTGTTTAGAGGTATTAGCTGAGAAAAAACTATTAAAATCTGTTGATTTTTTGCATGAGGATCTGTTTTCACATTTTTAGCCAGAGTTGGGAATCTTTCCCAGTGGCATTCTTAACTCATAGATATGATGTGAGTGTTGTGTTTACTTTAGTCCTGCTCTTGTTTTCTTTAGAAAAACTGTGATTTGTATTAGTAGCATATTACCGAAGCTACATGGCTATTAAAGTTTGAGCCTTAGGACAGAAGAGTAAAAATTTCAAACTTTTATTATTGTTCTTGTCAAAGGATGTTGTTATTTTGGTTGTGGTATTCCCTCTAAGGCAGCCTCCAAGAAAAACACCATTTATCTTAGTTTAGCTATGAGAAGTCCACAGGGGTCCTTTCTTCATCTTTAATAATAAGCTTTCAAAAATATTCACAAATAGAAAGCTATCTTTAAGCACAAACTCTGTAATGCGTGGTAACACCAAATAGATCTTCTGCTGAGCCTTTTTATTAACAAAAATGATGGAGAAAATAAAAACTCCCCAAACTTTTTATTCCTTAATGCTAAAATAGGACAATATGAATCCTCTATCAGTCTTGATGTTTCTTGGATTGGGAGTGAAAAACCTCTGAGTTTAAGGAGAGGTTTTCTGTGGGGATGAAAAGAAAGTAGATTGCCTAACTCTAGGTAGTAGTTTATTCACAAAATATTGTTCCCCATGCAAATACCACAGCTCCGTCTCAACTTGCTTGCTCTCATTCATTCTCACTGCCTGCATTAGAAACTGTGTCTCTCAGTGACTGTTCCTGAGCGCCACTAGAGAAAACCAGCCTTTATGTAGCTACACCTGAATGTGCACTGCTTCCTCTGGGATAATTAGATTTATAAATTGGACATGGCACTCTTCTACTTTTCATTTGGCGAACATGTTTTATCTAATTCCTAAAATACATCTAAAAATGATTGTGGCATAGGTAATCATGTATTGCATAAAATAATTTCATTATTGTTAAGTACTTTTTAAAAACTAATACTAGTAATTAGTTTCATGTCACAAAATTAATTCTTCTCATAAACTCTTGTATTACACTTATAATATAGAATTTGAGGAGAGGTTTATATTATTTTAAATAACTTATTTGTGATTTTTGTCTCAAAGGATAATTTTCCAATGATTTTTAGCCCTTTCAAAATCAAAGTTGTTCTCCTTATGTTTAAATATTTAGTATGCCTTATGCATCCTAGGAAATATGAGAGACTTTTTTACCTACTGATAATACACACATTAATATTCCAAGCTAACCCTCTAACTACTGCAGACCATTCAGTTGATCACCCTATGCATACAAATACAAAACTCTCTTGTGTGTTACTTCTTGTTTTTAAATATGTTTATAATATTTTGGAATGTTGGGGTTAATTTTGGAATGTTTCAAATCAGCAAACAAAATAAAGTTCATTAGAAAATTAAAACAATTGGAATTTCAGGACAGAAAGATAAGTGATTCTCACATGATAAACTCAAGGTCAGAATTATTTTTCCAGGTATTTTTAAAATCCTCCCCAACAAATCAGGAGCCACCACATGGTTACTACCAAGTGTCTTTATTTGTAGAACCAACTATGAAAATGATTCACTGCTGCCATTCATGCTCAATTCCTAGATTATTTTCAAATTAAAAGAGGCCCCAAATTATATAAAATAATTTTAAGGGGGTGTATGGAATAGTCTTCATTTTGATAATTGTGTCTTTAATATACTAAAACATACTGCTATATTAAAACAAAGCTTTTACTAATATTGTTTAATATATAACTAAAAATATTTGTAAGTATTAGGAACCATACGTATTAATAGTTCACAAGGAGCCAAGATTTCTCAAAAGTCTCTTGGGAAGAAGCACATCACGGGGGTGTAGGTTTTAACAGTCGCCAAGACAGCCCTTGGAGCTGCAGCTTTCACCACCTCCTCCTGCAGACTGACCTCTCTGGCCCCTCCCGCATCTGCTGCCTCCCATTGCTTGCCATCCCCTCCAGGCCTCTTCTTTCTTTTCCCATCCTTTCCTCTATGTAATGAGGGATTCTGGAAGCTGAGCAGTCCGATCACCTGCTGTCTGTAAGCTGGAGACTCAGGAAAGCTGGTCCTGCAGTTCAGTCCGAGAACCTGAGAACCAGGGGAGCTGCTGGGTTAAGTCTCAGTCTCAGGGTGGGAAACTGAGGTCCTCGCTCAAGCACTCAAACAAAAGAAGCACATTCTCCCTTCTTGTGCTTTTTGTTCTGTTCAGCCCTCAGTGGATTTAGATGCTGTCCATGCACATTGGGGAAGGCAAACTGCTTTGCTGACTCTACTGATTCAAATGCTAATCTTGTCCAGGAGCACCCTCACAGACACTCCCCAAACTAATGTTCAGACCAAATATCCGGACACCCAGTGATCAGTCAAGTGGACACATAAAAGTAACCATCATAACCTCTAAGTTTGGGGGGCCTTGAGTTAGGCGCTCCACTCTTCTTTTACTCAGATATGGCCCTGGTGATGCAGGAATGCCAGATTTAGAGCTGAGAGCAGGGCCCATGCATTTAGACAGCTATGAGCTGAAGATGAGCACCCATTGTCTCTAGGACATTATCAATGTCACTGATGGGGAAATGGAAGCCTAAGAGGAATCATATGGCAAATGAGCATAAATTCAAGACTAGAGCCCAGTTTTGATTAGACTAATTGCTAATCAAAAATTATCATCATTTATTCAAAAATATGTATTGGATATCAGTAGCACATAAGATATTATTGACTAAAGTGATTTAGACATAAAGGGTGTTTTCCTTTATGAAGCTAATATATAAAATAGATCCCAGAAATGTGGAGAGTCAATTAAAGGACTGTAGGAAGAAATGGCATATTAGAAAGTTGTGATAAAGTGTTCAAGATCAATTTCTAAATCTGCTAAATTACTTAGACTATTTCTCAAATGAAAAACGAGTTTTTCTTTGTGGTTTTCCTTTCTCTTCCCAGAGCCCATTAATATCATGCTTGGTCTAGAATTTTCCTGCCCAATCCTAACAGAATTTAAATGTATTTGTTCCTAACTGAACAAATACTTCTCTCATCTCTCTCCCACTTTTTAAAATAACTTTTAACATTACTATTTTACAGTTAACTCTTCCTAAGTTTGGATGTTTTTCCTTATAATATCTAGCACTGTGTTTATTTTTATTATATTTTTACTGTAAGCAGGGAGACTAGTATTACTAATTTTAATTTTCTGGTTCATTTCAACATGTCACTATTTGATTTAAGTATTATAATATAATGGAAATCCAAGTGTCTATTAAGAAGTGATTGGAAAGCCCTAGCCGGTTTGGGTTGGTGGAATCCTGGGTTCGATTCTGGTCAAGGGCACATACCTCGGTTGCAGGTTCCCCAGCCCTGGTCGGGGTGTGTACAGGAGGCAACCAATCGATGTGACTCACTTACATTGATATTTCTCTGTCTCTCCTTCTCCCTTCCACTCTCTCTAAAAATCAATGGAAAAATATCATCACATAAGGATTAACAACAACAACAACAAAAGTGACTGGAAAAATAAATTGTGATACTTCCAGTGGTGAAACATACACAGTTTGAAGAAGAAAGATGCACCCATATTGACATGTCTTACAATATTATTCTGTGGGTGGGAAAGCACATTACAGAAGGGGGTATACAATTTAACAAAACTATGTTCATACACAGAGTACCACATACATTTATTTTACAATAACAGAGAAGGTCTTGAAAATTATGCAAACTAGTGCCAACAGTCTTTCCTACCAGGAAGTGCAATAGTTACTTTATACATTTCCTTATATTTTGAAATTTTGTAATAAGCTTCAATTAATATTATAATAAAACTAGAGGCCTGGTGCATGAAATTAGTGCATTGGGGGGAAGGGTTCCTCAGCCTGGCCTGTGTCCTCTTGAAACCTGGGAGCCCTTGGGGGATGTCTGACTGATGGCTTAGGCCCTCTCCCTGTGGAGTGGGCCTAAGCCGTCAGTCGGGCATCCTTAGCGTTGCCATGGAGGCAGGAGAGGCTCCCGCCACCACCGCTGTGCTAACCAGCCCAACTTCTGGGCTTCTGGCTGAGCTGCACTCCCTCTGTGGGAGTGCACTGACCACCAGGGGGAAGCTCCTGTGTTGAGCATCTGCCCTTTGGTGGTCAGTGCGCATCACAGTGACCAGTCATTCAATTGGTCAATTTGAATATTAGCCTTCTATTATATAGGATTAATTTATTACAAAAGAACAAAATAAGGAAAGAAAAGGTGAAAACTTTTCTTATCTGTAACTTTAAAGGCAATACTCATTCCACCCCTAGTTTTTTAATTGTGAAAATGAAAAAAGTCTCATGTTATATTGCATTCTATATAAAATGTTAACAGTTCAAATATCTAATAGTTGCAATCATCACTCATAAATAGATATATATTTTTAATTACTTTATTATCTTCACTTTGTGTTTTAATGTGTCTAAAGTTTGTCATATTAATTAATTGAGACATATATATTACTTATCTTTACCCGGGGATTGTTATACATTTTACACAGATTTAATTTACTATACGCATATCAGTTGACTAGAGGGGCAAATTAAATAATAATAACAATAATAATAACTCTAACAGTCAAAATGACAAGCTATTATTACTTTGTAGTTATATTACTTTATAGTTTGAAATTTTATCCAGTTCTCTAAGACAACATACTTATTTCTTTTGTGATTAGATTTTGGAGCAAATAATATGTGATATTTTTATTTTAAGACATTGTAATCTAAGATTGCCCAGGCTTCACAAATCTTGCTGCTCGTAGCCTTTTATCTAGATTCTTCAGAATGACAGTCTCTCTTATTTCAAGCTGGAAATTCTCCCTTGTTTAAGGCTGCAAGTCCCTTTGTTGTCTAGCCTTCGTCCACTATCACTTCTTTCTTGCTTTTCTCTCCTGACCTCCAGCTGCCCGTCCACTGCTCCCAGAGCCACTCTGGGAGGATGCTATTTCTGCCCACGCTGCTGTCTTTTGAGTTCCCAAACCTGCGAAACAAAAAGATTGTAAATGTGCAATATTTCCTTCTGGTTTTATCTCACCAGAGCCCTACTGTTCCTAACAGAGGAATGGGTGAGGACACCCCACTCTTCAATTCTTCAACCCAGACCCATCGCAGGCACGGGTCCTTTTCCTACAACCACCTCTAGTAGGGCTTAGAAACGGTCTGGGCAGAGGCTGTAATGAGAAATGCACTCCTTTCTGCTGTTTATTTTTCTTTCTTGCTTCCTGTCCTGGGTCCCTGCTCACAGGCATACACCAACTCCTCCTCAGTCCTCCTTAATGAAAAACACCAACACTGAATACAAAGCAGCTCTTAAAAATGCATATTTCCTACACAGATCTAAGTATCAATTAAAGCTTAGCCTGAAGTTCTATGACATGAAACAGATGTATAAGTTTGCTTAACATTATTTATACACTATCATCTTTAGATGAAACATTCTTTACTTACAATTTGGTTTGTTTGTTTTGCTTTTTCTCAGATTTTGAATTGCTATTTCCAAGAGCCAGATAATTGAAAATTTCTATTCTTTTTCAGTCTTGCAAATCCGGTACTCCAAAAAGTAGTTCCAGCCAAATGAGCAGTACAATTTGATTTAAAATTACACTGCTGGTCCTGATGCTAAAAACAATTACAATATTGCCTTACCTTCTTTTTTAACACTTAGCAGAGAGCATGGAAACTATACATACATTTAAAATGCTAAGCATCTATGGATAATATTTTCTCCACTTTCTAAATCTTTTTAATAACTGTACTTCACAATTCACTGTTGTTCCAGTTGTTAGAGTATCCAGTTAGTTAGATAATTAACAAAAGAGGAGGGGGCAAATGGAACAGCCCCCTCCAGGGGCATCGTTTTTATTTTATTTTTTGTTTTTTTGTTTTTCTGGATTAATGGGTGAGGGAGAAAATTGTGAGGGAGGATTTTTTTTTATTAAGTGAATGCTCAATAGAAGGCAAATGACAAAGCTAAACTATGAAATATGTGCAGTAGGAGCCAAAATAGCAACCATGAAAAGGGGAGAAGATTAGACTGGGGTAGTCTGGGAAAAAGATCTGGTAGGGGGAGGGCACAACCCCCCCAAAAAAATCCAGGGAGGAGATTGGCTGGGGGAGGGCACAGGCACAAGCCTGGGAGAAGCCAGGAAGGAGATTGGCTGGGGGAGGGCACAGGCACAAGCCTGGGAGAAGCCAGGAAGGAGATTGGATAATTTGAAAGAAAGCTTACTCTTTCCCAAACCCAAGAAAATTTAAAGAAATCCAACCAAGAACCGGGCACAACCCCTGCTTGGACCACACCCATGCCCTTCCTTCTCTCAGGCACATATGTTTTTGCCTTCCTTTCTCCTAAGGGTATCCATGAGACTTATGACCAAGGGAGCAGTGAGCATCAGCAGAGGACTCTCCTTTTGCCTCTGTAACTTCCTTTCCTGAGTCCATGAAGCTGCTACCCTGTAGCCTGCCTGCTCCCTTCCTCCCAAGTGTGCACTCTCTACACTCTAATACATCTGCCACTATCTCTTAAAACTGCTCCTATATGAGTGTCCCTGAAATTCTTTCTGTAGACACTGCTGAAGAATCTATTTCCTCTGATTTATGTGTTTGCCATTTTATCTATGATAAAAACATTGATAAAGTTACCTTGGTAGGAGTATCCATTAATTTTATGGTTGCATAATACAAAGGACTAAATTTTTTAAATAAATGTGATAAGGATATTATTTTAGAGACATGCAGACTCTAAAAATGCCTGTATTTTAAAATTTTTTATTTGTTTTTCAACAAGTAGGTGAAATACTAAGGATAGGATGCCTGGAATGGGAGTCTAGGCATTAGGTCTCTCAGAAAGCCCCTGTGGTCTTCATATACATATATAACATGTTTTAATCACCTCCTATTCGCCCCGTCGATGAGAAAGGGATCTTCACTAGGTTTATGGGAATGACCAAATGCAGGACACCTACCAGACACTACAGGTGAGCTCTGCAGATTATCACATATGCTCCTGTCAGGGGGATGAGAGGGAGGACACAGTTCCCGCTCTGGGCCACATGGCAGTTGAGTTCAGGAACACAATGAACGAGTCGGGGCTGGGCAAGGCAGGCTTTGTAGTATTGAGGGTAAGGCTACCCTTGATTCCCAAGCTTGCCATTAGGCCACTCAAGGCCTTCCCAGTTTCACCAGACATCAAGGCAGCACATAGTATCAGGCCTGAGTTTCAGACCTTCCATGTTGTCTTTTGTTTATGAGGAAAAAATGTAATGTCTGGTAGTTTTAAAACTATGTTTAATTATAAAGGCAAAACAAAGACTCTTATGGAAATCCCAACCCAGAATTAAGAGAAGACATCTGGAACCAAATCTGTGGCTGTGTGTTGAAGGATGATCTCTCTTTCCCCCTTTCCTGGGTGATCTTTTCAACTATGCCTTTCTGGTCCTTGTTCTATATATTAACTCTTCTACTACCAGTTATCTTGGATGCTTCTCACAGGAGTCACTCTCCTCGGCCTTAGTGGTACTTGACTTTATAGCTCTGATACTTGCTGACAATTGGCAACCTCTTTCTGTGCTTATGGTTCAATTTCCCAAGACAAAATATGATTATCTTAGATTTTTGCATTTTCGGAAAGGCATTAACACCAGGCCAAATTATATGCTTATGGCAATATTATGAATAAGCGACTTCTGAGAAAGACATCCACTCTTACTGTACTTAACTTAGCTGATGTAGGTGTGGGGATATATGCCAATACTGAGGGCATAGACTTCCTCCCAAGGAAAGGTGTAGGACACAATACCTTCTGAAATGTACATAGCAAAATACCTCAGGCTATCAAATCAGTGCTCCTGAGCAGTTTTCTCTTTCCGAAAGTAAAATCATTATTTCTCAGCTACCAAGTCAAATTAGTGAATTAGTCTGTCTTTTATGTTCTTTCTTCTGCCCACTTCCCCACCTTCTTTAGTTTTGATGCATGAAATATGTTGCTTTCTTTCATTCTTGTTTCTCTCTTACTTTGAAATATACAGTCATTATCTTTTCCTTCATGGTAAGTCGGTTAAAGCCATTCTCTGACACCTCCAGACTCTCTCCCTGCCAGCCACTCCTATACCCAGCCCAACTGGTTCTAATGAAACGCCAATTTCAATAAGTTACTTTATATATCCCCTTATCCCTCTGAAAATGTCCTCAAAGCAATGCCTTGAATTCATTTCTGTGTTTTTATGTATCTGCCCTACTTCTTGACAAAAGGGGATTGTGTCTATAGGGAATTTTACATCTATATAAAATACTGGTGATACTGGGTAGGAGATTAAGATTTTTTTTAAGTGATAACATATTTTTATCTTTTATTTTATTAGTCTATTTCCCAAGCCAGATTATAACCCTTTAGAGCAGTGGTTCTCAACCTGTGGGTCGCTAGCCCTTTGGGGGTCAAACAACCCTTTCACAGGGGTCGCCTAAAACCATCGGAAAACACATATATAATTACATATTGTTTTTGTGATTAATCACTATCTTTAATTATGTTCAATTTGTAACAATGAAAATACATCCTGCATATCAGATATTTACGTTACGATTCATAACAGTAGCAAAATTACAGTTATGAAGTAGCAACGAAAATAATTTTATGGTTGGGGGTCACCACAACATGAGGAACTGTATTAGAGGGTCATGGCATTAGGAAGGTTGAAAGCCATTGCTTTAGAGGATACTAATTATGGGTTTTGCTACTCCAATACCCATTTAATAATATATAATTTGATAGTGGTGATATTGTTGATTTCATTATGCTCTGAAAGAATTCATAGTGAGTTGTTTGTATTGTTTACTTGATTCAACTTCTTATTAGAAATTAAGTATGGCTATTGTATCTTCTCTAATGGGATCACAGAGTAGAAAAATAGCTTGGCTTAAATATGGCTGTGTAAGTGCATAAAAAAATTTCATCCGGACTCCATACCGACAACATTGGATTGATAGCTGGTAAAAGGTGTCAGAATTGCTTGTCATATTGAGACTAAGGAGTACAAAAAGGCTTGTAAAAGTTTCAAGTTCTCCTGTCAATACTGGCATTTCACTAAAGATTAATTAAGCCACATTTGCTTGTTAGTAAATATCAAAATATCAATCAGTTTTATCAAAAAATATGACTTGCATGTTATATTGTATGTGTGCATATTCATGGTAAAGAAATGAGATATTGTGTCCTTTTTTAGTTTATACCCTTGGCATGCAAAGGAATGTCGAATATTTTTAATTAAAATTGGATCAGAGCACACATACAGCCAAGACTAATTTTAGTATTTTCCATAATTAGAAAAATAGGAGATGATATCTCTTTTCTTTGAAGACCGTTCTAGAATTGATTTTATACTTAACTTTTATATGTATTCACACATTAGAACAAAATTAATTTCCTTTATAAAGTGAAAACAGATCACTTTGCATGTCCAACCTAGTACAATATAAGAGAATAAAAAATTTCTTAAAGTTTTTCTGAATTAATTAACCAGGTCCTCATGACTCTTCTCTCTCATACAGCAATAATAAGAATACCCATGTGTGCCAATCACAGAGTGTCCTCTGCTGCTCTCTCATTTCCAGTACTGCCCTACAGTAGCTGGCCACCTTGGCCTCTTTAGACTCCTAGCTCTGTCTACTCCTGGAAGGATTACTTATACTTTCTTTACATAGCTCATGTTCTCCTTTAAACCTCTTCCAATCTGTCATTCACTCTCTCTGGAATTCTTATCAAGTCACCAATAACCATCATTTTATTAAATCTAGTAGTTGATTTTTGCTCTAAATGATATGGCCCCCTTAATATTTGACCTCATTTGTTACTAATATCCCCCTCAGTCACTCCATTACATCTATTTTTAATTCTTCAAGCACAGTAGGCATGATTCCCTTAGAGCATGCATACTGACTGTTCCCTCGGCTTAAACTGGTCTTTCTTCTGACATCTGCCTGCCTAACTTACTCCCCTTTTCCAAGACTTCTCAGTAGGCCTGATTACCCTGCTTAAAATTGCAACAGCAAGCCCTAGCTGGTTTGGGTCACTGGATAGAGCATCAGCCTAGGGACTGAAGAGTTCCGAGTTCGATTCCAATCAAGGGCATGTACTTTGGTTGCAGGCACATCCCCAGTAGAGGGTGTGCAGGAGGCAACTGATCGATGCTTCTCTCTCATCAATGTTTCTAACGCTCTATCCCTCTACCTTCCTCTCTGTAAAAAATCAATACAATATATTTTAAAATTGCCACAGCTTACTTTTATAGCCATGCTCTAAAGATGGGCCTCAATGTAGCCCTGCCCCTTGAGTATGAGCTGGTCTGTGACTTATTTATAACCAATAGGATGTATCAGATGTGACAGATCTGGAACTCCTAAAGCTGAGTCAGATGAAGTTTTGTAGCTTCTTTCTTAGTTTCTTGAAATATTATCGTTCAGGATGATCACTGACAGCACACTCTCTCTCAGAGCCCAGCCTCCATACTGTGATGCCAAAGTCACATGGAGAGGCCACTTGTAGGCACTTTGGTCAATAACCTTAACTGAGCTTCAACTGCTGGCCATGTGAGTGAGTCATCTTGGACCTACAGCCCCAACTAAAACCCTGGCTCATACCTTTCTGCAAGCATATGAGAAACCCAAGTGGGAACAACTAGCAGAGCCCCATTAAAGCACAGTACTATAGAAAATAACAGTACATTGTTTTAAGCCACTAAGTTTTAGAATAGTTTATAATTAAGGGTAACTAGAAGTCCCCTTTTCCCTGTTCAATTTCAAATGCCTTACTCTACTTTCTTTTTTTACCCTGAGCCCTTATTTTTATTTAACAGTAGTGAACCGGTGCACAAATTCATGCACATTGAAAGGAAATTAGTTAGAAGGTGGCCGGCAGGGTAGGACTGGGCGAGAGGGGCCAGACATGCCTCGGAGCCAACCTCCCGTGGTCCCTCCCCTGTGTCTGCAGAGGAGCAGGGTCCCTCCGGCAGGTGGGGTCCCTCGGTCTGGCCTGCAGGTATTGGGCCAAAATCAGCTCTCCAACATCCCCTGGGGGTCCCGGAATGCGAGAGGGCACTCTGCAAAGTTGCTGTCGTATAGGGTGTGGAACACAAATGCAAGTGTGCAGTAAACCAGATTTGCAGCCAACAGTGCCCCAGCAAAAACATAACCCACAGCCAAAAGTGGAATCGTGTGGCCCCGGGAGGAATCGGGCTCCCTCCTCTCTGGTTTCAGGGTGTGTCACCCGAGAACTGCTGCTGCCAAGTCACAGCAGCTTGGCAGCTCCTGCGTTGAGTGTCCACCCCCTGGTGGTCAGTGCACATCATAGCGAATGGTTGGAAGGTAGGAGGAACACTTAGCATATTGGCCTATTATATATACAGATACTGTATGATTTACTAATTTATTATGTTCAGTATTTATTTTTTGTCTGGCTGTTTGAAACCAGGTTAAACACGCTGCTGCATTTTTCTTCATCACTTTTTCAGTCATACCTGCATTGTCCTTTCTTTTAGTTTGACTTTTCTGCTACTCTCACACTCGTATTTTTCTGTTTTCTTTGTCATTCTCCTCCTCTTTTTTCTTCACCAATAAATTTGGAAGTCTCAACAATTCTCATGTAAGACATCTTCCTCACTGCCAGGTTCTTCTTAGTTTTCATATTTGTTATTTATTTTATCATTATTATTTTCAGTAAAGAGGGGAAGAAGGGCACCCTTAACTGAGGACATTCCTGGAAAATAAGTTTCCTTGAAATAATTTTGTGACAGACCACCAGGCAAACACTAATGTGTGCTAGTGGGAGGTCCCTTATCTATGGACTGCTGCAGCAGATGTCTCGATGCTTTTGGAAAACAAACCTACAATCTATGGACTTATGTGGCATAGCTGCCAAGAAATATCATGTACATTATGTCACACTCTTAGTATAAACTTGGAAATGTCTCATGCCAAACAGCTCCCTTTGATTAAAACAGGTAACCATACACATATGTCTCAAGGTGTCATTTATTAATCTGGGCCAGTGTATCCTCATGATAAAAAACACCTGAGAAATTGTGTTAATAATTCTGGATATTTCCCTCCTTTGTATATACCATTCAATTATAGGTATCCTTAAAATCATTGGTAAAGCTTGATGCTGGCTAAGTCTTATTTGTGAGACTTATTGGACAACTAAAACCTTTGTGTTTTATCAATAGACTAGAGGCCCAGTGCACGAATTCATGTGCCAGTGGGGTCCCTGTGGGATCAGACCAAAACTGGCTCTCCAACATTTCCCAAGGAGTCCTGGATTGTGAGAGAACACAGGCCAGGCCGAGTGACCCCACCTATGCATGATTGAAGCCAGGGAGGGATGTGGGAGGTTGGCCAGCTGGGAAGGCATGTCTAGCCCATCTCACTCAGTCCTGATTGGCCAGACCCCAGCAGCAAGCTAACCTACTGGTCAGAGCGTCTACCCCCTGGTGGTCAGTGCACATCATAGCGAGTGGTTGAGCGGCCTTAGCATATCATTAGCATATTATGCTTTAATTTGTTGAGTGGTTGACTGGACGACTGGACACTTAGCATATTAGGCTTTTATTACATGGTATCTGATGGCATTCCAGATGATTGAAGTTGATAGAAATCTACCTAGATATCTGAGTCAATACTAGGCTATGTTCTCAACAGAGTTATCTGTAATTATTACAGTTTCCTTCAGGGCAATGTGTTATCACATGTAATTCAGTGAAGAAACATGTACATATGAATAAAATGCAATAAGCCATCAATATCTACATCTCTGGGTCTGCATAATGTAAGAGCAAACAGCAGTCTAACCCAGTGATGGCGAACTTATGACATGCGTGTCAGAGGTGACACCCGAACTCTTTTTTTGTTGATTTGGTTGATTTTTCTTTGTTAAATGGCATTTAAATATATAAAATAAATATCAAAAATATGTCTTTGTTTTACTATGGTTGCAAATATCAAAAAATTTCTATATGTGACACGGCACCAGAGTTAAGTTAGGGTTTTTCAAAATGCTGACACGCCAAGCTCAAAAGGTTCACCACCACTGGTCTAACCACTTATTTGCTATTATGGAGCCTCAAGAATTTTGACGGTTCAAAAAATAAATAATTTATTCATTTAGCATCTTTTTAAAATTATAGAAATATACGTATTTCTTCACTGAATTAGATATGAACCAAATTTACAAATGGGAAATAATGTTAGCTCATTTTCAAATATTCCATCTTTTTTTGAAATTTGTAACCTAAACTATATAGATATTATTTACAAGAAGTAGAAATATAGAATGCCATATCTGTGTCTTTTTTTTGTTTGTTTTTGCTGCTACAATGAATATTACATATTTCTTGAGTATGCTATTTTCCAGACAAATGTGTACTCCATCATATTGTAATTAGGACCATAACATTTCCCTGGAATGTTGCTTACATCTTAATAAAAGGATAATCATGCTACAGAGCTTTATATTTGGGACCTTACATTTTCTTCTCAGTGATTCTTTCACTTTGTAGAAGCAATTTTCATTCTTTTGTGTTTTTAGTGTATCATGTACCAAATGGAAAATAAAGATATTCTTGGAGAATGAGACGAAGTGTTGCCTGTTGATAAGAAGCCTGTCTTCTCCACTTCTTTTATATATATTTTTATAATCCTCATTTCCTTTTATTAAGTGTTCCTTGTATATTTCTTCACATTGCTTCTCTTTCTTCCCCTCTTTAAAGATGATCTATGTGTGGAGAGGATTATAGTCTCTAGGGACTTGGGAACCTAAAAAGCCATGTGGGATCAAGAAAAGTGGAGTCAAAATCAATTGCAGTGTAATAAAATAATAGTCCACCTTTGTATAGTCCTTTTCACTTTTCAAATTTATGTTATCATATAATGATGTTTCTAATATACAAATATCATCATCCATAGCACACAGAAGCTGAGCTCTCAACCTGTTCTCATTTATTAAATTATAAGGGAAAGCAATCTGACAAAATTAAAATCTCAAAATGAATTTTTTTTTTGGCTATTCCTTATACGGGACCATTTCCTTACTTGATATAAATCAAGATGATTTAAGATTGACCCTAAATAAACCAGCTCCTCATGGAAAGTGAAGCCCAACAGCAGTGCTGGCACCCAAGCCCACTGCAGTGGACTTTTCCCTGGGTTTTGTCATCTGTGTTATTGTTCCTCTCTATGCTCTGCCCTTCCCTGGAAGGATTAGAGCTGTCCACAGGGTTAACTCAGGCGCACACATGCGATGTGCTTTAGTCACTGAAATGTGAATAGAAATGAACGATGGTACTTCCTGGAAGAAGCTTTAAGAGTTAGCACACTCTGCCATTTTCTCTTTTTCCCTTCTCTTATGACAGATATATTTGACATGGCAAAACTGCAGCCAACCAGAAATGGACATATATGATGAGTAAGAAATATACCTTTGTGTTTGATACTGAAGCACAACCTAGACTGGCTTGACTGATGGGGTTCCTTAAAATTATTAGGGACTTGACTATCCTGTTCTCTAATACTGCTATCCCCTTTTTTTATATATTCTGGCTTAACTGTGATCAAGACACTTGATTCTCCATTGCTAAGAGAGCACTATTTAAAAGACTACTGTCCGACCCAGCCAGAGTGGCTTAGTCGTTGAGCCTTGACCTATGAACCAGGAGGTCATGATTTGATTCCCGGACAGGACACAATGCTCAGATTGTGGGCTTGACCCCCGGTGGGAGGTATGCAGGAGGCAGCAGATCAGTGATTCTCCCTCATCATTGAAGTTTCTATCTCTTTCTCTCTCCCCTTCTCTGACATCAATAAAAAATATATAACAAAAATAAAAGACTACTGTTCCTTAAATATGAATAGAAGGCATCCATCACAGTGGGGGTGCTTTGTAAGTTTGTAAAAAAAAAACAACAACATTAAGCAAGCTCCCAATAAAACCATTTAAAAAAAAATCTAGGATTTATGCAAATCTCATAAACTTTGGCAGTCAGGGAAAACAGATATTTGCCATAAAGAGCAGTGACTTGAATCTATCTCAAGCAATTCAGATTAATTGCAGGGAAAGTAAAGAAACATGTTCCACTTTACTCTTTTGTGCCTTGGCAAATTGTGTTGCATTATGCTACAGACCCGGCAGAGTAAAGTGTGTCATTTTGGAAATTGCTGCCGAGTGTGGGTATTGCGCACGACCACAGCAGAGATTTCCAAAGTCACCGCAGCGCTGAGGTGGCGGGGTCACCAGGTGTTAGCACTTCCAGGGCTCTTTGTCAGGCTGCTGAATAGCTGACATCGATTTCAGGAGACAGAGAAGTGCTGCACTCTATTTTCACTTGGCAAAGCTTTGAGAGTTAGCGGTTGAGTGAATAAAACTTCTACTAACTTACTTGTACTTCAAGAGCTCCATGATGTTTCTTGGAGTGTTGAATTAATTGGGAAGGCTAAAATAATTGATTTTAAGTTTGTACTTATTATCATTCTAAAAATTTTCCGGGGAAAAAAAATCCATATTTTAGTTAAAAATATCAGTAAGTGTAAGTGGAGCAATGTAGATTAATGTGATACTAAATTTGTACCCCAGTTTGGGGCACTATCACATTCTGTCTGAAATACTGAAATAGTCTTCATTTTGCCATTCTGAAGTCTTTCCATCATGGACTGGTGACTTGATTCTGCATTCCACAGTATCTTGACTTTCTTACATATCTATCACACTTATTTTGTATGATTACTGTTTCCTATTGTGCCGGGGTTCTTGTCCCAGCATCAAGAAGGCCTCAGGAATCTGGAAAAGGAGCTGCACGTAGATGACATAAGAATCCAGTGACTAATAAAGAATCCGGAGACGAGATATAATTTTGAAAGGCATTGGGGGTCAGAGGACCTTCAGCTAAAGGAACTGAAGAGCGCCTCCTTGTCTAGGACCCTTGCTTTTATTAACACAATTTGTCCTAAGGCAATATGGAGATAATACACCTCAAAGGGTAAGGTTTCAAAGGGTACGGAAGCATTGTCAGTTTGGGGAATAGCCTACGGCTGTACAGGTGTTTGGCCAGTAGGAGGCAATAACATGTAGATCAAGATGCCCTTTAACAGTCTGGCAGCCACAATCAGTTTCCTATTCAGGTTTGGGGAAATGCCTTTAGCCATTCCCAACAGGTGACTACATGTGTGACTCAACCCTGTTGAGTCCCCAAGTTTCATCAACCATTTGATGAAACTCTTGAAATTATGACATGCTGGAATTGGTCTATGGCACTATTGTATATGCATTAGTAGTCTTTGAGATCTATGAAGGAAGGGGTATTGCATATTTTGTTCATCATTCTGCCTCATTGCCCATTCTGTACTTAAAATGTAGAAATATTTGTTGAGTGAATGAATGATTATACAAATGAATGTAAGATTATCTTGACTCTCAGTAAGTGGCATTTAATTTACTTTTGTCTTTCTAGGAAAATGGATAAGATCTAATAGCTAAACTCACCTAATCATAATTTTTATTTAACTTATCTCTCTTAATAAACATTAAAAGACAGAAAAGAAAACTCTAATGCCATATATCAAGACTAGGATTTTGTTTACTATAGGTTAACTGGTAATCTGTTCATTCTATAAATACATATCCTATATTTTTCTTTCAATGATCAGTGACAAATTAATGAAAATGATTTTATCTTTCAAAGTTATAGATCAATACTCTGACATTTGAGAATCAGTAAAAATCACTTAAGATTTTCTACCAAATTGAAAAATTGATTTCTCAAAGTTGTGAAATTATAATGCTGCGGTTAAAATAGACTGAGTCAAGTTTTTCATATTTTTATTTAAAATTCCAGTTTTAAAGATGAACAAAACATTTTTAGCAAAATATGATATTATTAATTAGTTGTACAAAAAATCACTTAAAGACATTTCTATGAATTTATACTGTTTTTATTAAATATGTTCCTCCCCCCAAACATGTCACTAAATGTAATCAAATAATTATTCACAGTAAGATGCCTACTCCACACTGCACTTATAGAAATGATAGTACTTAGGAAGAGTACTGCAGTAGTAAAGTTTCAGTCAATGTTTTTTTTTAAATATATTTTATTGATTTTTTACAGAGAGGAAGGGAGAGGGACAGAGAGAATCATGGATCAGCTGCCTCCTGCATGCCCCCTACTGGGGATCGAGCCCACAACCCAGGCATGTGCCCTTGGCTGGAATCGAACCTGGGACCCTGGGCCCTTCACGCAGGCCAACGCTCTATCCACTGAGCCAAACCGGTTAGGGCATGTTTTCTTTTTTTAAGTGTTGGAAAATCTATTTCTCCTCAAAGTGAGGGAAGCAGGAAAGGGGATAATTTATGTCTCACCTTACTAATTGGGGTCTCCAAGTAAGTAAGCTCTTTATGTAGGTTGATATGACGTCTATAAATACTACCTTACTGCACAGAACCTGGCTGCCTAGTTTCTTGTCTTGATTAGATGGATGTTTCTGGTATTAATGCCTTTGGGCTCACATTTATAATTTCACTGTCCCATAGATAAACTTATGGGGTTGACACTTTAATACAAGGTCCCCAAACTGGAATAATTACCTTGATTTTTATCAGTGCAGCACTTATGCAGAGCAAAAATTAGTGCATTATTTGATAACCAATGTATTATAATCTGTGACCCTCTATTTATTGACATTATTTACACCACACAGCCTGCATTTTTAAAAATTATTCTTTGATCATTTGTTGTTTGAGACATGGATATAACAGATATAATGAAAATAGGAAGTGTGAGGCTCTTTCTGTCTATGAAACTTAGATAAGGTCTGTTTATAGGAGGAATAGACGATTTGCTTCCAGATTTGAGGGTATATGGACATATTTTTGAAAAGTCATGTGTACCTTATGAAATTAAAAACATAAAATGAATCCAATATTTTGAGTTATGGTTTGACTCATCAAAGTTTTAGACTTTGTGTCATGGACCCATGATCAAAGTTTCAATTGGTTAAACAGGAGTTCATTTTACTCTCACCAACATAACAAAAATACAAAGAAATCAAGATGCTAGGAGGAAAAAAAATACTATCGGTAGCTTATATTACAAACTTAATCTCTGTCATTTCAAGTAACAAGGTTGAATTTTATTAACCAATAAAGAAAAATTTTACAAAATATGAAGAACATAGTTCTACTTACATACCTGAATCTTCATTCTTCAACTCCTTCTAAAATGTCAAAGAAAGCTGACACATGTTTTCTTTAAAGAATGACAACATATATAAGATTTTATAAATTTTAAGGGCATTTACTGGAATATGGTAGTTTAACCATAGCCTAACTCCAAATGTTTAATTCAATGAATGCATTTTATCTTGAAAATAAAATTTACTATACTTTGTGTATGTTAATTTGTTGTTGAAACTACCACTATGTTAGTGCAACTTACTGTACACACAAACTTAGAAATTACAGTAGATGACATAAGTATTAAGGAAAATTACAGAATTAAATTTAATTCATAGGCAATTACTTTATATTTTTTGCTTAGTTTTTTTTATCCAAGCCTAAGATCTCTAGCACCTGAATGCAAATATATGCATATATGTATTAAGTAATAATGTAACATTTGTCACAAAACTTACAGTTCAGTATTCAAAAATGTCCTTTGGGAAGTGAATCACATTGTATGGATGTGTTATGTTGATGTGTATTTGTGAGGACACTGGCAAATTGCTATTGCAATTTTCATTATGAAATTCATGCATGCATATATAAAGCAACATTTAACAGTAAACAGAAAAGTGAAAATTCATTTCCAGTTAACCTAGCAAAATAATTATTAACATCCTATATAATGAAAGCCTAATATGCTAAGTGCCCAACTGTTTTTTCGACCATTTGACCAGTTGCTATGATGCGCACTGACCACCAGGGGAGTTCAACCATTCGACCAGTTGCTATGATACGCACTGACCACAAGGGGACAGACACTCTGACTGGTAGGTTAGCTTGCTGGAGCTGGGATCTGGCTGATTGAGACTGGGCTAGATGGGCTGGACATGCGCTGGAGCCCTCCAGTGATCTCTCCCCAGCCCCGATCTTGCATCTGTGGGGTCCCTTGGCCTGGCCTGCGCCCTCTCACAATCTGGGACCCCTCAGGGGATATTTGCAGGCAAGGCTGAGGGACCACACCAGTGCACAAGTCCATGCACTGGGTCTCTAGTTTAAATATAATTCCAATACCTTTCTATGTTTATATACATTTTTGCATATACTCATAATTTTTGTTTTACATTTTGCTTTTTTGTTTTATTTACTCCCCTAGACATCTAACACCATCTGTATCATCTAACATTATGCCTAATACTTAGTAGATTTTTTAATAAATGTAGTAAGTTGAATATTTAAATATATTCAGATGCCAGAAGAATGCATATTAATGCATTCACATAATAGGTATAAGGATTTTCACAATTTCAGACACACTATTCTTGGCCTCATTTACCTAAATAACATTCTCAAGAGTATAACTTTATTTATGTAGACCACAATGTGAGGGTGTCTCCTAGAGATATGCAATACTATGCCCATGTATGTTTATTTATGTGTAATATATACACATACAGGCATAAATATAAAATGCTTAGCAGCCCTATGACTGTAGTCAGGGGTCCTCAAACTTTTCAAACAGGGGACCAGTTCACTGTTCCTCAGACCGTTGGAGGGCCAGACTATAGTTTAAAAAAAAAAACTATGAACAAATTTCTATGCATACTGCACATATCTTATTTTTGAAGTAAAAAAACAAAATGCAACAAATACAATATTTGTATTTGCATGTGGCCCGCGGGCCGTAGTTTGAGGACCCCTGCTAGTAGTGAGGAAGCATCCTTACAATCCTAATCATCTATTCCGGAATTGTAAAAGTTGTCCAGAAAAATGATTCTAGCATCTTCCACCTTCCATACTTCATATAAAAAGGCTGAGAATTCATGTGAGTTTGAGGTTCAGAAGAGAGGATTTCTTTGGGAGAAGTCAGAGTCCTGTGCATTTTCCATCTAGATAAGGAGAAAGTCTCTTCTCCTTTTCTGCCATGTCAAGTGAGCTTACCTCCAGGAAAACCATTCTGAAACTTGGCTTGAGTCCCCTGAAATTGGAGGGATATCAAAGCTGCTTTGTGATTTACTGAAATAAATAAATAAATAAATAAATAAATAAAATGAAATAAAAGTGTCTTAAAGCAAGAGAATAGCTAGCTGCCTTGTCTAACTGATGCTAAGGCAGGGGGATATTGGCATAGTCATGCAAAGATGATAAAAGCAGGTGAGAGGTTATAGTTTTTGATTGGATGTGGATGCTACCGCCCAAGAGAGATTACTGTCAGAAGTCTTGAAAAGGGCTTTGTCCAAGATGGCCTTCTGAAGGTATACAGTGACCATAGAAAAAAGAGGCTGAAAGCAAAGGACTAAGGGACATTATAAGTCACCCACATGGAGAGGAATTATAGTCTTAGGAATAACAAGTGGTGGTCACCAGTGGAGGACTCTCTGAAGAAGGTACAAGTACCCTAAAGAAGGAAAGTAAAACTAGATGTTGGACCAGCCACTACAGAGGATGGCAGTGACTTAATTCAACTGTTCCAGTTGTTGGAGCTTTACTCTGCTCTTCATTACGTCTCCATCCCATCTGTGGAGTAAGAGGCAGGATGGAGTAAAAAAATCAAGGTAGAAATAAGCCACAGCTTCCTGCCTTGGCCACTTCAATCAATCCAAGCTGAAAGAGAAGAGATTGAAAGTGGATGACATGTCTTGTTTTTTATACTAGACTAGGCTAGACTAGACATGGTGTGTTTAATATTTTAATACCATGTAGTAACTTGAAAAAGCAATGAAACTTGATCAAAATTTTCTTTCATTACAGGAAAAATTTGGTTTAAAGTGTAAATTGACAAAAGTAGTCATGTTATTCTTATACTTTATCCAACCATGTTCACATTAGTAACTGGTCACAAAAAGCAATGACAACGAAGTATCACAAGTTCTATAATATAGGAAATAAAGGATGTTATGGGAGGACAGGAAGAGCTGTGCTTCCTGAACTACTGTACTAGCAAGTGTTCCATGATGGTAATGTGAAGAGAGATGATCTTGGATACATGACCAATCCTACTTAAGGTATTGACTATAGAGGACAGGGTCTTCAATCTGTGGGTGGAAATACAGAAAGCAGGGGTTGAGTGGGGTCAAAAAACTAAAAGAAAACCTATTTCCTGTGCTTCAGAGTATGCAGTGGAATGTTTTCAATGTCCTCAACTTTCTCTCAAGAATTCACAAAAGCCTCCCATGACGGGGAAGAAGGCTTTAAGAACCTGTCAGATTCAGAAAGTCCTGAGCCGTCTTACAGTAATTCCAGCCAAATAAGACCTTTCATTCTCTTGCCATGTCTCCTTTCTCCTTCTGATCCTAGAGGGGAGATAGAAATAGAAGCTAGCAATGATAGGGCAGGGCAGAAAAAGATTGCACCATTGAACAAAATTTGAAGCCTAGATTAATCACATGGGGCAGGGCATTCATAAGTTCTGAGTCAATTTGTGTTACTGACTTCAAAATTACAGCTTCCCATTCCTTAGTAATAAGACTAAGACATATAGTCCCTATAATGAAATAAAAGTGTCTTAAAGCAAGAGAATAGCTAGCTGCCTTGTCTAACTGATGCTAAGGCAGGGGGATATTGGCATAGTCATGCAAAGATGATAAAAGCAGGTGAGAGGTTATAGTTTTTGATTGGATGTGGATGCTACCGCCCAAGAGAGATTACTGTCAGAAGTCTTGAAAAGGGCTTTGTCCAAGATGGCCTTCTGAAGGTATACAGTGACCATAGAAAAAAGAGGCTGAAAGCAAAGGACTAAGGGACATTATAAGTCACCCACATGGAGAGGAATTATAGTCTTAGGAATAACAAGTGGTGGTCACCAGTGGAGGACTCTCTGAAGAAGGTACAAGTACCCTAAAGAAGGAAAGTAAAACTAGATGTTGGACCAGCCACTACAGAGGATGGCAGTGACTTAATTCAACTGTTCCAGTTGTTGGAGCTTTACTCTGCTCTTCATTACGTCTCCATCCCATCTGTGGAGTAAGAGGCAGGATGGAGTAAAAAAATCAAGGTAGAAATAAGCCACAGCTTCCTGCCTTGGCCACTTCAATCAATCCAAGCTGAAAGAGAAGAGATTGAAAGTGGATGACATGTCTTGTTTTTTATACTAGACTAGGCTAGACTAGACATGGTGTGTTTAATATTTTAATACCATGTAGTAACTTGAAAAAGCAATGAAACTTGATCAAAATTTTCTTTCATTACAGGAAAAATTTGGTTTAAAGTCTAAATTGACAAAAGTAGTCATGTTATTCTTATACTTTATCCAACCATGTTCACATTAGTAACTGGTCACAAAAAGCAATGACAACGAAGTATCACAAGTTCTATAATATAGGAAATAAAGGATGTTATGGGAGGACAGGAAGAGCTGTGCTTCCTGAACTACTGTACTAGCAAGTGTTCCATGATGGTAATGTGAAGAGAGATGATCTTGGATACATGGCCAATCCTACTTAAGGTATTGACTATAGAGGATAGGGTCTTCAATCTGTGGGTGGAAATACAGAAAGCAGGGGTTGAGTGGGGTCAAAAAACTAAAAGAAAACCTATTTCCTGTGCTTCAGAGTATGCAGTGGAATGTTTTCAATGTCCTCAACTTTCTCTCAAGAATTCACAAAAGCCTCCCATGACGGGGAAGAAGGCTTTAAGAACCTGTCAGATTCAGAAAGTCCTGAGCCGTCTTACAGTAATTCCAGCCAAATAAGACCTTTCATTCTCTTGCCATGTCTCCTTTCTCCTTCTGATCCTAGAGGGGAGATAGAAATAGAAGCTAGCAATGATAGGGCAGGGCAGAAAAAGATTGCACCATTGAACAAAATTTGAAGCCTAGATTAATCACATGGGGCAGGGCATTCATAAGTTCTGAGTCAATTTGTGTTACTGACTTCAAAATTACAGCTTCCCATTCCTTAGTAATAAGACTAAGACATATAGTCCCTATTATGTGCCAAACATGGTTCTAAGAGCTTTACTTCTATTAAATCTTAATTTTCAGAACAACTCCAGGATGTATGAATCGATAATATTTTGCATTTTATAGGGGATAAGATTGAGGCCCAGTTAAATGACTCCCAAGGTTACAATTTGTAATTTAAACCCCACACAGTGTGGGGTTTAAACTGGGCAGTCTGGTTCCAGGGGGCATGATCCTAACCACTACTTTATATGCTAAAAGTAATGATAAATGTCATGGATCGGCTCTATTTTTCATCCAGTACCAGATATAGGAAACCCACCCTCCATTAAGCATGTCTGAATAGAGAGGGAAACAATAACAAAGTTGCTTCTACAATAGTCCCCTCCCCCCTCATCCACAGCTTCTTTTTTTGCAATTTCAGTTACCCACAGTTAACTGTGGTCAGAAAATGTTAAATGGAAAATTCCAGAAATAAACAATCCACAAGTTTTAACTTGCATTCTACTCTGAGAAGTGTGATGAAATCTCATGCCCTTCCTCTTTGTCAACCAATCATCCCTTTGTCCAGGGTACCCACACTCTACAGGCCACCTGCCTGTTAGTCATTTAGCAGCCGTCACGGATATCAGATGGACTGTCACAGTACGCAGTGCTTGTGTTCAAGTAATCCTTATTTTACCTGATAATGTCTCATTCACCCCACTTCATCTCATCACCTAGGCATCTCATTACCTCACATCATCACAAGAAGAAGGGTGAGTGCAGTACAATAAGCTCTTTTGAGAGAGAGAGACCACATTCATATAACTTTTATTACACTTTATTGTTATCATTGTTCTATTTCCTTATTAGGTAGTGTTGTTACTCTCTTACAGTGCCTTATGTATAAATTAAGCCTATGTAGGAAAAAAATAGTACACATAGGTTTCAGCACTATTTACAGTTTCAGGCATCCACGGAGAGTCTTGAAAAAATATCCCTCATGGATAAGGGGAGGGGCGACTGTACAGCTTTAATCCCTTGTTCAGTGTACTGCTTGCTTACATGTCCTTCAGCTATTAAAAGGTACAGAAGAGTTTTAAAATGGGTCTTCCTGTGGGATATTCTTTTTGGTATTATCACTATGACTTCTTTGTAGATTGGTTTCCAGGGGCATAAGAGTGGAGGAAACCTTGTAGGTTAGAAAGATTATTTTGAGATGATTGTTGCCTAAACTAGGTAAGGGGAATGAGTAGAAGAGGATATATGTATGAGATAGAATAGAAAGATTGATTGGATGTGGAAGTAAGAAAAAAGTATGTGCCATTTACTTTTTTGTGTGAAACTGAGAGAATATATCATAGAGTGAGGATTAAATTAGATAACTCATGACAAACACTTGACTCCATGTATTATAAATAGCTATGAATGTTTGCTGAAGAGAGGATAGCTTGGGTTCTAGCTCCCTGTGTATGAAGAAAGCTATGTAAACCCTCTATACCTCCTCTGCCTTGTCTATAAAGCACCAGTATCTTCCCTACTTATGGTATATAGAGGGGCTTGTATGAAAGGATTTGTTAACAAAATTTGTAAAGAGATTAGCACAGTTTCTGGTATACAAAAGTTCTCAATTAATGCTACCTATCTTTTACTAAATCATTTTTTTCCCATCTACTTGAATTAGTGAAATGGATCTTTTTAAAAAAAATATTTTGATTGGTGTCAGAGAGGGAGGGAGAGAGAGAGAAACATCAGTGATGAGCGAGGAATCATAGATTGGCTGCCTCCTGCACGCTCCCTACTGCAGAACGAGCCTGCAACCTGGGCATGTGCCCTGACTGGGAATCAAACCATGACCTCCTCCTGGTGCATAGGTTGACACTCAACCACTGAGCCACTCTGGCAGGGCAGTGATATGGCTCTTTGGAGTAATTTCTACAGATCACTAAAGACACCTGGTTGCTCTCAGAAGGAGCTGATATTTCATAAAGATAGTTCATTGCTCTTACATAAATAGTGAAGATCCTTTTGATCTTGTTATTTACTTGCAAACCGACTCTGTTTTGGTATGATACAAGCACAGAGAGTACTGGGATGTGATCCTCTCCACATACATCATAGATGAGACAAGTAGGTCAGAGGGAAAATAATTGCAAGCCAACTACAAAGTGCAGTTTTGTGTCAAGTAGGTGATAAAGACATGACAAGGGTTAAAATTTTCCTCATCTATCCAGTTAAAGCCTCTGACAAAGCTGTCGCTTTTTTATATTTAATTTTCCACATTCACACATGTTCTCTAATTTGGTTTTCTTTTATATTTCCCTTTATGGTAAATGTGCTGAAGTCAAATAAACTTTTTTAGTTCTATTTCATTTTTATGGCAAATGCATTGCATTTTGAGACATACTTATTGTAAACAAAACTTTAATTTTTCTAATTATATAAAGACTTAAGATGTAATAAAATATTCACTTTGTTTTAAGACACTGCTAAATATGTCAAAATGGTGACAGATAAAGTGATTTATAGGTTTATATGTAGCTCCATCATGTCATGGATTGAAATGTTAATTAGCTGATATACCAGGCAATTTGGGGTGTCAGTGAATAATATACAGGAGTGTAGGCTGTAAACAAATCAAACAGTTCCAAGTTGAAATGTGCTTACATCCAGAAGCAAATGCAAAGTTTGGATTCAAGGGAAAATTATGGGGGAGAAAGAGAGCAGCAAAGATGCTTTCTTTAACCAAGATGGAGAATAAGAATCTTCCCCAACCAGGAAGGTGAGGTCTAAAATTGCTATTGTTTTGGCATCCTATCTAATAAAAGAGAAACATGGTAATTAGCATACGACCGCTACCCTTCCCATTGGCTAATCAGGGCGATATGCAAATTAACTGCCAGCCAAGATGGCG